>NC_047037.1:78433744-78745911 GCF_011762595.2 Tursiops truncatus | reverse complement strand
TACGACATTTGCTTTCTTATTCTCTCTCTGTATAAGGCATACTATTATTTTTTTTGTGAACTGCTTGGGAGTAAGTTATAGACACATGAGTGCTTCAGCATGCATTTCCTAAAAACAAAGACATTTTCTTACATAACCACAATATTATTATGCAGAGCAAGACATTAACACTTCCAGAGTACTGTTATCTTACCTATGGACTTTATGTAAATTTTGCTAGTTGTCCCACTAATATAATTTATTTTAAAAGTAAACAATTTAGGGGCTTCCCTGGTGGCGCAGTGGTTGAGAGTCCACCTGCCGATGCAGGGGACACGGGTTCATGCCCCGGTCCGGGAGGATCCCACATGCCGCGGAGCGGATGGGCCCGTGAGCCATGGCCGCTGAGCCTGCGCGTCTGGAGCCTGTGCTCCGCAACGGGAGAGGGCACAACAGTGAGAGGCCCATGTACCGCAAAAAAAAAAAGTAAACAATTCATTAAAAAAATTTTATTCTGGTCCGGGATCTAATACTGGATCAGGTGTTGCATTTGCCGGTCATGCCTCTCTAGTCAGTCTCCTTTAATCTGGAACAATTTTTCTGTTGTTCTTTGACTTTCATGACTTTGATATTTTTTAAGACTATGGTCCATTTATTTTATAGAATGTCCGTCAACTTGGATGTTTGATGTTTTCTTGTGATTACATTTCACTTATGTGTTTTCACAGGAATACCCTAGAACTGATGTTGTATTCCTCAGTAGGTAAGGATAAGGAGCACAAGATATCTATTTGTCCCTCAACTGGTGATGCTTACTTTAGTCACTTAGTTAAGATGGTCCCTGCCAGGTTTATCCACTGTAAAATTACTATTTTTTTCTCTTTGTAATTAATAAGTGTCTTATGAATACTTTTTAGCTACTTTGAGACTATGCCAATATCCTATTTTTCATCAAATTTCTACCCTCTAGTTTTAGTATTCAATGCTAATTCTTGCCTAAAGCAGTTATTACTGTGGTGGTTGCCAAATGGCCATTTTCTAATTCCATCATTCCATTTATATTTATTGGTTAGTATTCTACTGTAAGGAAGAGCTTTCACTTTCCCTCTATTTATTTGTCCATTTATCTATTTATAATTTATTTATTCAATGTGGACTCATGGATTCTTATTTTATTCTGTAGTTTTATAATCCATTATTATCATCATTTATTTTGATACTCAAATTGGCCTGGATTTGGACAATTGGAGCCCCTTAAATCTAGCTCCTGTGTCCTTTTGATATGTCCCCGTTACTCTTTTTTTTTTTTTGGCTGCGTTGGGTCTTCGTTGCTGCATGGGGGCTTTCTCTAGTTGCGGTGAGCAGAGCCTACTCTTCATTGCGGTGCGCAGGCTTCTCATTGCAGTGGCTTCTCTTGTTGCAGAGCACGGGCTCTAGGGCACGCAGGCTTCAGTAGTTGTGTTACACAGGCTCAGTTGTTGTGGCTTGCAGGCTCTAGAGCACAGGCTCCATAGTTTTGGCACATGGGCTTAGTCGCTCCGCAGCATGTGAGATCTTTGTGGACCAGGGCTCGAACCTGTGTCTCTCCTGCATTGGCAGGCAGATTCTTAACCACTGCGCCACAAGGGAAGACCCCCATTACTCCTTGAGCACGCCTTTACTTTCTAAAAGGCACAGCAAGGTGTTTCTGGTACATCTTTTACTTTTTAAGCACCAGCCCTGGCATAAGCCCATTTCACCAAAGACCTGTAGTTTCTTTTAAAATGGTATTTAAAAGCCAAGTTCTAGTGCTAGGTATGCTCACTGCTACTGAGGTATCATGGCTTCTAGGCTCTAGGCACATAGAGTTAGGAAATGTGTATGTGTGTGTGACTTATGTGCACATTGATGCACATTTCTATATCTGTTTCTATATTTATCTACCCATTTTTTAAAAGCCATGAGTTCGCACTGATACCTTTCAGAGAGGTTTTGACTTGCCCAATATCATATAGTAGTTAAGACTACACTTAGGGTTTCTGTCACATTCTTTAAAAATCTTGGCTTTACCCTCACAGTATTATGCCAGACTTGCTTCATTGTGGTCTAGTGAAAATGAGTTGTGGAAACAGACAACCTAACTTCCAGTTCTGACTTTATTCCTTATTGGCTGAGAAAAACTTCCTCTCTATGTTTTAGTTAAAACTAAAACACCTGCTTGAAGAAAATGTTGTAAAGATTAAGTGAGGTAATATGTTAACAATGTTTACATAGAAGGTGGTCAGTAAAGATTGTCTTTTTTTCTTCCTTTCCTCCTTTCCTGCACATCTGTATAACTTTAATCCTTACCCTTTACAGTATACTCTGTGCTTCTTCTTTATTTTGTGTTTTTCTTTTCCCCACAATTTCTTGAAAGAAAGTATGTCTAATACTGATTTTATGTCTGTCATGGTGTTTGTCATATAGATTCTTAGTTGCTACTTAATTGATGGATTACTTGTGTGACACTTCATCTCTTAGTTCCTTTTACACCTCCTGATAGAATACGATGCACATGGCATTTTCACTTAAGTTTCAGTACTTAAAGAATGATATTTCTAGACATTTTCCTATTGTTTCTATGTGTTCAGGTGTCCCTACTTAATGCCTAGCTGACATTCCTCCACCACATTTTTAAAATAGGGAAAGTGTCAGGGTGTCTCAGAACCTCACAGCCTTTTTATTAACTTTAGCAATCTGCACATCGTGCTGCCACACGAGGCTTCATCCGGTACGGCTGGCGCTGGAGTTGGAGAACGGCCATGTTTGTGACTATATTCAAGTAAGTTCTCTGAATTGTGATGAACTGTCTTGGGTATTCTTTTAGGAGCACATTTTTTGAGCAGTGGAATTATGAAGTTTGAACGCCCATATAAAAGTGATTCATGATACCTTTTTCTTAAGAACTTTTATCTATTTACCTAAAAGATTGGTTCAGTTGTACTTTTGTATGCATGGATGAAGGTCTGCCAACTAATATCAAAATAGATAGAGGTTTGCTAAGTCAGAGGAACTCTGCAGAACTCTTCTTTACGTTCTGTTGCTTATTGGCATATTAGCAATCTGAAACACACTGAAGGAGCCTAGACTAGCACCAGGGATTGACATAGTAGGCTCTTCTAAACTAATACGTATCACTTTAGTGAAAGTTACAGTCAAGAAGGTAAATGAGATTTGCTTTAAATGATGTTTTCCTCCTCCTCCCTTCTTCTCAGTACAGTGAACACTGGTCTAAATGTGTACCGAAATAAAAATGCCCTAAGCCATTTTGTCATTGCAGGAGGTAAGACATTTTTGTTTTGTTTATATTTTTCAATCTCAAATATGGTTTAGGAAATATGTAAGGACTTATAAGTCATGGCTACTGAATTCTTTGGTTGGCTTCTCATCACACCTCATTCAACATTCATGCAAAATGTATGGAAAACGTTGTGCTTGGTCCTTGGTGTACTTGTTGAACAAAACAGATAAGGTCTTTGCCTTCATTGAGTTTTATCATCTAATGTGGATGGGGAAAAAACACGTTGCTATGATAGAAAGTAACAAATAGGTGGGGCAGTGGGACCTAATGTGGACAGGGTGATCGAGAAGACCTTGAGTATAATTGCTTTACAATGGTGTGTTAGTTTCTGCTGTATAACAAAGTAAATCAGCTATACATATACGTACATCCCCATATCTCCTCCCTCTTGCCTCTCCCTCCCACCCTCCCTATCCCATCCCTCTAGGTGGACGCAAAGTACCGAGCTGATCTCCCTGTGCTATGCGGCTGCTTCCCACTAGCTATCTGTTTTACATTTGGTAGTGTATATATGTCCATGCCACTCTCTAACTTCGTCCCAGCTTACCCTTCCCCCTCCCCGTGTCCTCAAGTCCATTCTCTATGTCTGTGTCTTTATTCCTGTCCTGCCCCTAGGTTCTTCAGAACCTTTTTTTTTTTTTAGATTCCATATATATGTGTTAGCATATGGTATTTGTTTTTCTCTTTCTGACTTACTTCGCTCTGTATGACAGTTTCTAGGTCCATCCACCTCACAAAAAATAACTCAATTTCGTTTCTTTTTATGGCTGAGTAATATGTATTTGCCACATCTTCTTTATCCATTCATCTGTTGATGGACACTTATCCATTCATGGATAATAACTTATCCATTATTCTTTATACATTCATCTGTTGATGGACACTTAGGTTGCTTCCATGTCCTGGCTATTGTAAATAGAGCTGCAGCGAACATTGTGGTACATGACTCTTTTTGAATTATGGTTTTCTCAGGGTATATGCCCAGTAGTGGGACTGCTGGGTCGTATGGTAGTTCTATTTTTAGTTTTTTAAGGAACCTCCATACTGTTCTCCATAGTGGCTGTATCAATTTACATTCCCACCAACAGTGCAAGAGGGTTCCCTTTTCTCCACACCCTCTCCAGCATTTATTGTTTGTAGATTTTTTGATGATGGCCATTCTGACCGGTGTGAGGTGATACCTCATTATAGTTTTGATTTGCATTTCTCTAATGATTAGTGATGTTGAGCATTCTTTCATGTGTTTGTTGGCAGTCTGTATATCTTCTTTGGAGAGATGTCTATTTGGGTCTCTGCCCATTTTTGGATTGGGTTGTTTGTTTTTTTCATATTGAGCTGCATGAGCTGTTTATATATTTTGGAGATTAATCCTTAGTCCGTTGATTCATTTGCAAATATTTTCTCCCATTCTGAGGGTTGTCTTTTCGTCTTGTTTTTGGTTTCCTTTGCTGTGCAAAAACTTTTAAGTTTCATTAGGTCCTATTTGTTTATTTTTGTTTTTATTTCCATTTCTCTAGGAGGTGGGTCAAAAAGGATCTTGCTGTGATTTATGTCATGGAGTGTTCTGCCTATGTTTTCCCCAAAGAATTTTATAGTGTCTGGCCTTACATGTAGGTCTTTAACCCATTTTGAGTTTATTTTTGTGTATGGTGTTAGGGAGTGTTCTAATTTCATTCTTTTACATGTAGGTGTCCAGTTTTCCCAGCACCGCTTATTGAAGAGGCTGTCTTTTCTCCATTGTATATTCTTACCTCCTTTATCAAAGATAAGGTGACCATATGTGTGTGAGTTTATCTCTGGGCTTTCTGTCCTGTTCCATTGATCTATATTTCTGTTTTTGTGCCAGTACCATACTGGAGAAGACCTTTCTAAGGAGGTGACATTTAAGCTGATACCTGAAGAATGGAAAGGAGCAAGGCTTGCAACGAAGTAGCCTAGGCAGGGAGAACGTCAAGGGTGAGGGCTCTAAGGTTTCTCAAATGCAGGATAATATGACTGGAACATAGTGAATAAGGGAAAGAATGGCTTGAGATGAGATTGGTAAGGTGAAGTAGAAAGGAGCCAGATTTTTCATGGTAAGAGATTGGATTTTATTTTAAAGCTCTCTGCCTCTGGTAGATAATGCCCTCTTTAAAATGAATGTTTAAAAAGAAAAAAAAAGTATTGAACATTTCATTACATTTCCAGTACAAATCCAGTACATTTCCAGAAATGTAAATGAAGTTAACTGCGTATACATGCAAACACTCACTAATTCATGTACATTCTCTCACATACAAAAACATACACATACTGCACATAACAGTTTTTTACTTTTTATTTGGAAATAACTTCAAGCTTATGGAAAGTTGCAAAAATAAAATACAAGGAACACCATGAGCAATACCCTTTAGTACTGATATTTGTTATTGTTAACATTTTTTTTTTTTACTCCACCCCCACCCAGCTGCACAGCTTGCAGGATCTTAGTTCCCCGATCAGGGAATGAACCTGGACCCTCGGTAGTGAAAGCACAGAGTCCTAACCACTGGACCGCCAGGGAATTCCCAGTTATTATTAACATTTTAGCCCATTTGCTTTATCACTTATGCTCTCTTTTATTTTGGGTGCACTCTGTCTTTCTCTGTGTATACACACACAGGCAAACACACATATACGTAATTTGAGCTTAATGTTTTAATGAAAACATTTAAAAATATAAAACTAGAAATAGACATTAATAGCATTGTAGCAGCTAGAACTTGCCTGGTTTTAACTTGTGAACATTTTTACATGGATATTCTGTAGGCTCAAGTGCCTGTATCCGAACCAAACTCTTGTCTTTCTGCCCCTACTTGCAGATTTACTCCTGTTATATGTTCTCTGTCATCTGTTAAATTCCAAAATTGGAAATCAGTTAATGATGTGGTTCTGCCCTTTATTTCCCCTTTCCAGACTTCTAGTTCTATCAGTCTTTTTTTTATAAAAAATTTATTTATTTAATTTTGGCTGCGTTGGGTCTTCGTTGCTGTGCGCGGGCTTTCTCTAGTTGCAGTGAGCGGGCTTCATTGCGGTGGCTTCTCTTGTTGAGGAGCATGGGTTCTAGGTGTGTGGGCGTCAGTAGTTGTGGCACGCGGGCTCAATAGTTGTGGCTCGCGGGCTCTAGAGCACAGGCTCAGTAGTTGTGGCACACGGGATTAGTTGCTCCGTGGCATGTGAGATCTTCCCGGACCAGGGATTGAACCTGTGTCCCCTGCATTGGCAGGCTGATTCTTAACCACTGTGCCACCAGGGAAGCCCTAGTTCCATCAGTCTTATTCCTTAAATATATATGGACTCTCTCACCTCCTCTTTGTTCCCACTGCTACTACAGGTCTTCCCTGTTTCTAATCTTGGTTTGCTTCACCTCTACTGTTATCTGACTTTTTTGAAATATGAATAAGATTTTAATACTTCTCTGCTTCAGATTCTTCCATAGTTTCCCATCACTCTAATGTCGATTCTTGACCTGACCTCCATGCACCACTCTTGCCCAAAACTTATAATCTACTTGGATTTCTCAAACCCAGCATATTCTTGCTTTACAAGAATGCTTGCTTGAATCCACCTTCCAACTCCCACAACTAATTTCATTCAGCTCTATACTTAACCTGTCTTTCAAGTTTCACTTCATCTGTCAGCTTCAGCTTCCCTAGAGGGTTCTCCTAGCTCACATTTTCCTATCCTTAGGTACCTTTCCCCTGTGTTCTCATAGTTCACTGTAAACAGTTTTATCAAAGCATTTATAACACTGTGTTGTAGCTGTTTACTTGTTTTGCTTCCCTACTAGACGACTAACTTGAATTCAGAGAAAGTGTTAGCCTTTTATTTCACAATTGTTTAACATATAGCAGGGTAGAATAAAGGTTTCTTGATTGAATGTAAATATTAGTAAAATAAAAATAGAAAAATATATCTGATACAATATATATTTTTATCTCAAGCCAGCAACCAACATTAAAATTAATGGTATAACACTAATTTATCCTGAAGTCAGACTCAGGTAAGGATGTCTTCCCTCACCACTATTATTTGGCATTGGTCTGGACATTCATAAAAGTATATTCAGCATCTAGAATGCCTTAGTACGGAGCTTGGCAAATCCTCTCCCTCAAAAGTAATAATAAAGCTGGACAAAATTATCAAAAGCAACCATTTAAAGATTCTGAGAATTGACCGGAGGCACACAACAAATTGAGAAGCATTTTTTCAAGAATTTCTACTGAATCTCAGTGAGAACAGTGGGAGTAGTCTGTAGTGTTTCAGCTTGGGGCTTCTTCCACCTCCTAACACCCAGCTGCATGGTGTTGAAGTTCCACAAGGACAGGGCAGGCTGGGAGGAACAATATTTCTGCTGTTTGAGGTGACTGACTTGATATGGAGCAGAGCACAGCAAATTCCATGCCTAAGGGTGTTGCTGAAAACAATAGCAAACAGTTAGGGAAGGACAGTATCACACAGATAACCTGAGGCTTTGATGTTGTTTGGGGCAAGCAATAGACTGGCAGATGAGGCAGAATCTTACCAGGGATGTCCAGGGAACAAGAAAGCCAAAGCAACTTCAGTAAGATCTTACTAATCCCCAGAACTCCAGAAAGTTACCTGTATGTGTAAGCATACTCAGGAGAGACTGGTAAGGGCCCTAGCAAGCTACTTATCTTTGGTTAATTGTGAGGCCTCATGAACATAGAAAGTAAAAGCCAGAAAGGATTTATAAACTGCCTAAACCTTGAGTGCGTTCTTCAAGCCACAGACAGATCCACTGACAAAAGGTAGCAGCCAGGCTTCCCTGGTGGCGCAGTGGTTGAGAGTCCGCCTGCTGATGCAGGGGACATGGGTTCGTGCCCCGGTCTGGGAAGATCCCACATGCCGCGGAGCGGCTGGGCCCATGAGCCATGGCCGCTGAGCCTGTGCGTCCGGAGCCTGTGCTCCGCAACAGGAGAGGCCACAGCAGTAAAAGGCCCCGAGTACTGCAAAAAAAAAAGGTAGCAGCCTTACTGGCTTAAGATGTGTAATCACAACCTCTGACAAATCATTGACTGACTACCAAGCTGGTATGATTCATAGGAAGCCAGGCATAAAAATAAAAACTGAGCAGAGACTTCTGTGGCTGCACTCTACAAAAACAACAACAGCAAAAAACAAAGACTCCATAGAATTGGTACAGGCAAATCACTACATAAGCAAAGAACCACAGCCATGCCCCTGGTAGGGAGATGTTCCAACTCCAGTGTTGCTATAATTTATTACCTAAAATGCCTGATTTTCAAAAACAGCAAAAATGTCACATGATATACAAAAACAGGAGACTTAAAAAAAAGCAGTCACTGGGTATGTCTCTGACAGAGGCCATCTATTGGACATAGCAAACAAAAGACTTCAAGCCATTTTAAAAGAAATAAAAGTGTGATGACATTTACTCACCATATAGAAAATATCAGTAAAGATAGAAATTATTCAAAAAAGAATCAAACGAATATTCTAGAGTTGATAAATACAATAATGGAAATTAAAAATTCACTGGAGAGGAGGCGCTCAACAGCCGATTTGAGAGAGCATAAGAGAATCAGTGATCCTGAAGATAGATCAATATAGATTATCTTTTATCAAGGACAGAATTTTTAAAAATGAAGACAAATGAACAGAGCCTCAGAGATCTAGGAGACACAATCAAGAATACTAACACATGGATAATGGAGAGGAAAGAAAGAAAAGGGAAGAAAAAGTATTTTAGGAAATTATGGCCACAGACTTCCCAAATTTGATGAAAAACATTATACATTCAAGAATCTCAACAAACTCCAAGAAGAATAAACATGAACAGATTCACACTTAGACACATAATAGTTACACTGTTGAAAGATAGAGAAAAATCATGAAAGCAACAAGATAAAAACAACTCATACTGGAATACCCAAAAAAATTAACAGCTGACTTCTCATCAGAACAGTGGAAGCCAGAAGGCAGTAGAATTACTAAGTGCTGAAAGGAATAAACTGTCAATTAGTAATTCTATATCTAGCAAACCATCCTACAAAAATTGAAGGCAAAAGATGTTGGCAGATGAACAAAGAGAGAATTCATTGCTAGCAGACCCACCTTACAAAAACATTAAAGGAAGTTCTTCAGGCTTAAAGGAAGTGATATCAGATGGTAACTTGATTCTACATGAAGAGCATTGATAAAGATAATTATATAAGTAATTCTTGAGGGCAGTATAAATATTTTCTTCTCTTAACTGATCTAAAAAAGTTACATAATAATAAAATTGAAGTGTTGGGCATACAACATTTAAAGCTATATATTATAGCACAAAAGAGGGGGAAGGAATGGACTTATTTTGGAGCAATGAAATGACACCAGATAGTTACTTGGCTCCACAGGAAGAAATGAAAATTACTAGAGATGGTAAATACATAGGTTAATATGAAAGAGTTTGTGAATCTATTGTTTCCACTTTCTTTTCTTAACTGTTTCTACCCTTAACGTCATTAAAATACATATGGTTGTGTAAAATAATAATAATAACATTGTATTGTTGTTTTTAAACATATATGCGTAACGTAAATGACAATAATAGCACAAAGAAGGGAGAGGAGTGGAGCTGTATTAGAACAATGTTTCTACATTTTACTGGAATTAGTACTGATCTGAAGTAGACTGTGATAAGATGCATAGTATAATCCCTAAAGCAAATAATAAAATAGTAACTTTAAAAAAGAGTAACAAGGTCAAAAAGGAATTAGATAATATAGAAAACAAATAGCAAAATGGCAGATCTAAATCTAACCATATCAATAAAAACATTAAAACATGAATGGATTAAACATTCCAATCAGTAGGGATTGTCCAACTGTATTTTAAAAAGGATCCAACTATATGCTGTCTGCAAGAGACATATTTTAGGTTTAAAGGAACAAATTAGTTGAACATAAAAAGACAGACAAAGATACACTGTGCAAACAGTAAGAAAAAGAGCTTGAGTGACTATACTAGTATCAGGCAAAATAGACTTTAAGAGAAAAGTCCTAGAAGACAAAGAAGGACATTTTATAGTGTTAAAAGGGACAATCCACCAAGAAGATACAACATTTAGAAACATACGCATCTAACAACAGAGCTCCAAAATACATGAAGCAAACACTTTGAATTGAGAGGAGAAATAGACAACTCAATCAGTTGCTGGAGACTTTTACAGTAGCTGGAGACTTTAATGCTCCACTTTTAATAATGGATAGAACAACTAGAGGGAAAATCAACAAGGATATAGAAGATGTGAACACTTATCTATCTACATGACACAGTAACATCTCTAGAACACTCCACCCAGCAATAGCAGAATTTTCATTCTTTTCAAGTGCACAGGGGACATTCTCTAAGCTAGACCATATGCAAGGCTATAAAACAAGTCTCAATAAATTTAAAAGGATTGAAATCTCACAAAGTATGTTCTCTGTCCTCAGTGGAATTAAACTAAAAAGAAATTGGGGGAAAATCACAAATATTTGGAAATTAAATAACACATTCGTAAGTAAACCATAAACCAAAGAGTAATCAGAAGGTAAATTTAAAATATTTTGAGCTGAATGAAAATTAAAGCACATTATATTAAAATTTATGAGGTGCAGGGACTTCCTTGGTGGTCCAGTGGTTAAGACTCCACACATCCAATGCAGGGGGTGCAGGTTCGATCCCTGGTCAGGGAACTAAGATCTCGCATGCCACAGTGTGGGGAAAAAAAAAAAAATTATGAGGTGTAGTCAAATTAAAATAAGAAAGATCTCATATGAATAAGCTTCCACCTTTAAAAACTAGAAAATGAAGAGCAAAATAAACCTAAAGTAAGCAGGCAGAAGGAAATAATAGAATTAGAATGACACTCAATGAAATCAAGAGAAAAATCAATGAAACCAGAAGTTGGTTCTTTGAAAAGAGCAACAAAATAGACAATCCTTTAGCAAGACTGACCACGGGGGTGGGGGGTGGGGGTGATACAAATTACCAAAATTTGCTCAAGAAGAAATAGAAAATCCCTATAGCCCTATAACAAATTGATAAACTAAATATTTAATTAAAATCTTTTCACAACGAAAAGTCCAGGACCAGATGGCTTCCCTGGCTATTAATATTATCCTAATACCAAAGCCAGATGAAGTAGACAACTAAACTACAGATCACTATCCCTCAAGAGTATATACACAATTTTATCCTTAACAAAATATTAGTAACCAAATCCAGCAACGAATAAAGATTATACACCATGACCAAGTGGAACTTATTTAAGGAATTCAAGGTTAGTTTGAAAACACATTTGACAAAAGTCCAACATTCATGATAAAAACTCTAAACAAACTAGGATTAAAAGGGACTCTTTAACTTGATAAAGATTATCTATGAACAACAGCTAACATATTTAATGGTGAAAGACTGAATGATTTCCTTAAGATTGAGAACAAGACAAGTAGATGAATACACTTGTATTTAGCATTATACTGGAGACTTTAGCCGGTGCATTCAGGCAAGAAAAAGAAATAAAAAACATCCAGATTGAAAAAGACTGTTCACAGAAATATGGTCCTGTGTAACAAAGAGTGTGACTCCATTTTTTATGTTTGGCTTCTAGCAGCTTCTAAACCCCACCACTCGTCCTCCACCACCTCCCTTTTTTAATAAATTTATTTATTTATTTTTGTCTGCGTTGAGTGTTCGTTGCTGCACGCAGGCTTTCTCTGGTTGTGGCAAGCAGGGGCTACTCTTCATTGCAGTGCGTGGGCTTCTCATTGTGGCTTCTCTTTTGCGGAGCATGGGCTCTTGGTGTCTGGGGTCAGTAGTTGTGGCTCACGGGCTCTAGAACGCAGGCTCAGTAGTTGTGGTGCACAGGCTTAGTTGCTCCGAGGCATGTAGGATCTTCTCAGACCAGAGCTCGAACCTGTGTCCCCTGCATTGGCAGGCAGATTCTCAACCACTGTGCCACAACGGAAGCCCCTGACTTCCTTTCTAATAAAGTTTTTTAGAGCAGTTTAGGTTCACAGCAAAATTGGGCAGAAGATAAAAGATTTGCCATATACTTCCTCCCTGCTGCATACACATAATCTCTCTGGCTATTAACATCCCACACCAGAATGGTACATTTGCTACAATTGAAGAACCTAAATTGATACATCATCACCCAAAGTCCTGTTTACCTTAGGGTTCACACTTGGTGTTTTACATTCTGTGGGTTTGGGGAAATGTATAATGACATATGTCCACCATTATGGTATCATAAAAAGTATTTTCCCCTCTAAAAATCCGTGCTCTGCCTATTGATCCCCATGCTCCACCCTCAGCCCCTGGCAACCATTGATCTTTTTAACTATCTCCATAGTTTTGCCTTTTCCAAAATGTTGTATAGTTGGAATCATACAATATGTAGCTTTTTCGGATTGGCTTCTTTTATTTAATAATATGCATTTAAGATTCCTCCATGTCTTTTCATGAGTTGATAGCTCATTTCTATTTAGCGGTTGATAGCTCATTTCTATTTAGCGCTGAATAATGTTCTATTGTCTGGATGTACGACAGTTTATTTTTCCATCACCTGTTGAGGACATCTTGGTTGCTTCCATGTTTTGATGATTATGAACACAGTTGCTATAAACACCTGTGTGCAGGTATTTGTAGACAAAAGTTTTCAACTCTTGTGTCATTGCTGGATGGTATAGTAAGAGTATGTTAGTTTTATAAGAAACCACCAGTCTTACAAAGTAACATTACCATTCTGCATTCCCACCAGGAATGAATGCAAGTTTCTATTGCTTCATATCCTCACCAGCATTTGATGTTGTCAGTGTTCCAGAGTTTGGCTATTCTAATAGGTTTTTAAAAAATATTTTGTTTGGAAAAGAAGCCTAGAAAAAAAGACCAAATTTTTTGCTGTCTCTGGATAATGGAATTAAAGGTGATTTTTGTTCTTGTTAATTTAAAAATTTAGAAAAGACGGGGACTTCCCTGGCGGTCCAGTAGTTAAGACTCCGCACTTCCAATGTAGGGGGCGTGGGTTTTGATCCCTAGTCGGGGAACTATGATCCCACATGCTGCGCAGCACAGCCAAAATATTAAAAAAAAAAAAAAAGTTAAAGAATTGGATAACTGATACGCTGGATGCTCTAAATGCATAGTCTATAAAATAATAATAATAGGATATTACAAACAACTTCATATCATCACTTGAAAAATTTTTTAAATTTAGAAAAGTTAAAACAATGAATATTTAAATTAAATAAGTACTTAAATAAGAACTGTAAACCTCAAATGTTAATTTTAAAATTGTTACCACCTGAAGTGTCATTCGTTGTGTTGTACGTAGTGAAAGAGGAAAATGAATGGACATCTTGGGTGTACAGTCTTAGTGGGAAGGAAAGAGGACCTATGCCCCGGCCACCAGGTGGCGTTGTAGGCCAACTGCCCACTTGCAGGCTTGCTTGAGAGGTGTAGCGTAGCAGTACAGAAAGGTGAGGCTGGGGGAGGACATGAACTGCAGGCTCTAGTGAAGGTTTTGTTAATTATTTGGGGAAAACTTTCCTTAAAGAAGGAACAAATGAAAGACGTGGAAGTGACGAAATAACAGATTTTTAAGGCGAGGTTGGCAAAAATGAAGCATAATGAGAAGAGGCTGGGTCCATAGAACCGACTGAGCAATTCTGTTTGTAAAAGGAACGTTTCTTCATTTGAACCTGCAGAGTGGATGAGAAGCTGGCTGTATTGGCATTTTAGATTCAGGAAATCTAGGTTGTGGTGGTATATTAATGTTGGGTTCAAAAAGCTTATTTGGAGATTTATGTCCTTCTTATGGAGGAACATTTTTAAATGGAACTCTGGTGTTTAAAGGTGATTTAATATTGCCCTTTGTTTCTTTTAAAATAGCTATCACTGGAAGTCTTTTTAGGATAAACTTAGGCCTGCATGGCTTGGTAGCTGGTGGCATAATTGGAGCCTTGCTGGGGTAAGTGTTAACATGGTTTGATTCTAAATTAATATAATTTAATGCCTTCTCTGTTAAAAATTGCAATCATTTCTAAAGAGCAAATTTAATACTTAGAGCCTATAAAAGGTCTCTAGTCTTGTATTAGCAGTAGCTTTGACTGTCCAATTCTGATTGTACCCCAGTTTTTGATTTTACTTCTAGTTTTCACCGGATAAAAACTGTTAAATATCTCTAACACCTGAAACTATTTGAGGTTTGAGCAAAGGTACTTATAAGTAGCAGGAAAAAGGAATAAGAAACAGTTAACAAGCACATTCTATAAAAAATTTGGGGTTAGATTTTGTTTGTATAGTTTAATAAACGTTAAGAATTTTCTTCTCCAACTTTTTACTTTGAAACATTTCAAACCTGTAGAAAACATGAGTGAATTGAACATTGAACACGCATATAACCCTTTACTCAGATTCACCAGTTGTTAACATTTTTCCATATTTGTTTTCTACCTCTCTGTTTATGTGTGGGACATGTGTATATTTCCTTTTCTATTTTTTTCTTTTGGTTAAACCATTTAAAGTATTTTAGACCTCATAATTCTTCAGCCCTAAATACATCAGCATGTATTTCCCAGGATGAAGAACATTCTCCAATGATATCACAGTACAGTTACCACAATAAATAATTTAGCATTGATTGACTGAATACTATTTAAGATAGGGTCCATATTCAAAATTCCTCAGTTATTACAATAATGCCATATATATATAATTTTTTAAAATCCAGGATCTAATTGTTGCATTTCGTTGTTATGTCTCTTTAGATTCCTTTAAGCTAAAACAGTTCCACTGCCTTTTTTTGCCCAGAATATTTCTCAATTTTGTTTGATTATCCCCTCATGATTAGATTTAGGTTTAATGTTTTCACCAAGAATACAACATAGGTGAGGTTGTGTCCTTCTCAGTGTATCACATCAAGAGACATATTATGTCACCCATTGTAAGTGATGTTAACTTGGTGTATTAGTTTTCTGTTGCTGTGTAACAAATCACTACAAACTCAGAAGCTTTAAACACCACACGTTTATTATATGGGGTTGGTCAAAAAGTTTGTTCAGGTTTTTCCATAACATCTTACAGAAAAATGCAAACGAACTTTTTGGCCAACCCAGTATCACTTTTCTGTAGGTCAGAAGTCTGGGTAGGCACAGATGGGTTCTCTGCTTAGTATTTCAGAAGACCAAAATCAAAGTGTTGTCCAGGCAGGTTCTTACCTGGAGGCTCTGTGGGAAGAATGTGTTTCTATAAAATTCAGGTTGTTGACAGAACCCTGTGGCTGTAGGCCTGAAGTCCCCGTTTCCTGGCTGGCTGGCTGTCAGGCACCACCTTGTTCCTAGAGACATCCACATTCCTTCTAACGTGCCCCCTCCATGTTCAAACCAGCAACCAGCATGTTGAATCCTTCTCAGACTTTTAATCTCTCTGACTTCCATTCTGCCACCAACTGGAAAAAACTCTCTCCTTGCAGAGGGTTCACCCAGATAATCTCTTTTTTGATTAACTCAAATTCAACTGATCAGTAACCTTAATTACATCTGTAAAATCCATTTTGCCATGTAACAATTTAATCATGGGCATAATAGTTCATCATTTACTCATAGTTGAGAAATTAGGGCAGGAAATTTTGGGGGGCTATTTTAGACTTCTGCCTGCCACATTTGGTATCTACTAAATTTCTCCACTGCAAGGGTATCTTTTTGCCATTGTGCTTAATAAGGAATCTGTGGGGTGAGACTGTGTAAATAGCCCGTTCTCCAGATGTCTTTCTTCTAGTGGTTTCAATGATCCATTGATGATCCCTAATGTAATCAGTTATTGTAAAAGTTGCAAAATGTTGATTTGCTAATTCTGTCATTTCTTCTGTTTTTATTAGTTGGCATTTATCTGAATAGAAGAGTTATTTCTCCCTTACCCTCCCTTTTTCTACCCCACTTTGGGGAGGAAACACTGTAATTTTATGGATTCTTTTTTTTTTAAATTAAAAAACTTTTAAAATTCAACATATTATAATCTATTGCTGATGTTTTTGTTGTATTGTTAATATACCAGCTTGGTTTGAAGGGAAAAATTGCTGAAATTAGCCGCAAAAATATTTTTTTGTTGAGGTAAAAAAAACACATAACATAAAAATTACCATCTTAACCACTTTAAAGTGTACAGTTCAGTAGTGTTACCTGTATTCACATTGTTGTGCAACAGATCTCTAGAACTTTTTCATCATGCAAAACTGAAACTCTGTACCCATTAAACACTAATTCTCCCTTCTCCCACCCCAGAGCCTCTGGCAACCACCTTTCTACTTTCTGTTTCTGTGATTTTGACTACTCTAGGTGCTTCTTATTAGTGGAATCATACAATATTTTTCCTTTTGTAACTGGCCTGTTTCGCTTAGCATAATGTCCTGAAGGTTTATCCGTGTTGCAGCATGTGACAGGATCTTCCTTTTTGGACTGCATAATATTCCATTGTATATACAGTACCACATTTTCTTTATTCATTCATCATCAATGAACATTTCCACCTAGCAAAAATAATTTTTAAAATGTGGTTACAACTTAAGTTGTAACCAGAAGGAATTTAAGTTGTGTCAGAGTCAAAAACTCCTTCTCTTTGAAAACATGACCCAAACCCTCTTCATTACTGTAATAATTATTATCTAAATCAGTTTCTCAATGGGTAACTGTTGGCATTCTGGTGAGACAGTTGTGCCAGACTCTTGAATTTTAGGATGTTTTGGCAGCTTCAGCCCCAAAAGCCAGTAGCATCCTTCCCTCAATACCCTTCACATTTCTTGTCCCTTAAGGGGCTCTGGCACCATTCCTGGTATTAATTTCATTTCTGAGAAACCTTCAGTATAAAGCTATTTACTAGAACTTGTCATAAATGTATTTTTTCCCGGTTTATTTATCACTCATGATAAAAATCAGAGCCAATTTATAGACCTGTTGTTTTTATACCAGTTAAATTTAGGAAGTTGCAATGATTGTTTTTCCTATTATTCAGACCAGGAAGGAAATTATCTGAATATTTTTTTATTTGACAAGGACACTTTAATTATCAAATGTTCCTGTACCTGTCAGTGAGCAAGTGGCTCGTTTGGTGCTGCTCGCGCCTTAGCAGAGACACTCATGTTTCGCGTGGTTAACAGCTCTTTCTCCTAAGCATTCCCTCTGCCTCCCCCTCAGCACTCCTATAGGAAGCCTGTTGATGGCACTTCAGAAGTACTGTGGTGAGACAGTTCAGGAGAGAAAACAGAAGGATCGAAAAGCACTCCAGGAGCTGAAACTGGGAGAGCGGTAAGGAGCATGTTAAGACCAGGGGGGTGTCTGGCTTTCCTATCCGTGGACAGTGGTGCCCTCTGAAATAAGTACTCTAAATTGCCGCTCAATTCACAGAGTTTCTGTTTACTGAGTCCTTCACCTGGCATCTTACCTGGTCTTTTAATCTTTTTAATTAAGGAGAATGGAAAACAGAAAGACACTAATTGAGAATCTTTCCTTAGATACATTTTTTTTTAAGTTAAAATGTTGTAAATCTCATTTGGTTGCATATTTTTTCTTTTCCTGTGTTTTTGACTGCATAGGAAATTATCTAAAGGAAGTAAACAGCAATGAGTGAGCTTTATTTAAAAGATGATATCCTTGTTTACACATACATCTATGAACAATACAGAGCATGTTAGGCCTCCACATTCAAAGATTTTACTTCTTGCTGTGGACGCAATAGGCATTAGGTAGATATAGTGGCTGTTCATGGACTAGATGCCACTGAGAAGGATACAGACTGTCACCTGTTTATCTAGTCACTCCTTGGGGTCCAGCAATAGCAGACTTAATGCTAATTCTTTTTAAGATCATCATAATAGGCTGCCATCTAGCACTTTGGTACAAATGATTCTCATGGTTCTGCTTCCTGGCCACTAAGATGACGTCTGCTGCTGCTACTTTGGTGGTTTGGTAGATAAGCAGTCTTCTTTTTCCCATGTTTTTATTGGAAACTTCCATTTGTGCCACACACACACACACAGACACACACACGGAAATTCTTAATATCTGTAGATCTGTTTTCCAAGAACAGGTGCTATAGGAGAAAAAGCATTGATTTTAGAGCCAATGAAACCTTGAAAACAAACCTTAAATCCCAGCTAGACTATTAATTAATTCTGTGACCGTAGATGTTTTCCTTAACTTCAAGCCCTCAGTTTTCTCAGCTGTTCTAAGGGAAGAATCACACCACAGTGTTCAACAGATGTTTGTTTTGTTCTGTCTTCTTTCCATAGTAAGAAGGTGAGTGAGATATGCTGCTCTCTAGGTTCTAGGATAAAGTACTTAAAATTCTGAATGCCATCATATAATTTGATATTATGGAGAGCTAAAAGCATGAAAGCATTAGCTTATTTCTAGCCCTTTAGGTGTCCTAAGAGACTTCTTTTTAAAAAGGAATCTTTGAGAAAGGAGTTGGAAAAGTAAGGAAAATATCTGGTTATTTGAATCTGATATAGGAAGTTATAGAAGAATTAACATTTGGACAAATATGAACAAATAATAATTGTATTCCAATCAGAAAAAAAGGAAACCAGAAAAAAAAAACTAGAGAAGTTGGTCAGTTATTTAGAGATGGAAAACCTCAAGAATGGGTAAAAACAACAACTGGAATTATAGAAATGAAAGAATATTTTGGCAGAAGGAAATAGTGTCAGAAGTGTATAGGTTATTTATATATTTATATATATATACATATATAATATATATGTGGTATTTCTGAGGACAGTTAATAAATAGTTAAGAACCTTTTATATGTCTGCTTCTTTGCTTGAAAATAACTATAGTATAGAGAAATCAACAAAGTGAGAATCTAGAAAATTAACATAGTGAGCAGAAAATACAGAACATTGGCTGTATTTTCCATAGAGCTATGAAAGAAGATATGGTCAAATCTGGTTATGAAGAGTTGAGAAGAAAGTCATAGGTGACCCTGATAATCACTTAAAGACAGGAAGACACTAATACTTGACTTGGAGAAAGAACTGATCTGTTATTTGGAAATTCGATTTTTTAACTCCTAGTAAATACACGTATGTAGTATTGCCCTATGTGACTTTTCCGTACTGAGATTACCAATGTTATAATCTTTGTGCAGGTCCCACAAGGTCTGTCAACAGAGTTTAACAGAGTGGCAGGGTGTTTCACATCCCCTCTGGGCCCTGAGGGCAAGAGGACAGATTGGTTTGAGGCTCACACCTTAGCTCAGGGTGCTTCATTCAGCAACTGCATGTCACCCCTTCGAGAACTCTGGAGTATCTTAAGGATCAGAGCTACTGCTGGCAATGTCCACGATGGTAATGTGAGACTCCTAGCTGGCTTGTAAGTGGAACAGGTTAGGAGAGAGAAGAAAGTCATTGTATTTGAAGTGCAAGGAGCAATGTTTGCTCACAAGTTGTAAGGGAGTATAAGACAAACACTATCTTTCTAAAAAAAATTCTCTCTAAAAACCAAAGAAATAGAGCAGTACTTGATATATCCTTCTTGTTCTTTGATTACAGGAAAGCCAGACTACACTTTACTGAGCTCCTCCCTGAAGAAATTGAAAGTAATTTACAGAAAAATCGATCCAAGGCTGATGCTAAGAAGATTGAAGCACTGCTAAATCTTCCTAGAAACCCTTCGTCAGCAGATAAACAAGACAAAGACTGAACATGCTCTGGACTTAAAACTCACTGGAGAGTTGAAAGCTGTGTTGCTATGTCCATTGAATGCCAGTTAGTTGGGCTGCTGACAGATGTAAGTACGGGCATCTGTAGTGGCAGTGACTTGCTCTTACTTTTTCTTTTAACCAAGAATTGGGCTACTGTACTCTTACTTTACTCATCCTTAAATTTAAGTACATACTTTTATCTACATTGATTGATCTATATATTTGACATTATATCTATATTGATTGATCAATATAGATTTCTTTTCCCTGGATTATACAATAGTAAATTAAGATTTCCCAAAAGATTAAAGTTGAATTGTACAGGTTGTAAATTTATTCTTGTAGCCCTTTAAAAGAGTACTGTAGGGATCACTAGGAAGGAGAGGAAGGAACCAGGTAAGGCAAATGGTCTGTGAAACCCTTGCACCCTTGAGTCCTAGAAACAGTAAGGACCTAAATGTGTAGTCGTGTTTGGTTCTGTCTTAATAAAAATCAAAGATGGTTCCTGTGCCATTTGAAATAATATAAAACTTAACAAAAAGGAAGTAGGTAAGCATTATTAAAGAAACAACCGACCTTGTTTCCTATCTCAGTAATGCTGACAAAGTATCTCTGCTATAGTATACAAGAGTTACTCAGAATAGATACACTGTCTCTACACTCCAGGAGCTTGCTGCCTGAGAAGGAGGCTGCCCTGCAGATTATAACTTTTACTCAGTGAGAGGTGAGAATGACTGAATTGAGTGTACTGAGAGGAAAAAACTGCTAGTGCTTTGTTTTGGGGTTAGACCTCTTGGTTCCTACTCTGAAAATACTGTTGTTCACATGAGCAGGGTTTGTGAAGCAGCCTAGAGTAGGGGCTAAAGCCGTGGGCTCTGGAGGCAGAACAACTGGCTTGGAATCTCAGCCCTGGAGCTTTGCAGCCATGTGACCTGCAGCCAAGCCATTTTACTTTAAGTCTCAAGTTTTCTCATCTGTCAAATGAAACAGTATCTACCTCAGAATGAGTATTAAATGAAACGATGTGTGTAAAACATAGCACAATGCAGTGGCATACAGGACATTATCTAACAACAGATATTAGCAGTTAAAAGGATACGCACCAGCACATTTTCACCATGATTTACATATTATTGCCACACTCCCAAAAGCATGTTTTTCTTAATTATCCCATTCATAAATTGCTGACAAATTGGTACTTAGTCAATCTGTTTATTGTTCTATTCACAACCACATTGAGATTAAATCCTTCAACTTATAAAATTAGATGGTTGGTTTTAAAATAATTTTATTCATATCACAAAAATATCAGAATAATAAAAGTAAAAAATACTACTTGAAAAAATAGTAGTAACACATTTATTAAATGTAATCAATAATTTACTATAATTTATTTAAAGTACAAGTAAGCTGTCTCTTAGGTTTGTACTGTTTTGTGGTTACTTCTAGAGGTCTCCTTTTGATCATGTCCAAGGATTATGAATCTTAACTAAATGTGGCAATTCCTGGTGTGTTTTTTTTTTTTTGGTAGCTGTTTGTTTGTTTAAATTCTTGTAATTTTGTTCTGTGAGCAACCATTTAAAAGTGTACCTCTGTTCCATAGACTATATAGAGTAATCTAGCCCCTTTACAGCTACCAAAATTAAACGTTTTAAATCCAGCCCCGTTTGAGAAACTTGGTCAACTTGCTGTGCAACTCCAGATTTTCAAATGAGAATGTCTGATTGCCCCAGGTTAAATCACGTCCACTCCTGGTCCAATGAGCATGGAAGGCAATTTCAGAGAAAGAGGAGTCATGAGTTAAGTGATGTAGGAACAGCAGTTGGCCACTTCTTTCTTTTCAATTCTCTGCTGATGTCAGAGGGATCCAGAAATACCATGGAGGAAAAGCCACTTTAGGAATGTAAGGAAGCCCAATGGAATGCTATTTTCATTACTTCAATCAATTTCTGCTAAAGACAGCTTACTCTTTTGTACATACATAAAACCTATCTCATTTTAAATGAGAACCTTCTCATAAAGATTTTACAAATGAGATTAAACTAGCATAAAGCCATTTAAGGAGAGTATCAGTCCAATGTGAACTAAACAAATTATCACTCTCCAACCTTACTATTGCTTTGAGTTGTAAGTCCCCTACATACCAACATTCAAGTTGTGAACTGTTTTTTTTTTTAATTTAACTAAAAATAAATTTTAATTCCTTTATATGTCTTTGAAGTAACAAAATAGATATGCCAATTTTTATTACAAAAATGAACTTATGAAACTGTTTTCATTTGCAGTTACTTTCTAGAACAAGTTATTGATTAGTTCATAAATTTTAAATAGAAAAAAAAGTTTGTGTGTGGTTTGTACACATGCACAACTTTTGCTAAATCTTTTCTTAGAAACGTTTGCATTTTCCTCCTTAACAGTTTATTGGTTGTGTCAGTCTTAACCACAGAGGTTAGCAGTGTGTATTAAGTATTTTGCTATGCCCTTGTTCTCTAATACAGTATTTACTTTGGCTTACCAACTTTTTTCCAAGGAATTATCAAGAAGCATTCATCTGGGCTTTTCATAGTATTGATTTATTTTTTAGTTGCTCCTTTTAAAAGAAAAAAAAAACAGTTCAACAAAATCTATTCTTGTTTGACCTATGATCTGGTAAGTTTGATTTACTTTACAAAACAAAAAATAAAGTCATTCTGTTTGCATTTACTAACAAGTTGCGAACTTTTGAAGATGCGAACATGTGTTCGCACGTCCAATCACGTAAGTTAGTTCAAGTGTGTGGCATACGTTGTCACGTGCATGCACCATTATGCTTTTGTGTACTTTACAGTACTGTATAGAGTACAGTAGTAACAGTATATTTACTTCAAGCCCAGCATGTCCAGAAGCAAGCGTAAAATCAGCGGTATATAGCCGCTGTGTTAGTCGGGTACCTAGGCTAACTTTGTTGGACTTACAAACAAATTGGACTTATGAACACGCTCTCAGAATGGAACTCATTCATATGTAGGGGACTTACTGTATAAGTCATTCATTCTACCTGTCAGAGGAAATTAGTTTTAGATGGGTCTACTTCCTCCTGAACCTAGTAGAGAATTAGGAGAACAACAAAGGAGAACACAATGAAAATGTGCTGGCTAAACACCAATAATATTTCCATTAACCTCATCTAGGTGTACATACACCCTACTTCCCACACATTAACATTAGATTGTTTTTAACAACATAACATCCTTCTCCATTCCTTCATCAGATCAAGTCTCTGAAATTGACCTGATTGATACTGGATAAATTCTGTTTCCAGAAGCACTTTGACTGGTGTGTGTGTGTGTGTGTGTGTGTGTGTGTGTGTGTGTGTGTGTGTGCACTTTGACTGGTGTGTGTGTGTGTGTGTGTGTGTGTGTGTGTGTGTGTGTGTGTGTGTGTGTGTACACACATACCAGTTAATAGCACAAAGCTGGATTGATGAAGGAAAAGAGCACCAGTGCCAGGAAATCTGGGTTCTGGCCCTGGCCTTTACAATTCAAGTCACCTTCCAGGACTTCGATGTCCTTGTCATTAGTAAGAGTATTCACTAATGTCTCTTCCAGGCCTAAAGAATTCTGTGTTTCCAAATCGTTGGCCAGGGTCACCATAGCTACTTCTGTCCCCATCATACTCCTCTAGTCACTTCCAGCAAAGCCACTGGACTGAAGAGGCTCCTAGAGAACAGATACATGAAGGTCGAGGTGGGATAATCCTGGCCATTTGAGGAAGCTCCAAGAAGAGGTCGATCTCAGATGGATGTGGGACCTGAAGAAAACATTAAAAATGTTTATATTTTTTATCACAAGGGTATTCCCAGTTTGAGGTAACATTGTAGATATTAATCTTGATGGCTAAAGAACATAAAGGCAAGTCTAAATTATGAGAGAATTTAGGACAAGTCTGACAATTTTTACTACGTGAAATATCAGGCAAATATTAAGCACCAGCTATCACGAACCAACCAAACATTAGAGATCAAGGCACTCACTCACGTATGTGTGGGGCAAGCAAAGGTGTACCAGGCATGCTTGCTCTTCTCAGTAAGCCTACAATTTGGTAAAGGATATAAGACACAGCACATGAAAATAAACCCAGGGTGCAGAGTGACGTGCTAGAGAGAGCACTGCTCTAGTGGTTGGGCAGAACTGCTTGAACTGGGCAAGATGGCCACAGAATACTTGTGAAGGAGACTGGGTTCCTGGCTTCATTATGAAGGATCAGCTGACTGAGAAGAAAACTTTTAAGATGGAAGGAAAGTCAGGGAAATGCTAGGTAACTGCAGAACTGAGGGGAACATCCTGGGAAGGGCATCTTGGAGAATGAGCAAGAAGTTGAAATGAAAAGAAAGCAGGATAGGAAGCTGAGAGACTGCTGTGCGGAAAATATGCATAGGCTGCTATGCTGCTGTGAAAGGAACCTGAGCTTGATGTCGAGTTTGGGTCCTGGTTTTCCTCCTTATTTGTCTGACTTCAGGCAGATCACTTTACCTCTGGCAGCCTTGGGTTTCTCTCCCATAAAACGGAGATAGAAAGATCGTGCTCATAGAGATTTTTATATGGCGAAATGAAATAATGCGTTTGTAAAACATAACCTGTTATGTAAGTCTCAGGTATTATAGTTCACTTACTTTCTTTTTAAAGGTAACTCTGCAGAATCTCGTTTTTTAATGCCGCTGTTACCCTAACCTTCACAAGTCAAAACTAAACTGTTTATGGAGACTGATTTATAGTGGTTTACCCTGGTCCCGATGTCAGTCTTTTGGATCCTAATGTCTCAATGTTTCTCTTACCTGAAAAGACCTGGGGATTTTAGGATAGCACAAAATTGATATAAACTAATAGTGTGATTCACAAAAGCTGATGCTGTGTTTAGGCTTCCTTAACATCCTTGGATGAATAGTAACTACCCCACCATATGTAGAATCAGATCAAATCTAAAGTTTCGGACACCGTTTATTGACATTTAGTGTGTTCACATGGAGCTTTTGGAAACTGCCGTGTGAAGAACAACAGAAACAACTGAAGATGTTTAGACCGAAGAGATCAGCTGGAATGTGGAAAATAAAAAGTTCTGAAACTTTTCCTGTAGACCCTGGGGTCTCTTCTGAGTTTTTAAGTGAGAAAATGACACGGAGAGGTAATTCTTTATGAAATTCGGCTCCATAATTGGGTCAGTGGGAGATGACTCTGTTAGTAAGAGGCAGACAGATCAATGAGATGTTACTGAATTAGTACAGAGTGACCCCAGTCTGTGTCCAACAGTACTGAGGGATACAGGGAAAAAGGAGTGATCAGAATAAGGAGATAGCCCAGGAATAGTACACGTGTTTGACAGATACTGAAAGACACTGAGTTGACTGACAAGAGGGGAACATTTCAAGATGGCAGAATGGCACGGCAAAGGAAGAGGTTACAAGAAGCAAATTTTATGTGGGGAGAAAGGAGAGAGGTGCCAACCATCTGTTTAGAGTACACTGAATGTGGATTTTGAAAAGGTGGTGGTAGTAGTAAAAGATCTTAAATTTGGTACTGAGAGGAAGAAAACTCTGTGTTCACGAGCACAAGATCTCACATATCCCACACTGGTAGAGAAGATACCTCGAGGTGTTCTGGTCAGCCCAGTTCTTCCACAGATCCTATGTAGATGGGGAAATCCTTCCCATTTCCATGCTCTCCTGATTCCTCCTCCTCTCTCTCCATCTTGCAGCATGTCCTTGAAGACAAAGCACAAGCAATAAAAATCTAGGTACGTAAGTTTCCCTTAAATCACGCCCATGTATTTCAGCAAAACTTCAACTGGCTTAGAACTAGAGGAGTGGTTCTCAACCAGGGGTGATTTCCACAGCCACCACCACCATCACCCCCCAGGAACCTGTGCAATGTCTAGAGACATCTTTGGCTGTCACAACAGGGGCAAGAGGTGCTATCGGCATATAGTGAGTGGGGGCTAGGGATGCTGCTAAACATCCTACAATGCACAGATCAGCCCCCTAAAACAAAGAATTCTACAGCTCCCAAAGTCAATCGTACTAAGGATGAAAAACTCTGAACTAGAGAGGTTCACAGTCTGTATTAGAAACATCCTTGAGCCCACCAGACCTCTTTATTCCTACCCATGGGGTAGGATGTTCATAGGAAAGAGTCTCTAGTCACTTCCTCGAGCCTTGACATTTTTTTGTGCTGAAAGTTGGGGAAATCAGCAGATGTTGGTCTTCCAATTTTCTTTGCTCAGTGTACAAGATTTCTACTCCAAGAAAGGTTGGTGTTCCTTCATGGTGACTATAGCCTTAGCACTGGCCTAGCAGTTCCTCTTCATTTAATTACAGATTGAGGGTAGCATATGTGTAAAGCCAAAAATTTAGATTCATAGGGAAAAAAATCCTAGATATTTCTTCTTTCCTCACTCCTGATCTTTCATCCAAAAATAAATTCTGAAGAATTGAGAATTGGTAAAATCACCTGTGGCCATATAGTTACTCAACTACATCTCTTTAGTGCATCTTACCCTCCTCTAAGAAAATGATTCCTACCCTTAAACCTTGTCATTCTGCCTTTCCTCCAATTCCAAATCAAAGATTAGACTATCACTTTGTATCAAATATGTTTTCAATTTAGTTAGCAAGCCTCAGTGTCTCCAAGAAAATATTATACATTTGGGGGAAAAATAAAAGGACTAAACTAGAATGTGTCTTGAGGGCAATGATCTCTCATCTTTGTAACTCCAGTGCCTAGTAGAGTGCCAGGCACATAGCAGGTGTCCAAGAAATATCTGTCCAGTGAATGAACAGAACTTGCTGAGACAAGTAAAGGAGACACTAAAGTTTCCATAGATTTGGTCCAAAAGTGAGAGTAAAATAGGCTAAAACCTTGGAGAGGTGCTGACCCATACTGGTAGAGTTTGGGTGTCCAGGAATTGAGATCGTTGTGATAGTACAATATTACTTACTGCAGGACAGGCATGTTAGTGTTACTGCAATGATCACAGAAATCCCACATGCTGAGACTGGGATAATAATGGCCCAGAGCAGGAGCTGATTAGCAGAAGGGGCTGGTTTGGCTGCTGAAGGAAAAGAATAGTGTCAGCTCTAATGTGTTTCCAACTGCCTGATACCCATTCTGTGCCCCTTATATTGACACAACTGTAAAGCATTTTTCACTTTTTTGCCTGGTCAGCTCTCCAAAATGCAGCTTCCAGCATTTTTCTTGCATAACTCTTTCATCAGACACGTACTTGTGAGCAACTAATACCAGATGTCAGATATTAAATGTGAAAAAGAAAATTTGAACTTTTGCATTTACTGAGTTAAGTTGGCATAAAAAAAGATTCTCAGGAAAGCCTTTAAAAGCTATCTTGTCTTCCTACCTCATTTCTATAGCTGATATTACTATGTATTGCTACTAATAATTGATATTGTGTTCTAGAGATACCTTATTTTTCCTTCTCCAGCTCTGTCATGCCTTCTCCCTTTTAGGGTGTCCTCTTTAACACACACACACACAAACACACCCCTTACAGTAGCTGCCTAAAGCTACAGAAGCCACTTTGCATTCATTATCAGATACACATTTTTCATCATACAGCCTAGAGCTTCTGGAAGAATAGAAGAGACCCAGCAAAGAACCAAGCATGGATATGGCTTGGTAGTAGGTAGGATCATCCTGAAGGAGAGCTCTACAAACTGGCTATCAGCTGTAGAGCACAGGGAACAGAGAAAAGACAGGGCACACTAGGAAGGATGCGGGTGGGAGTAGAAAGGTGTATGCGGTACTGCTGTCAGTCCCTCCCGCTCAGGAGCAGCAGCTACACCATTTATTTTCAACCCCTTTGAGGAATAGTTAGCAACGTCTGGAGAAGGGCAGGGACACAAAAGGAATATTAGCAGCTCATCCTCTTCTGATTTCTCCAGAATGGCTTACAAATAAATATTGAGCATTTACTAAAGTACCGTTTCTCATTTTTCTGATTACAAGTCTTGGGGATAAATTTCGGTCTTTAGCTTATTGGACTTCTCATCAGCATTCGGCCCAGTTGACACTTTTCCTCCTGGGACGTCTATGACACTACATTCTTCAGTTTCTGTTTGTGACTCAGTTTTCTTTGTAGGCTCTTCTTCCTCTTCTTGTCCTTTAACTACCGTTGTTCCCCATGGCTCCATCTGTGATCCCATTCTCCTCTCACTGGCCCCGGTAATCATGGGGTGATCTCATCCACACCCAAGTTTGGAAACACCAGCTGATTTCTAAATCTGTATACCATATTTCTGATCTCATTTCTGAGCCCCAAATTTGTATTTCCAGCCGTTGACTAATGGTTGGATGCCAGCATCTCCACCTGACTAAAATTGAATTCAGTGTCCATGTATTCTTTCCAAAGCATATCTACCACCCGCATTCTCCCATTTCAGTGAATGGCAGCACCATCAGTGACCCAAATAAAAGGGGAGGCTTACCTTTGTGCTCACTGCCCAGTAGCTCCCACTGACTTTCTATGCTGTATTGAGAAAATCCCTGCAACTGATTCCTTTTCTCCAAATCTCCTGCAGCAACCGCCTTCGTTCAGGTTTTTCTGATCTCCAACTTAGTCGCCTTTATATTGGTCTCTTTGCCTCTGGTTTTCTAGGCTTTAATAATTCCTACACATTCCGCCACAGTGATCATTATAAAATGCACATTTGACCATAGAGAACCTACTACTTAGAGACTAGGGAAAGTCGTTTTTTTATTATTCTCTAAAACACCAGATTGGGTGGAGACATCGAGTGATTAACAGAGTTGGCCTCTGCAGACCAGAATGACACCCCAAATAACAAAGAAGCTCTTGCTATTATCCTGGGAGTCTAGATGTTTCACAAATTCCAACTCACTCCTGGCTTCCTCTCAGAGGTCACTCCTCATCCATCCTCAAGCCTCACTCAGCCTGGAAAGAAGGTATGTGTTTAAAGAGACAGAAAGGGGAACCAGTAGCAGCAAATGTGCTCTGTCGTGATACCTATTAGGAACCTGGTAAGGCACCCCAGGGCAGACCCAAAATCCCAAGTACATAGTTGTGTGACGACATCTGCACATATAGCTCATTAGACAGCCTGAGTGGGACTCTGATTGACCCCTTCCACACACACACATATATCTTCCAGTACATCAAGGGTTAACAAATTGGGCCGGCCCAGGCTAAAAGAGCCATAGACCCAATCTGTTTAATTAATAAATTTGGGGTAAAGAGTGGGTATTTAAATAGTAAAGGTTTATTCACATTGACATAACTATTCCTATCGACTATACACCTAATTTACGTTTGTTTATGCAGTCACCCCTTGACCTCCCCCACAAATGCATTATTTGCTTTTGACTCTAAATGATACTTGCCATCCAGTTCATGAGATCTGAAGTATTTAAAGCTCTCTGACCACAAAGACAACACTGGTGCCTAGCAAGATGCTTGGTATGTGATAACTACTTAATAAAAACTGAATGAAAGAATGATTAAACACATACTGTTAATCATCTCTCCATTAGTCATTGTGAATGTGGACCAAATAGGACAAAGAACTAGTGTTTTCAATTATCGTGAAAAGGGATACTGCTCATCCTTAGCATGAAGGAAGAATTGAGAGAAGGCAAACTAGGGAAAAGATGATAAAGCTGGGCAGTCTAAATCATCTTTAAATAATAGCTCCATCCTTTTATATAAAGGACTACATTCTATTTCCTATAAGTTAACAAACTACCATGCACAGGCCAAACCTGGCTTACCACCTATTTATTTATTTAATTTTTTTTTTTTTTAATCTTTGTGGTACGCGGGCCTCTCACTGTTGTGGCCTCTCCCGTTGCGGAGCACAGGCTCCGGACGCGCAGGCTCAGCGGCCATGGCTCACGGGCCTAGCCGCTCCACGGCATGTGGGATCCTCCCAGACCGGGGCACGAACCCGTGTCCCCTGCATCGGCAGGCGGACTCTCAACCACTGTGCCACCAGGGAAGCCCCCCACCTATTTTTTTAAATAAAATTTTATTAAAACACAGCTATGTCATTCATTTGTCTTTTCTATGGCAGCTTTCATGCTATAACAGCAGAACTGAGTTGTTGCCAGAGACCAAATGACCTGTAAAGAATAAATATTTACTATCTGGCCCTTTTCTGAAAATTTTTGTCAACCCTTGCCCTAGAGTATCATATGTACTCATATTCCAAATATAAATGATGTCCAAAATAAAATATAATTGAAGCTGCTGTTACTAATTTGTGTAATACTGTCTACCTTAGTCATGATAATCTAAAAGTGGTTAAATAATTATATATCAGTAAAGTGACAAGAATGCTGAATTAATAAACTTTTTACTATAGGATTCAAAATTCATTTTTATGAATTCTTTAGAATACATAAAAGATGATAGAGATGAGTTTGTACTATTAATAAAATCATGTCAAAATTTTATCTCATTACCTATTGAGGAAAATAAAGAATCCACTCAAGATAGAAAGATCTAGAGTAAATCATTCACTAAGATGAACTACTAGACCGTCTAAAATATCTCCTCTACTACAAGCAAAAATAAGAGGAAGATGTAAGACATACTACACATAATAAATTATGCTCGATGTGTAATTTTTTACTATGCAGCCACAAAACATATTGTTATAAGTGGGGCTAGGGCTGAGAGAGGCCTGGTGGTGCTCCTTATAATCAGCCAAACAAGTTACAAATGTATTTCAAGTATTTGAGTTCTTCTGTAATAACTCATTATGGGTTTAATATGCATAAATTTATAAAAGCCCAACTTTTTCCATTTTATATTTCCAGATGATTTCACCTCTTGGGGAAAGAAACTTCTATAAGTTTACTACATGTAGGGTAAACTATTTGGTCATGGTTTTGGTTAAAAATGACCAACTTGGTTCTAAATGAACCAGTAGTTCTTAAAAGGTACATTCACCCTCAAAAGGCAATGATTTGACATCATGGGACCATGGGGTGGGGGCCCCCAAAATGAAAGTGCCAAAGCCCAGAGAGCAAATCCAAAGGAGGACAATTCTTAGTGCTTTCAATCACAACAATATTGTTATAATAACTTCCCAATATGTTGACTTGATGGATAGAACTTACTTGGATGTCTAAATTTTAGAATGTTTATTAAAGAAAATAAGTCTAGTGACATTATAGTCAAACCTTGTACAGTGACCTTAATAAGTCATAGTAATACTGTCATTATCATTTTATTTGCATGTCTAAAAATACTGCAAAAAAATACTATCAGAGTCAATATACATAATTCTGTGATGCATCTGGCTGAGTTATTTTCTTTTTAGACTCTACACAGCAGAAACTTCCCAGAACAATATCACTTACATTTTTGCCAGTTGAAGGTCTGTGACACTGTTAAGCCTCCATACTTGACAAGACACACGAAGCTGTGGTTGCTTGTCATATTGAAATCCAGTTCGCTGCTAATCGTGTAGAGCTCGGTTTCAGGATCCTGGGAAAGTGTTGTATTGGTAGAATTTAATTCTTCTCCATTTTCCAACCAGGAAAGGTGAGGCTTTGGAAAACCTCCAGAGGTTGAGCAAATTATCCTTCTGTTGTTAGGAGATGGATTTCCAAGATCAGTTATACTAGGGACAGGGAAGTCAGCTGAAGAAAGAACAAGGCCGTAAGTACATATCATTACATATTTGTGTGTGTGTTTATATTTTTAATAAATACCTATCTTTAATCAGAATAATAAAATATAATTTGCAACTTCCCATAAGTCATTAATATTTATGTATAATCCAAAGACTAATTTTGGTTTGAATTGGTTATTATCAATTCTTCATAAGGAGGTAGGAGGGCACTTATTAAAGAAAGAAGTAGGTTCATGTGAATAAATACTGACATGGTATCAATACTTGCATTTGCAAGAGGTGAAGAAAAAAATAATAGACAACACGTTAATGTTTCTTAGGTCTGGACATTATCTCATTTCATCTTTACAACAACCCTAGGAGGTAGGTTGTAGAGCAAAAAAGGTCAAATATCAGTAATTTCATATGATTTAACCTAATACAATGTTTCACTTTATAAATAATCAAATTGAGGTCTAGAGAAATCACAACCAGTAAGTAGCAGAACTGGGATTTGAATTCAAGTTTTTCTGATACCAGACCTTTCCCTTCCCCTGACTTCTTTTCTTTTCTTTCCTTTTTTTTTTTAGAGCTTCAAACATTGCTGTTTTATTAAAACATTAAAAATAAGATTATATTGAAAAACATATTCTCAGAAAAATACTAATGCCATGGTATTAGAGATGTAAACAAGCAGATTAAAATATGTCTGCCTTCTTTTCTTTTCCTTTCCTTTCCTTCCTTTCTTTTACTTCTTTTTCTCCTCTTTCTTCCTAATTTTTGAGGTATACAAAGTAGCTCTCTTTTATGTATCTATTTATTAATTCATACTGTACTAAACACCTGAGAACCCACCATCCAAACTGAGAACCAGAATATTGACAGTAACTTGTGTAAATCTACTTGTATGGTCTTAACTTTGCTGTCTCCCTACTTCCCACACTACTGAGGTGGGAAGTAGGTAACACTACTCTAAAGTTTGTTTAGCATTACCTTACTTTTTCAAAAGTAGTCTTTAATCAGATAAACCTCTGTCCAAATTTTACACTATTGAGCCTGTAATCTCAACCACTGTACTTTACTGATTCCCTTACTGTTCTGACATGCCTTATGAGGACAGAGAGACCTTCCTAATATTCCTCCAAGATACTTGAGGCACTCTTTCATTTGTGTATTTGCCCCTTAATAAGATAGTAAAATAAAGCAAAGCATAGTGAAATGACTGCAGAGAACACAGGAAAAAACTCCCCTCACCTCTTCCTCACTTATTGTTAGGCTTAAAGAATTTATACTTCTTAGCATAATGTGGGGGACCAATCCCCCCATACTTCATCTTATATATTAGTTTTTTTTCAGAATTCAGAGTCTCACAGAGAGATGTAGTATAGCACAGTGGTCATCAAGACCAGGTTTTTTGTTTTGTTTTGTTTTTATTTGTTTATTTTTGGCTGCATTGGGTCTTCGTTGCTGCGCGTGGGCTTTCTCTAGTTGCGGTAAGCAGGGGCTACTCTTCGTTGCCGGGCACAGGCTTCTCATTGTGGTGGTTTCTCTTGTTGCAGAGCGTGGGCCCTAGGCACGCAGGCTTCAGTAGCTGTGGCATGCGGGCTCCAGAACGCAGGCTCAGTAGTTGTGGCACACGGGCTTAGTTGCTCCACAGCATGTGGGATCTTCCCGGACCAGGGCTCGAACCCGTGTCCCCTACATTGGCAGGCAGATTCTTAACCACTGCACCACCAGGGAAGTCCCAAGACCAGGTTTTATAACCAGTTTTGCCTTTTAACACTGGGCCAATTACATAACCACTTTTAGTCTTAGTTTGCTCATCTGTAATATGGGGATAATAATACCTGCCTCCCAGCGTTGTAAGAATTAAATGACATCGTTAATATAAATCACATAGAACAGAGCCTGACACACAGGAAGTTAGTTAATAGACTAATGTGAGTCTTAAATTTGTCCTCTTTTTTTTTTTTGTTTTTTGCGGTACGCGGGCCTCTCACTGTTGTGGTCTCTCCCATTGCGGAGCACAGGCTCCGGACGCGCAGGCTTAGCGGCCATGGCTCACAGGCCCAGCTGCTCCGCGGCATGTGGATCTTCCTGGACCGGGGCACGAACCCGCGTGCCCTGCATCTGCAGGCAGACTCTCAACCACTGCGCCACCAGGGAAGCCCTTAAATTTGTCCTCTTTTAAATGAGTTCCCTCATTTAAATCAAGTTGCCAGGTGAAAGCTTCCAGGACTGCCTGGTGGCACAAAGTTATGACAAGTGACTATAAATGCCAAGAAAAAGAAAAACTTGGATTTGGTTAGGGATAGAGTCACCTTTCTTTTTTGAATTAATCCTGTTCCTAAATTAAGTTTGACATTTTCTCGAGCCATTTTTGGTTGACATTATTATTTTTTACTCCTTTAATTTTTCCTATAAGATCAAATAATTACACTGGTAGCTAACAACAAGAATATTCTGTTTCTTTTTCATAACATCAGTATGTCATGTTATAACTTGGAATAACAAATCCAAGTAACTCATATCCTAATTATGATTCATGTTCATTTCTGCACTTTGCTTTTCTAAGAAACATTTAGCCGCAAGAATGCCACTAATACCAAGGATCATATTAAAAACCATCTTTTCAAGGTCTGGCTGGGCTTAGAACAGCCTAAGCTCTGTCTCCTATCCCTTCTATAAGGTGATCTGTTTAGAGTAACAGCTCCTAAGGCTTTGCAAGACTGTGAACCATCAAAGAATTATTCTTGTGTCTCTCATTTTAATCAATTAACCCAAATTGGTAGGGTAAGAATATCTTATTAGGAAAGGAAAAGGTGCATATGCTTTAGAAAGGTAAAAATCCATTAACCTAGTTAATATGTTAACTAGTATAGCGAGCTCCTCAAATGTGCTGCTTAATGAAGGCTTTCATCCATTGATATTATGCTGCTATTATATCATTTAGCAAATATAGAGAAAGCAACTTGTCCCAGTTAGCCTTTCTCAGTATTAGCACTGAAAATCTCATGTCCAAGGAAACCCCTCAGTCCTGGGCAGAATGGGACAGTTGGTCACCTTGGCCTTGCTTCTCAAACTGCGATCCTCAGCAGCAGCACAGGCCTCACCAGGGAGCTTGTTAGAAGTGCCAGACCTGCTGCCTTTGAATCTGCATTTTAACAACATCCCCAGGTCATAAGCACCTTATCATTTGGGAAGCACTGTTCTAACTGACTCGATTGGAAATACCAGAATTGGTTCTGTGTCTAATTAAGCAAGTAGACTTTCCATTTTCGTCTTCCCTTACCTGATTTTGGTGCTCCACTCTCCTTTTTGAGGCCCTCAGTGCTCCCATGCTACCGCTTTAGCTGTCCTTGGTCTCCTACGATAACCTGCTGCTAGGGCCTGCCCTCCCTGAAACTCTGCCTCTTCTCCTTGGATTTTCTTCTTTATCTTTCTATCAAAATGTACATGTTCTAGGGGCTTCCCTGGTGGCGCAGTGGTTGAGAGTCCGCCTGCCGATGCAGGGGACACGGGTTCGTGCCCCGGTCCGGGAGGGTCCCACATGCCGCGGAGCGGCTGGGCCGGTGAGCCATGGCCGCTGAGCCTGCGCGTCTGGAGCCTGTGCTCCGCAACGGGAGAGGCCACAACAGTGAGAGGCCCGCGTACCGCAAAAAAAAAAAAAAAAAAAAGTACATGTTCTAAGTCTACTTCTGTCTGGATATTCTGTTAGAGAACTAACTATGTATCTAATGTAATTAACTAACACAGGCTAATATGTCTGTGGTGCCATCTCCCCCAGGGAACACATTTTTATCTTTAACAGGGATCTTGTGGGGAAAAAAAGCTGAAATTAGCAGGAGAGGCTATAATAGTGGGAATTCCAGGAATCGACGCAGGTCTGAATTTTGGAGGAGGTGGGCTTCTCAGAACCCCTCATATCTCACCACCATATGATCATTCGCTCTCTCCATGGTTAGGGAATACACAGAGTGAAGTTCAAGATAATCCCATGTGAATTTGGCTTACCTCCTAAGCTTTAGGTATGATCTGGATGTTACAGCTAAAGATTCAATATAACTGAAGACCAAAAGCAGGGAAGAACAGTGAAGACTTCACTAAGGATCCACTTAAGTTAACTGATATCAAGGTTAATTATTATCTTTTATTAAAAGGTTTGAGCCTTTCCACTAAAGCCTCAAGTGCCCAGGAAGAAAAAGAAATGTGTTTGAATTTCAAGTATGAGGGAATGGCCCAGGGCTGCCACTTCTCAATGAGGGCTCAGAATATATTAGTATCCTCTAGCAGTATCACCTGTGGTTAAGTCACGGCTTCTTCCTACCCTGCCCTTCACAGTTCTCTGACATCTAATTTTGTAGGAATGACCGTTAGAGGAGAGCTTCAAATATACAATAAATATAATAGAACAATAGCCATAGTATTTATGCCTGCATTGCTCTTATACCTTTCAACATACTTTACAAGAATATATTACTGGATCAAATCCAGTTAATAGTATAGCTACATCAAATCAAATGTGTCCCTTTATGATTCAGAAGATACTTCAGGTCATTATAGTGCTCCAGGGTGATTGTCATGAACTTAGATTGTCAAAGTGCAAGAAATGCAACTAATAGATATTTCCAGGACATCCTGAGAAAACCGTTAGGGTTCACTGTAAAACTAGAGACTCAACCCTAAGAAATGAAGTGAGATACACCCCTCTTTGGTAAAATTTCCACTTAAATCAATAGGAGTATGTCTTTAAGGGCATCAAGAGTCTGCCGGCTTACTGAAAATCAGAAAGTTCCACTGACCTCTGACCATTAACTTCACCGAAGTCCGGTGTTTCAGTTTGTAAGACCCTTTCTCAGGCTTCTGAATAACACAGGTGTAGGTGCCATTGTCTGACAGGCGCAGAGCCAGGATCACAATGCAGAGGTTACTGGTGACGTCAGTGATGGTGCGGTTCTCGTACCTGGGCCACACCGTCACTTTTCCAGACATGACAGCCAGCACCATTTCGTTATCCTTTTGCCAGTAGATGCGAACTCTCTTCAGTTCTTCAGTGGATATGTTGTAATCACAGGATAGCATTGCTGCTTCTTTCACTGTTTTGGTCACCTGGATAATGCCTGTGGAGAGACAAACAGAACAAGATCATATACCTATTAAATATAGATGCCTGCACAAGCAAGAATTTGGAGTTGACGGTAACAGAATTGAGTGTTGTATCCAGTACCAAGCAGGATTGGAGTGTTCAGTTTGATTTTGGTTTCTTTGGTCCCCAGTGCTTTTTTTCTCCATTTAAAAAATAGTGATTAAAAAATAACATAGGGCTTCCCTGGTGGTGCAGTGGTTGAGAGTCCGCCTGCCGATGCAGGGGACGCGGGTTCGTGCCCCGGTCCTGGAAGATCCCACATGCCGCGGAGCAGCTGGGCCCGTGAGCCATGGCCGCTGAGCCTGAGTGTCTGGAGCCCGTGCTCCGCAACGGGAGAGGCCACAACAGTGAGAGGCCCGCGTACCGCAAAAATAAATAAATAAATAAATAAATAAAATAACATAAATTTAACCATCTTAACCATTTTTAAATGTGCAGCTCAGTAGCATCAAGTGTATTCACATTGTTGTGAAACAGAACTTTTCCATCTTGCAAATCTGGAACTCTGTATGCGTTAAACCACTCCGCTTTCTCCCTCCCGCCAGTCCCTGGTAACCACCACTCAACTTTATGTTTCTATGAATTTTACTACTTTAGATATCTAAGTGGAATCATACAGTATTTGTCTTTTTGTGACTGATTTATTCCACTCAGCATAATGCCCTCAAGGTTCCTCCATGTTTTACATGTGTCAGAATTCCCTTCCTTTTTAAGGATATAATGATAATGACTAATATTCCGTTGTATGTATATATCACATTTTCTTTATCCATTTGTCTGTCCATGGACAATGAGAGAGAAGGCACACTAGTCCCAAAAGAAGAAGGACTTTAGGAGACCTAGCATGTGAGTGGCAACTACCAGTTAGACAATGTTATTCCCACAGGGATAGGGAAGTCATAGTTAAGGAATGTGAGATTTTGGAGGAATTTCCCTGATCATTTTGCTGGTCTTATTTTACAGATGAGGAAACTAAGCCCAGGAAAGGAAACTGCCCCAGTTTTGCAGAGAACTTTTTGGGCCACTCTCCTTGTTTACTGGTTTCCCCATATGAGGCCCAGTTCTAGGATAAGTAAGCCAGCACTGCCCGCTCCCAGCTGGGCTCCATCACTGGGCTCTTTTGCTTTGAGAAACAGTCCTTTTCCTTCCAGGCCCGGCTTGACCCCATGACCTCATTCTGAAATGACTCTCCTCATCCCCACCTGACAAGGCCTCCATTACTCCTCTGGACAATTTCTGCCCTCTCCAGCTACCCTAAACAGATGGATATCTTGTCTTTATCTCCCTTGGCTATCTGCAATCCACACAACAGGTGCCCTACAACCTAGTTTTGCTAGAGGGTCCCCATTTAAAACATTTGCCCATTTCCCATCAGCATATCACAGAAATATCAATATTTCAGCATCCAAACTCCATCTTTTTGTTATTTCCTAAGCACTCATCAGTAGCACCAAAATCCCTGTCAGACTATATTTTCTGGTTTTTTGGTTTAGAAGGCATACTAACTTTTCCTATGCTGTGCTTGACCTAAAAGCAGAGTTCCTCTAAAGCCCTGGTGCTTTCACAACTGACCACCCCCCCAAACCCCCCAGTGCTACCATGTTGCATCTTCCCTCTGGTATCCTCCAGAGCCACACAGAACCCCTGGGCAGGCCCATGTCTCACTAGGATAGGGATCTCATTTCCAGGCCCACTCTCCTTGGGCAGTGGGATCATGGGACACTAGCACCTCTCCATCTCACCAGCTCTTCTACCTGCCTCCATCAGACTGGATGTGGCCCTACCGCAGCATTTAGGAAGAGAGTATTGTGATGGTAGATATTTTCACAGCAGTGTGAAGTACCTCAGAATGATCGAAGGCCCTTCTTCCGACAATCGTGCTGAACATTGCCAGCCCTAGATTTAGGGAATATAACTGAAAAGGGGGAAATAAATGAAAAGGTCTACTTGAGGGGAGCAAAGAATAGCTAAATAACCCAAACTCTCTTTAAAAAGAGATACAACAAAAGCAAAATGATATGTAGAAGGTGCATGGACTATGGATTCCTGTTGATTTGGGATCTAGTCTCAGCTCAGCCATTTTCTGATTAACCTGTTTCCTCATCTATAAAAATGTTATGATGCCTACCTCTCAGGATCATTGTAAACTTAAATTCAAATAAAATGATATAAATGGAAAAGTCCCTAGTACATAGCAGGTCTTCCGTAAGAGTTTCCTTTCCTCTCTCTCCCTCCTCTCACCCACAACTTGTACCTTTTGGTCTCTTTCATCTCACTCAGGGGTTATGTCAGACGCATGGAACCCTGGTCTTGCTGTGGCCCAGAAAGACCCCATGATAGAAAGCAGCTCACTCCTCCGGGGTCCTAAATAACTGTGTCTTTCCTGTGCCCTGTTTATTCCCACCCAAAAAGAATCCAGGATTTCTAACTCATTTTGACATGTGGTGACATTAGCAAAAATAAATCTTAACTGAAAGTGAGCTAACTTCAATCATAGTTCTTAAGGAGTTTTTGTCCAGCCATCTGAGGAGAAGTGTGGGTGTTTGTCTAAAGGTCAACAGCAAACCATCAATGGGCTCTTCGATGTTCCTATGTGAGATCCCCTCACCAGACGCTGATGCTGAGGAAGAACCAGACTGAAAAGAGGAACCAAAAATCTTCTGGGCAATTCCCACCAGGACCTCGCTTCCATACTCAGGGACCGCTACATGCGTTTACAAGAAGACAGTCGAAAGATTTCTGAAGGGTTTTGTCCGCTTCAGTGGTTCTAGAGAGGAAAGTCAGGTCTCAGCATTACTGCCTAAATAGTTGGATTTTGAGCTTGCTTTGCCATTTTACAAACTGGCCTAGCAACACCTACCTAATAACATGAGTTGAGGTTTCTGTGAGGGAATGCAAGTAAAACCTTACATGGTGCAGGCACACGACCCGGACCATTGTCTTCTCCAGACATCCACACAGCCCTGTCCCTTGCTTCCTTCAGGGAAGGTGTCCCCTTGTGGTGAGGGGGACCCTCACCTAACCCCTGACCCCACCCATCCTGCCACTTGTTAGCCCCTTGCCCTCATTTATTTCTCTTTGAGCTTGTCTCCAGCTGCTATATATCAGCTGGAGTTACTTTGGGGGCCATGAGAGCACGGGCTTTATCTGTTTTGCTTGTTGCCATATCTGCAGAACCTAGAACGGGGCCTGGCCCATAGTAGGTGCTCCATAAATATTTGCTAAATGCCTGGCTAGGCATTAGGAGATGAAATCTGCTTCCACCGCTGTGCATTAGAATCATAACCTGTAACATGTTGATTAAACTCCTTGGGCCAAGGTATAATTTCTGCAAAATGGGCATAATACTATCTCCCTGACTTACTTCACATAATTACCATGGGGGGTCATATGACACCCAGAGGTAAAGTGTTTTATTAACTGTAAAAGCTATACAGGGCTTCCCTGGTGGCGCAGTGGTTGAGAGTCCCCCTGCCGATTCACGGTACACGGGTTCGTGTCCTGGTCCGGGAGGATCCCACGTGCCGCGGAGCGGCTGGGCCCATGAGCCATGGCCGCTGGGCCTGCGCATCCAGAGCCTGTGCTCCGCAACGGGGGAGGCCACAGCGGTGAGAGGCCCGCGTACCGCAAAAAAAAAAAAAAAAAAGAAGAAAAAAAAAGCTATAGATTTTTTTCATGGGGCTATTTCTCTCAGACACAGCACCTCATGTGTTGAATCACACCCAGGATGTGGCCAGAATCACTGTGGTAACCGGCTGACACTTGCACTGAGTCAAGTCCCCAACCCCTGCCCTTCCTGACCACTTCAACTCTCCACCGATAAACCCCCAAGAGAGGGAACTTTTTTCCAACAAGCATAGAGGTCACTAGTTTTAGACAAATAATGTACCTCTCAAAACTCAATCTACAATGGAATATTATTCAACCAAAAAAGGCATGAAGTACTGATACTTACTACAACATAGATGAACCTTGAAAACATTATGCTCAGTGAAAGAAACCATACACAAAGGCCACATATAATATAACTCCATTTAGAAGAAATGTCCAGAATAGGCAAATTCACGGAGACAGAAATTAGATTAGTGGCTACCAGGAGACAGGGCAGAGGGAATGGAGAGGGACAGCTAATGGGGATGGAGTTTCTTTTTAGAGTGATAGAAATGTTCTGAAATTAGGTAGTGGTGATGCTTTCACAACATTGTGATTATACTAAAAACCACGGAATCGTACACTTTAAAACAGTGAACTTTATGTCACTGCAGGGGGAAGAAAACCATACAGGACAATTGGGAGATACAATAATAAAATTTAATGTATAGCTTTAAAAAAATAAGAACCCAATCTAGGAAGCCATGAGTATCCCCTAGTCCCTCCAAACTAGAGCAAGGCAGTGTGGACACTGGGCTGGCCACAATGCCCCTTCCTCAGAGGTGAACCCCAGCAATGGTCAGCAGGGCTGCACCACCGCTTCTCCTAAAGGAGAAAGAATCAGGTGCGCACAGCAGCTTATATCACCGTGTACCATAACGTATCTCACTGAGGACCTTCGTGTGCTTTTTAAATAAAGGTTTTCCCTGACTCTAGAAGAAGCACACATTAAATTTGCAAAGAATGAAAAATACAGAAACGCATAAAAGTCACCTGTAATCCCACCACCTGGAGATTTACTGTTAATGGTCTGTGTGACCTTTAACACAAAGGAAGTGACCTTTTTGGGCCCTTCTAAGTGCTTTTGATTAAGTGAACCAGCATCCACGGGGCTTGTGTGGGCCCCAGGCTGGGTGCTGGGCACACAAGGAGGCTAAGAGGTATCTGCTCTCCAGCAGCTGACAGATTTAGACTTGTCACCTGATTTTTACATTGCTGCCAACTTTCTCTCCTCTATAGGCGCAGCCTACACACTCGTTATAAATCTGATCCTTACTTTTATGTGTCTCCCTAAACAGTATATGTCTAAAATGCTCGGGGACTTCAACAGCTGATATCACAGTAGTCATAGCAAGAAGCGTGGCTTTCAGGATGCCTTGGCCAGCAGCATGCAGACAGAACATGGTGGGAGGGAAGAAAGAGGCTTTGTTCACAGTGGCACTCTGAGGGCACTCTTTTCCTCTAGCTCAGTGTTTCTCATGCCACAGAATTCCAGGCCAACACCTATCCTGCATCCCTGGCTACTCCTACCCAAGGCCTCTCCCCTCCCCTGAGAGCTGTGTCTCCCTGAGAGAACCCCAGCTCTGAGGAAAAGCTGCCCATGTTAGACAACCACCAGTCTCTGGAGCACATGAGTCCAGTGTTTCTGCCTCCACAAACCAAACTAGAAGTGGAGAGGAGCCCTGCTGGTCCCACCCTGTGCAGGAAAGAGAGATCCCCTGTCCTGGGCAGCAATGGATGGGGTGTCAGGGGGAAGTGCAGCTCTCCTACACAGGAGAGGAAAGGAGGGGCTAGTGTGCAAATCCCCTGCCCTGAACAAAGTCCTCCGTGATTGTACTCCACTCTCTTTGTCCAGTCTTGTCTCCCACAGGCCATGCCCAATCCACACCTGCACTTCAGTCTGGCAAATCCTCACCAGTTCTACGTCATACACATTCTCCAATCCCTCCATCTCCCTCCAATCCCATTCTTTTCATCGACGCTATCATCAAGTACTATAAGCTACTAAATGGTTTTGGCAGTCCCTATGGCTGCCCTACAAGCCATTCTTTATGCTTCAGCAACACCATTTTAAAAATATATATATCATTTAGAGCTTTACTACTAAAGCTAAAGGTCTGTGGACCAGCGGTATCAGCATCACCTGGCTGCTTGTTAGAAATACAGAAATGCAGGCCCGTCCCCAGGCCCACCTAAGCAGAAACTACATTTTAAAAAATATATACAGACTTTACCTTTTAGAACAGTTTTAGGTTCGCAGCAAAATAAACGTAAAGTACAGAGAGTACCCGTATACCGCCGCCCCTGCATGGGCACAGCCTCCCCACCACCGATATCCCGCGCCAGAGTGGTACGTTTGTGACAGTCGATGAAGCTACACTGACACATCACTATCACCCAAAGTCCAGTTTACACCAGAGATCAGTCTTGGCGCTGTACATCTTATGGGTTTTGACAAATGTGTAACGACATGTATCTACCATTACAGTATCATACTGAGTATTTTTGCTGCTCTAAAAATCCCCTGTGCTACATGGAACTCTGCTCAACATTCTGTAATAACCTAAATGGGAAAAGAACTTGAAAAAGAGTGGATGTGTATAACTGAATCATTTTGATGTACATCTGAAACTAATACAACGTTGTTAAGCAACTATACTCCAATTAAAAAAAAAAAATCCCCTGTGCTAGAAACTGCTTTTTAACAAGACCCCCAGGTGATTGGCATGTATAATTAAAGTGTCAGCAGCACTGATATAGACCGTGTCACTCCCCTGCTTCAAATCCTTCTATGGCTTCCCAGTGCCTCCAAATAACATTCAGATCCCTGGCCTTCAAGCCCTATGGAGCCTGGTCCCTGTCTCCCTGCTGCCCCAACACTGCCCACCTACACTTCCTTGCTCCTGTGTGTCCCTCACATGCTGCTCCTTCCACCTTCACCCAGATCACTCTCACCACTGTCCCCTCTGGCAGAGAAACAGAGAGTTTCTCGGTCATACATTCATTTGAATGATTGATTAATCTTCATCTTCTTCCTAATGACTGTAAATTCCATGAAGGCAAAAGCCAAGTCAATTTTGCTCACAACTTGTCCCCAGGACCAAGAAAAGTGTCTTGTACATAAGAGATGCTCAGTGTTTGTTGAATTCATAAATGATTAAACAAAAGAATAAACCTGACTCATCCTTACTCACCCCTGACTCATCCTTACCTTCGGCGTCCTTCACCTTAAAGCCTGCCCCGCTGCCGCAGCCCACCCTGGTCCCAGCTTTCCCAGGTCTGGGGCGCTTACAGTCGGGGCCAGTCACTTCACTGCTCTTCACTTGCTTGTGGGTTTGTTTTGCCTTCTCCAACTAACATGCATCTCTTTGAGGGCAGGAATCCCAGGCTCAGTTTTTAAGGCCCACCTGATACACAGTAGGTGTTCAGACAAAAGAAACTCATGGATTCCTTTGTTGACTCAGTATACCAACAATAAAATCTGAATGTAGCTGTAGAACAAGGTACTTTCCTAAATATCTTTCTTTAGCTCAAAGTTTATTTCCTTCCATTTGTCCCTAATTTTTCTGGTATAATTGTTATAGCCTTGGTTTTAATTTTCTTTTTATACTTTCTCTCTTTTTTATTGTTTCTTTCTCTCTCCTCACCCCCTTTCATCTCTCTCTCTCTCTCTCTCTCACACACACACACACACACACACACAGACACGCTTGCACGCATGCATGCACACATACCACATTTCTAGGAAGCCTGTACATTTCCTTCTACATCTTTTAAAACTCATTAAGATTCCCCAGAAGACTCTAGATTGGGAGTGCTGCCCCCGACTACCCAGAAGAAAATTGTAACTGTTGGAAATAATACTGTCCGTAAGATATAAAAAATCTGATGTGAAACTTGACTCATGGTTCTCTTGGTTCAGCAGCAGTGTAAAATAGCAAGTTTTACAGCTCAGGACAGACAATGTACAAATACCAGAGTCACAGTAATCCCTTCCCTCCAGTGCCCTCCCTCACACCTTAGTCATTCTGGGTGATGGCTGCAGTTTTAAGTAACCAATGCTTACCAAGGCAACCAAGACAAGGCCCTTTGATGTTCGGCTCTTTGCAGATTAGGAAACGCTGCAGGAGGCAAAGGCTCTTCTTTGTTTTGATGAAACTAGGTAGTACGCTGCTCAGCACAAAGCAGATCTTTTTTTTTTTTTGTGGTACTCAGGTCTCTCACTGTTGTGGCCTCTCCCATTGCGGAGCACAGGCTCTGGACGCACAGGCTCAGTGGCCATGGCTCACGGGCCCAGCCGCTCTGCGGCATGTGGGATCTTCCCGGACCGGGGCATGAACCCACGTCCCCTGCATCGGCAGGCGGACTCTCAACCACTGTGCCACTAGGGAAGCCCCCAAAGCAGATCTTTTATTTGTTCTGACTTTAAAAAAATAAGTCAGAGCCACCCTGTCAGCAGGACCAGCACCACCCTTCCCAGCAGCCCCCCAAGTCCAGCACCTGAGATGGAACAAAAGCCTCCAGAAATCAAAATATTCTTTGTAGGACACACCTGAAATACCTATATAGTAAGTTAAAAACAACTCAAAATATGATTTGTGCTAAATCTGATACTACTTAATGTCAGATGCCTGTGTTGACAAAGGGCATCAGCACCTAAAGCATAAAAATAAATATTGAGAAAATTTTAATATTAAGAAGATTGTATGTTACAACTATCAATACTTTCTTTTCCCCCTTCAACTTGGAAAGAAGATCATCACTGTTTAGTTTTAGAAGCAGAAGACTTTAGCTGTGTTGTCTCATAGAAATGTAGTTTGGGAACCAGAGCCCAAGGCCAGTGCCTTAGCGTTTCACAAAATGTAAACAAGCACCTAGTGGAAGAGATCACAACTCGAAGCTGTCCTTCTGAATCAGCTTTTGGCTTTGTTAAAATAATGCCGCCCCACCTTTCCTTTGAGGTCTGTGTTCTTGAGCTAACTTGGCCACTGGCTTGCTGTGTGATCAAGGGCAGGTCCTTTAACCTCTCTGGACCTGTTTTCTCAGCCCTAAAATGAACTGAAATACCCTGAAGGTCCCTTCCGTCTCACAGAAGGAGGCAGCACAGAGAACACCATTTCCTCTCTCTAAACCCTGAAGCAGTGGACTCAGTCAAGTTCCTGGAGGTTGCTTACCTGAACAGAAGTAAAAAAGACCAGCCAGCACCAGGAGCTGAAAGAGCTTGAGGTATGGGCGCTTGGATGGGATTCCCCACTTCAGCGTGTGATCCATGGCTTCTGCTGATGAGGATGGAAGACAAAAGCAAACAATTTCAAGCCAGATGAGACTCGGGCACCTCACAGCTTACACCAGGCAAGGCAGAAGACAATTCAATTGCCCCACACAGAGGGTTCTCTCGCAGTGTTTGCAAAACACACTGAGGAGAGGCTGGATGCTGTACCTGGGTGTCCAAACTCCTAAATATAAAATATTATGGATTTATTTCCACAACCTGAAAAGGAAAAAATAAAAGTCTCCCAGGAAGGAAGACTGGCCCACCATGGGTTGTAAAACCTGTTAGTTGGCCGCCTGAAATGAGTCAGGGATCGTCATCTGAGCAACCTCTAAGTCACGGCACAATCTCTAGGGAAAAGCAAAAATTGGCGGACCTCTGCGGAAGTGACCCTGCCTGTGCATGCATGTTCCAAGGACCAACCACCGCTCTCCCAATGCCAGAAGGGATGATGAAGACTGCTAGAAACACAGAGAACTAACTATAAGGGCCCTGGATATCAGCAAGCCCAGCCATGAAAGCTTGGACTCTTCAGAACATACCGAGAACACAGAGCACCAGGAAGGGCGTATTTTGTCCAAGGCAGTACTTAAGTCACGAAACTACTTCTTTCTTAATATATTAACAACAAAAAAAAGTGTTTCCATTTTTGAATACTTCTACACAAAGAATATGTCTTAAAGGGGTAGAGGATCTCAATCAACGGAAAAGTGTCAGTAAAAAAGGAAGAGAAAAGACATGCTGAAAACATTACTTATTTATATTATGTACTATAATGTGAGGAAGCGGATTTGGTTTTTTTTAGTAAATATATTAAACTTTAGGAATAAAAATGAAAGCTGTGCTCTTATGTGATCCTCTCAGATTGCCACCAGAGACAGTTTAGTGCTACCAGGGAAATGTCTGGGACCCCTCGTTGAGCCAGTTTTTCAGCCAAACTGGATTGTTTTATCAGCCACACTCCATTTTTAGTCAGGATTAGCTTGGATTCACTTATTCATCAGAATTTTGCTGGTTGTGGAAAACTCAAATTCAGCCTACAAAATTAATATTTCCTACCACCTAGGAAACTTAAAATAATGGGCCGTAACTCTGATGATGATTCTCCAAGTATGTTGGAATAAGAGACCCCCTGAAGGCCCTTTGGGGCGAAAGTATGCATCTTGGAGGTAAGAGTGACGGTATGTTTCTTTAAAAAGCAGTCAGGTTGTTGGTCACTAGGTCTACCAAGCTATCCCATATTAAGTTAATAGTAAATGTACTTACTTGCTGAAGAACAATTCCTCGTTTTCTCTTGTGTTGAAAATCGAAGGATGAGGCCCCACTTCTGTTCCTTTCTTGCTGTCTCCAAAATACTGGCAAGTCACTCAGTTGTCTTTGAGTGATATTTTACAGAGGTGGCATTTCCCCTCCCAACTTCCTTTTACTTGGTAGAGAACTCTGATGTTCAGAAACACTTAAGTCAAAAAAAAAAAAAAGAAACACAAGTCAAATCAGGGGATGAGCAGAGTGTTATTTATGTGCAATTTGAGGAAGCTCCCTCTGCTGTCCTACTGTTCCCTCCAGATGGTGTCACAAACCACACAGCAGCCCTCCCTCACCTAGTGCCAGCACTGCCTCAGTGTCAGGGAGAAAGGAAACTGCACTGGGCAGCCTGGGGGAGAGGGTAGAAAGGTGCCCCACAGTGGGAGGGGCTGACTCATCGACTCTGGTGGTAGATTGTCTATGAACCTCATGGGCTGGCTGTGTCTGTGCTGGTCTCAAGTTTTGTTTTAGCACCCAGAAGTACCCCTCCCTAGTCACAGTCATGCCACTGCAGCAGTGGACCACCCATCTCATGTGTAGTGGACACTTTGGGAGAGTGCTTAGCTTACAAGGCCACCCTTACCTACACTCCCACCCCTCTACCCCCACCATCTTCACAGAGTGGGTGCCTGCTAGCCAAGTTGGACATTGTATCCCAGTCACCCCAGCCCCGGTAGAGTAACCCTCAGGTGAACACAGTGACAGAAACAAAGGGTCGGGTGAGGAAGCTTTTAGTCCTCCCCTGACAATTTCCAACCAGCCTGCTACCTCTGTGTAGAATTCTGGAGCATTCCATGGGTGAGCAGCCAACCCATGTTGGTCCAGTGGATCTCTTTTGCACCCGTGGAACCTGAGCGCACCTTGTCTGAGCCTGCACCTTTCTCAGTCTGCTTCTGGCACTGGGGCTTCTCTGTTGCCTTGGCATGGGATCCCCTTGGAAATTCTGTACTAAGGCATGTGCAACTTGCAAATAGGAGGCACTTAAAATCCATGGAGCTACTCTTGACCAAAAGGGGCTGGAAGATGATGGATGACTACTTACCACTTTTGTCACCCGGATGGAGAGTTGAGAGACACATTTCATGAGGCTTTCCAGAAGGTCCCAGTGGGACAGAGTACCAGTTGCCTGCAGCAGAGGCCAATGTGGTAAGGCACAATTGTATTGGCTTTTCTTCCTTCCCTGTTTCAATTCCCCTGTCCTGCACCACTGGACTTACATTCCCAATAATCTAGGGCTTTGTAACTAACTTTGCTTTCTGGAGAATCTAAGCTAAGGCAGGAGGGATACTTATGTGGTAGAGATACAATGGTTTCCCATCTAAAATAAATGTGTAGAAGTAAAAAGGTGAGTCAATTTAGAGGAAAAAAAGAAAACGACAGGAGACATGATCTATGAATATGGTAAATACAATACACTTGGTTTTGCCCCTGAACAGGGTGATCTTTGTAAAATGATGATTCAATCTTTCCTCTCTCAACCTTAGAGCTGTTTCACTCTCCTCAAGCTGATAAAAGCCAGGCTGAGCTAAAACTGTACCACAGGGCAGGGTCGGGCTGGACCCCAGGGCTACTGCAAAGTTTTTGCATGTTGAGTACTCAGGGTCCAAGGTGTTAGGACAGCTTAGGTGCTGAGAAAACCCCTTTCCCACAGTGGACTCTCTGTTGCCAAAGAAACAAACCCATTTTTTGCGTTAACAAAACTTTTCAGGAAGTCATGTTTTTGGTTTTTCTAACAAGACTGGCTGCAACCCCAGCAGTGAAGAGTCACAAGAAGCTTTCTGACCTCTGTTTCAGGTCAGTTCCCCAGGGCACCCACCTGGCAACAAGCACCCTGATTTCTGCTACGGAGTGTTGTTGCAGTGACTTTCAGCCTGACAGTGGAGCCCCTGTGACTCCTTTCCCAGCTTCATTCAAACCCATCTATATAGCCTGCACCCAGAATGGGGTGGCCAGACCTTGGCTTTAAGACCACGGTGCTCCCGAGTGGTGCCGCAGTCTGTTAAGCTGTGGGAAAAGCCACCAGTGTGAGAGCGGTCACCTCGTCTTTGTACGCTCTCACATTCTTTTTGGTTCTCTGAGATGGAAATCACCAGAATTCTTAAAACGAAAAGAGAAGTGGACATTCAGAGCTAACCCTGGTCTAAACAGAGGGCTTTTTCCCTATTGCCCACTGCCTCTCTCCCTCCTGCATTTGGCACTCTACTCTGTGCCTGAAAACCTTGACTCTACCATAATTCCTACACCGCCTTTCCCCATCCTCTCTGCCCATCCAAACATCTTCCTTCCATAGAGGAGCATTCCAAATGTCACTTCCTCAATAAGCTCTCTTTGACTCTTCTAATCCCCATCTGTTCTTCCCCTTCTCTGAGCTCCTAAAGTCTGTACCACTCCTTTGTCACATCTAGCCAATTCCCCCCAATTTACTGAGTGCCTACTGTGTGCCTAGAACTGTGTCAAGCACTGTGGATGCAAAGGTGAACAGAATGGGAGAGAGATAAGAGCAAGATGGACAGACCCTAAGAAAAAGAAACAAGCAATGGCAGGAAAAGACCAAGGCAACCAGCCAGATCTGAGGCTGCAGGGTGGTGAAAATGGCAACAAAATATTGGGAGGTATGAGTGGAAATAAGACATACCATGGCCAGGAATTATCTTTGTTATCTTTCAACATGAGCCCAGATCCTGATTGAAATATAACATTCAGTTTCAAACTAAATGTAGAAATGGATCCAGAAAAAAGTAACAAGCAATAATAAAACAGATGTTAAACTGGGTAATTCAGAGAAAAGAGCAATCAAAGGAGAGCTGAGATATTTTTAAGACTGGCCAAGGGGTTTTGAGGTTCTTGATAAGGGTCTTTCACTGCCTTGAGGTGTTCCTGTTTATTTGCCTTGAGTTTTTAATGGATGTAAATGCCCTTCACTTCTGTGGATAACCAAACTAGAGAAAATAATCTTAAATTAAAGCCGGTGATATTTTGGTTGTGTTTAAGGAAGTTTTATTTGCTTTTGTTTTTTTGTGATGAAACTGGAAAGTGCAAATTTCAGAGGAAGTTGCAGTGTTTTATTACTTGATCCTTTAAGAGAATAGACAAACCCTGTATCCATCAGCGTTTGGGCTTCTCTGCCTGAGGGTAGGGGCCTGCCCTGGAATCCTGGCAGTTTGTGATTCTAGGATTCTGGGGATTGAGTTACCACAGACATTGGCTGCTATCCCCCTACCCACACTGTCCATTAGCGCTGCTGGCAAAGTTGCAAAAGTCATACTTTTTTCAGTTTGTATTTCATTTTCCTTGTTCCTCAAGAAACAGTAAGGAGCCAACCATCTGGCAGTAGAAGGATACAGAGATGATTTTGGTGCTTTCATAATGGGACAGTGCAGCTGTCATGAAATCAAACCTGAATAAATGAAAGCTGAAGAGACAAGTGAACAGCCCATTAAAGATTGAACAGTAGGGTATTTACTGCTTAAACACACTAAACTATTTAACCACCCCTTAGACACAGTAACCACCTTCCTTTACTCTCCTCCTTCTTTCTTCTTCCCCTTCCTCCTCCCCTTCTCCTCCCTCTCCTTCTCTTTCTTCTTTCTTGCATATTTTCCTGAAAAGTGAAATAGATAGCTGCCCTTTGTTTCTTAGTGACAAAGTAATCTAGGGGAAAAACAATCTTTAACAAAAGGTTATGGTCTCCATATTTCAAAAAAAGGGGGTGGGGACTAGTCTAATTCCATGCATAAAATTAAAGAGAATTTGCATGGCTTTAGTGGAAAGGGGGAATTTATCTCTCATCAACTCTTCCCAGAAAGGGCAACATTTAAAATATACCTTGCACAGACACATTTAGCTGCTATTTGAATACGAGAAGAAATCTGGCCATTTGCAGCCCAATTTATACAAGGACTGTCCCATGAAGAGCAGAATTTGATGGAGTGAAGGGCCTTAACAGCACCCTCACACTGACTGCCTCCCGATCCTGGAACTGATTTTGCTGGTGTCCACAGGGGGAGGTTGAGGGACTCTCCAGTGGCTGTCACTACTAGGAAACCTGCCTAAACCGCCTTCCTCTGTGAAGTCTTGGTTTCACTCTCACTCTTTTTAGTTTCCCCACCCCAAACTTCAGTTCTCTCCAAAGAGCAGTTTTAGGAATGAACGACAGAGACCAAGGATGAGGGAACTGACACCTCATCAGAGGGAGGAGGAGAGGGCTAAAATCTGAGAGCACCTAAATGTCCCCTGACTAGGTTTTTCTTTACCCATAGTCCCAAGGATTCTTCTAGAAACAAAAATGAGAGTGGATTCAGGTAGGTTAGCCTAGGCTGACCCTGATGGAGGGGTTGTGGAGCAGAGGCTGGGGGTGGGGGGAGGGGTGGGGAGGGGTGAAGTGGGGGAGGGGTGGGGAGGGTGGGGAGGGAGGGGTAGGGGGTAGGGGGTAGGGGGTAGGGGGCGGGTGGGCACAGGCAGGGAACTTTAGCAAGGCTCCCCAGGTTTCTAGTTTATGGAGTAGTTCCTTTCCGGTTCCTGGAAGCTGTATTTTCACCCACCGAGAGCCAGTCTTGCGGGCAGTGAAGTTCCTTTATGATGAGCCTGTGGCCAGGAGCACCAAAGGTCCATTGCAAAGCGGGGAAGGGGAGTGCTGACCAGCTGAGCTTCCCTCCCTGTGGGAAATCCCAGCAGGACTGGGAGAAGCAGAGCAGTGGAGGCCATCTGGTAGAAAATGTACCAAAGAAGGTTTTAAAATCTACCTGGGTCTCCAGATCAAAGGCTGGGAAAAAACAACTTACAGAAGCAAGCTAGAGCACTCGGGGACACGGGGGAAGAGGGGCAGGCAGGAACATGGACTTCCCCCAGTTCTCTTTCTGTTCTGCTTAGGATAGAAGCCACTGCCAGCTTTTAAAACACCAATTTGTATCCACTTATCTCTCCACTCAGTGTTCCCATCCACCCTCTGCCATATTTGATTACTGCCTGTTTATTAGAATTACAGCACATATCTTAGACCTTTCTTTAAATGCTGCTTTTACACTGTCATAAAGCAGAGGCCTCTTTTGGAAGGAGCATGAAATATTTTAAAAATCAGATTCAGGAGGTTCAGAGCGTTAATGAACTCAGGGTTTAGTCTATCGTATCATTTCAAAGCTTGTGTAAATGGCAGTACAGAGAATGGAAGAAGTCCTGGACTGAGAGTTCAGAGACAGTGGACTCCAGGCCTCCTTCCCTCTGCTTGTGTGACCCTAAGGAACTCTCTTCACTTCACTGGGGCTCAGTTTCCTCACTATATGGTAACAGGTTGTGCAAATATTCCTTCTGACGCTAACGTGTTGTGATTTAAACTTTGCTCTTATGTACATATGGATTCTATTTTTAAAAAGTACTTTGGGACTAGTGTCCAGAGAGCCTGTTGATAAGCTGATCTTCAAGTTCTTTCCTAGCCTTCTTTAAAATCCTTCAAGCGGATACCTGATTTCCATCGTGCAAAGCTGGTGCTCAATCTTACGGAAGATGTGTTTGGAAGTGATTCAGTAAGACGGAAAGGAGAAAGCTTAAGACCGTGACCGCTCTCATAACCCGGTGACAGGCCCGACTGGAAAATAACTCACGCCTCAGGACTGAGGTGGCACCGAGCAACCGTGCATCACTGGGGAGGAAACGTCAACCTAAACTTGAGTCTTTGCTTTTACTTTTACTATTTTTTAAAAATCTTTGCTTCTCTTGTGCCCTAGCTGCTCCGGTTATTTCTGGGCTTCTGGAAATTTTAGTTTGTCTTTTAATTGTTCTTTAAAAATTAGCCCAGACCTAATTTTCTCTAGATGCCTCTGTGAACGCTGTAAGCTGATAATGTCTCTCTCATATTTGCCCACCTTGCACCTTCACATTCTCCTTTGTCACAGTGCTCGTGGCCTAATGTCATTACACCCTATGAAGTCTCCTCTATTTGTGTGATTCTTGCCCTACCTCAGTAGCTGCATGGAGTGCCTAGCAAAGTGTCTAGCACATTTTATATGCCGTATTAGTCAGGGTTCTCCGGAGAAACAGGACCAATACATATATGGAAAGAGGGAAAGATTGATTTTAAAGAATTAGCTCATGAGATTGTGGAGGTTGGCAAGTCCAAAATCTGCAGGCTAGGCCAGCAGGCTGCAGACGCAGGTTAAGGGTTGAAGTAGCAGCTCCATCTGAAGACAGTCTGCTGGTAGAATTTCTTCTTCCTTGGGTGAGAGCCGTCTCTTTTCTATTAAGGCCTTCAACTGAATAGGTTAAGTGCCACTTACATGGAAGATAATCAGCTGGCTCCACGTCTACTGATTTTAATGTTAATCTCAGCTTAAAAATATCTTCACAGAAACATCTAGAAAATGTTTGACCAAATATCTGGGTACTATTTCCTAGCCAAGTTGATACATAAAATTAACCACCACAGATGCTCACTAAGTCTTCTGAAGTGAGTTCATGATACAGCATATGTATGTGAACAGCCGCTTTGGGCTTCCTATTTCTCCTGGACCAGCTTTCTTCTAAAAAGCCTCTACTTCATTTTTTCCCCACTTTAAATCATTTTAACAGGTGTGTATTGTGGTCCTATTCTGTGGTCTGTTTTTCCTTTGAAACGTTTTGTTATTGTGTGTTTGCTGCAGAGTTCAAGGGGCCCTGTCTATTAACCATTTCCTGTTAGCTCTTTTTTTTTTTTAATTTTAGCTCTCATGACTTAATGAGGCATGGTGGCATGGTATTTACACATTCAGGCCCACGAAGTGGCAAAGATTTGTTTAATCTCCTGTTTTTCAGTTATCTATGCTTCTGTTTTCCTTCTGTTGAACTAGCCTTGGCCATGGTATGGGTTGGAGAGAAACTGAACATCAGAGCCTCATATTTCTTGGTATCAACGTGAAAGGGAGTTTACCCTAGAGGCATTACCTTATCTGAACATTTGGATTCAATTATAGTAATGATACTGTCACAAATGACACAGAGAAATGCTTACAATGTGAAGCTCAGTGGTTAAAAAAAAGGATATAAAATTGTATATACAAAATGATCCAATTTTTTTTAATGTGCATAAAATATTGTAAGTATTTAAAATCTGAGTGGTGGAATGTGGTTTTTTTCCTGTGCTTTCTAAAATTTCTTTCTACATGTAAAAGAAAAATTCTTAATGTGAAAAATTTCCCCTTCTCTCTCTCCCTACTCCCAGCAAACCCTCCCATTAGCCTCCTGAGAGGTAATTATAATCATTACTAACAATGTGACATGTATTCTTTCAGTCATTTTACACACACACACACACACACACACACAGCTCTTTTTTCTTCCATAAATAGACCATGTATATTACTCACTCGAAAACTTGACTTTTTTACTTAACAAAATGTCTCCAAGCTCTTTCCTTGTGAGCCTGATTATTTACCCAAAGTCTACTGATTTAAATGTCTACCTTTTTGGAAAGGTAATTAAAATAATTCATAATTATGAATAATTTATTCATAATTATGCCCTAATTTAGGAGAAGGAAACTCACTCTCCACTCTAAACAGAGATTGAGGTTATTTCCAATTTTCTGCTATGAGAAACAATTCTGCAAAGAAATCCAGAAACATTTATCTTTGTGAACACATAAGAGTTTTTATTTAGTTAGTTAGTTAGTTTTGGCTGCGTTGGGTCTTTGTTGCTGCACGTGGGCTTTTCTCTAGTTGCGGCGAGCAGGGGCTACTCTTTGTTGTGGTGCGCGGGCTTCTTACTGTGGTGGCTTCTCTTGTGAAGCACGGGCTCTAGGCGCGTGGGCTTCAGTAGTTGCGGCACGCGGGCTCAGTAGTTGTGGCTCACGGGTGTAGTTGCTCCCTGGCGTGTGGGATCTTCCCGGACCAGGGCTCCAAGCCGTGTCCCCTGCATGGGCAGGTGGATTCTTAAGCACTGCACCACCAGGGAAGTCCCTGAGAGATGTGTTTTTAAGAGAGATTTCTAAAAGTTTTCTCAACTTTTCTACTGGAAGTATGCATTATTTTTTTTATCATAAAAAAGGAACATTTTATTAAAAAACAAACAAATCAACAGGCTAAGATGAGATCACTCAGCTGGGTGCAGTCCATGAGAGCAGGTCTGTGCCAGGACCTAGCATCCACCTGGTACACAGTAGGTGTTTAATGCCTGTAGCGAGAAAGATAAGCACAGCAAATCAAAATTCTTGAGAAGTATATAGAATACTTGCATATGGTGATTCTAGTATTTTTCAGATGATATTTATTCAGACAAAAAATACTCTTAGTTTTTCTTTGCTTTTCTTTGCTATCAGGATGAAAAAATTCTATTCTGCAACCAAACAAATGACAAGAGTTAAAATTAATTAAATTCTAACAACCAACCTAAGAGGTAGGTACTATTATTGTCCCATTTTATGCGTGAGGGGCCCAGACCGTGACAAAGGCCGCGCACACACTAACCACCCTTTTCCGAGTCAGGGGCCACACGCTGTTCACTGCCCAGAGGAGCTGGACTGGAGGAAAGGCCGAGGTGTCAACCCGGGGTCACACGTGAGTCTCCAACAGTCTCTCAAAAGCGTGTGGGGGCGGGGGAAGCGGAGCAGTGCCAATTCGCGGCTCCTGGTGCTCCCCGGCGCCCTCCGGAGCTGAGGGCGCCGGTGACGGGGGTCCCGCCACCCGGCTCGGGCGCAGAAGGCTCCGCGCCTCCGAGCCGAAAGCTGCGCCCGGCACTCGTCCAGCTACGTTGAACCTGGGCGTGGTCCGCGGGCGCCGCGGCAGGGTCCGCCCTGGGCCTCCTCGCACCCAGACTTCCCCGCGCCCGGCCCCGCCCTGAGCCCGCGCGCCGTGCCCGCCTCGTGGCCACCAGGTACCCGTCCCCGCTGTCGGCTCCCACACCCGCGCTCCTAGCCTGCCGGCGACCAGTGCCGCCCGCCCCTCCTCCCCACCCTCCTCGCCCGCGTCCCCCGCGCGCTCCTCCCCCGTGGTGCCCCGGGGGCCACCCCCCACCCCTTGTCGGGCCTGGACCTGTTCCCCACTCGCCTGCTCCCCACCCCCCCCCCCAAAAAAATAGCAGAGGACTGCCGGGAAGCAGCTGCCCAGATCTCAGTTGTGAATTTATAGTTCGGGAATGAGCCTATAAACTGGAAAAGTTAGAGGAGTTTAGAGAATATCAGCGTTCTGAGAGCGGGAGGCCAGAGCAGTACGGTGTCAAAGCTAAAGGAAATTTCCCCACAGAACGAGGTGGTCATCGCCCCTAGCCTCACTCAAAACTCATAAAAACACATTTCGGGTGGAGCCAGAGGAATTACAGAAAAGAAGCTGAGGACTTTGGAAGAGGGTATAGAGGGTTAAAGATTGATCTTCAGAAGCCAACTAAGCTTGGACTCTGAAGCACTCAGCGCAGAGACAGGAGCCCAGGCTGCCTCGCTCGCTCCCCTCCTGCCCCGCAATCCAATTTACCATGGGAAGGTTGAGATCCAGGATGGGTGGCTTGTCCACAATCACACACCTGATTCTGGGCAGAGCCAGGACTATCAGCCCAGAACGCCAGTTCCTAAGCATCATTTATAAACAATAAAATATGTAAGTAGGGCTTCCCTGGTGGCGCAGTGGTTGAGAGTCCACCTGCCGATGCAGGGGACACGGGTTCGTGCTCCGGTCCGGGAAGATCCCACATGCCGCGGAGCGGCTGGGCCCGTGAGCCATGGCCGCTGAGCCTGCGCGTCTGGAGCCTGTGCTCCGCGAGGGGAGAGGCCACAGCAGTGAGAGGCCCGAGTACAGCAAAAAATAAATAAATAAAATAAAATGTAAGTAATGTTTTACAAATAGCCTTTGGGAACCAGTTAACTCAGCGTGATCAGTAACTCAGTAATGGTCTGCTCAGTCTGTCATCATTTTTCTCAGGTGCTTGCCAGTCTGTATTTCCTGGCCCACAGCAGTGCAGCTGGAGGAGGACTCTTGGAAGCCCAATGACTTGAACTTAACCCTGAGTAAATAGATTTTAGGGAAGAGGAGGAGAGGAAGGCATCTTGGATGGGGAAAGAACTTGAGCTGAGGGAGGATGAGCTGGCCCACCAGCGTTTGCAAGTGTTCTCCTGGTCAGGGCAAGTAGAGTGGCTGATAGAGTGGGAGCAGACAGTGGAGGGCTTTGGAGGTGAACGCTACAGGCTATAGGGCACAATGGGGAACTGGAAACGCACCAACAGGGAAACCAGCACTTTACTGGGGATTAGATTCATGGAGAGAGTGTTCGCTGAGACCCCAGGACTCTAGAACTCAATCATTTAGAAGGAAAACAAAATTTAAATATTGCTGTTGAAAGGAAGGTTGTGGGAGAAAGTACAGTCTTCTAGTTCAATTAATAGAAAAATCATTTTCCCTGGTTGTGTATGAATAATAAAAATACTGCTTACTATGTGCAAAGCACTGTTCTAGGTGCTTTATAAAAATTAATTCACTTATTCCTCATAACAAACCCACGAGGTTGTTGCTGTTTTTGCCACCACTTTACAGGTATGGAGGGTGAAGCACAAAGAGGTTGCTCAAGGTAAGTAGGTCTGTGCTGAGTCAAGGGCCCAGAATCAGAAGATTTGGGTCCCAGTGCCTCCATTTATTGCTTCTGTGAATTTACCCTCTCTGACCATGCTTTCTGGGGTTTTTTTTTTGTAATTTTATTAATTTTTTTATACAGCAGGTTCTTATTAGTCATCAGTTTTATACACATCAGTGTATACATGTCAATCCCAATCGCCCAATTCATCACACCACCACCACCACCCCCCCGCTGCTTTCCCCACTTGGTGTCCATGCGTTTGTTCTCTACATCTGTGTCTCTATTTCTGCCCTGCAAACTGGTTCATCTGTACCATTTTTCTAGGTTCCACATATATGCGTTAATATACGATATTTGTTTTTCTCTTTCTGACTTACTTCACTCTGTATGACAGTCTCTAGATCCATCCATCTCTCAACAAATGACCCAATTTCTTTCACTTTTATGGCTGAGTAATATTCCATTGTGTATATGTACCACATCTTCTTTATCCATTTGTCTGTCGATGGGCATTTAGGTTGCTTCCATGACCTGGCTGTTGTAAATAGTGCTGCAATATCTGTGAAGTGCATACTGTAATCCAGGCCTACTTATGAGGCAGGATGTGTGGGTGCTTTGCAAACAGTGCATTGTGATACCAATGGAAAGTGTTAATATTTAAGTAAAGGAGGGATGCATTCCAAGGCCAAATTCAAACCAAAAAGAGAAAATGACAAGCTTGGTTTGACTTGCAGAATTTAATGGGCTTGCCACCCAAGGAGAGGCAAAGATGGAATCGTAGTTAAATTGTGGGCTTTGGAGTCAGATGGATCTAAGTTGGAATGCCAGCCCTGCCATTAATTAGCTCTGTGACCTAAGTCACATAACATTTCTGATACTGCGTGGCTGATTTACTCATCTGTAAAATGGGCCTATTCCACTCCCCATAGAGCAGTTGTGAGGATTAAATGAGATATCCTTAATACTGTGCCTGCAAGGTGTGAGTGCTCAGTAAAATGTAGATAGGGCTATTATTTTTTCTGATTTTTTTTTTTTCTCCCCATCCTCTGTGTGTCTTTATATTCCCCCAGAGACAGCCTCACCATGAGCGGGGAATTGATCAAGAAGTATGTGGCAGCCATGGTGCTGAGTGCAGCTGGAGATGCCTTGGGGTACTTCAACGGGAAGTGGGAGTTCCTCCGGAATGGGGAAAAGATTCACAGGCAGCTGGCCCAGCTTGGCGGTTTGGATGCCATAGATGTGGAGAGGTGGAGAGTCAGTGATGACACGGTGATGCATCTGGCCACGGCAGACGCTCTCCTGGAAGCTGGCAAAGTCTCGGACTTGGCTCACCTGTATTCCATCCTTGCTAAGCATTACCAAAACTGCATGGGAGACATGAATGGCCGGGCACCAGGTGAGAGCAGCCAGTGGAGGTCCTGGGCAAGTGGAGAATAAACAGGCCCAAGGAAATCATTAAAAATATTGAATGAGATTCAAATTTCAAGGAGACATTAGTTTTTATAGTTGTTTCAGAAATAGAAACAACCTGAATGTTCTGTAATTTATTTAATTATGGTGACACATCTGCAGCCATTTAAATTATGCAGATAACTATTTACCAATATGGAAAGATATTGTATATTAAGTAAAAAAAATTAGGTTACAAAACACTATCTTATGAACCCATTTTCTTTCTTTTTTTTTTTTAAACATCTTTATTGGAGTATAATTGCTTTACAATGGTGTGTTAGTTTCTGCTTTATAACAAAGTGAATCAGCTATACATATACATATATCCTCATATCTCTTCCCTCTTGCGTCTCCCTCCCTCCCACCCTCCCTATCCCACCCCTCTAGGTGGTCACAAAGCACCAGCTGATCTCCCTGTGCTATGTGGCTGCTTCCCACTAGCTATCTATTTTACATTTGGTAGTGTATATATGTCCATGCCACTCTCTCACTTTGTCCCAGCTTACCCTTCCCCCTCCCCATATCCTCAAGTCCATTCTCTAGTAAGTCTGCGTCTTTATTCCCATCCTGCCCCTAGGTTCTTCATAACCTTTTTTTTTTTTTTTAGATTCCATATATATGTGTTAGCATACGGTATTTGTTTTTCTCTTTCTGACTTCATTTTGTATGACAGACTCTGGGTCCATCCATCTCACTATAAATAACTCAATTTCATTTCTGAACCCATTTTCATTAAAAGTATATATGTAAAAAAAAAAAGTATATATGTATATCTCTGTTGGGAGAGGTCTGGAAGAATATACACAAAGATGTTAATCATTGTATGTGGGTGATAGGGGTATTTATAGTTTCTTATTTTCGTTTTACTTATTTATAGCTTCTGAGTTTTCTTTAATAAAGAAAATTTTTTTTCTTTTTAAAGAAGACTGGAAAAGGTCATGTAGAGACCCCTTTTCTGGTTCCAGGTTGCTCACAAGTGGTTCCTGCTCATTTTGGGAACTTTTTACAGCCACTTGGGCCACCAGCTGATGGGAATCGCCTTTCCCCCAGCTCCTCCTGTATTAGTTAGCTTGACCTGCTGTAACAAAATAACCTCAGACCGGCTGGCTTAAACAACGGACATTTATTTTCTCACTGTTTTGGAAGCCAGAAGCCTGAGATCAAGGTGTCGGTTTCATTTCTTCTGGAGACCTTTCTCTTTGGCTTGCAGACAGTTTCCTTCTAGCTGTGCCCTCTCAAAGCACACATTCCTGGTGTCTCTTTGTGTCTCCAAATTTCCTCTGCTTATTAGGACACTGATCAGACTGAATTAGGGCCCACCCTAACATTCTCACTTTAACTTCATCATCTCTGCCTTATCTCCAAATACAGTCACATTCCGAAGTACTAGGGGTTAGGGCTTCAACATATGAATTTTGGGGAATACAATTCAGCCAATAACACCTCCTGATGAAAAGCTCCCCGCTCCATAAACCTAGGGGCGTCTAGTATAAGTACTCTGGTGTAAGTAAGGCACAATGTTGCTCTGGGATTTGGGGTTTGGAGTTTGGGGACATTCATCATCATACTTTTTCGCTTTCCCTTTCCATCAAGGAAAGCTGGAGATGGGGCTTGGTTCTCTCATCCTGCGGGGGCTTCGCTTTGGGGTACACTGACCCCATACCGGACTCTCCCCAGGGGGCGCCTCAATGCAGAACGCCATGCTGCTGGAGCCAGACAAAGCTGACGGCTGGAGGATTCCCTTTAACAGCCATGAGGGTGGCTGCGGGGCTGCCGTGCGGGCCATGTGCATCGGTCTCCGGTTCCCTCACCACAGCCAGCTGGACACCCTGATCCAGGTGAGCGTCGAGAGTGGCCGGATGACCCACCACCATCCCACAGGCTTCCTGGGAGCCCTCGTGTCTGCTCTTTTTACAGCCTATGCTGTGAATGGCAAGCCTCCCCAGCAGTGGGGAAAAGGACTGATGGAGGTGCTACCGGAAGCTAAAAAGTACATTGTCCAATCAGGCTACTTCGTGGAGCAGAATCTTCAACACTGGTAAGTTTGTAGCTGCACGCTCCTGCTAGAAGGTTGTTGAACCTGTATGTGCACATGCGTGCATGTGTATGCCTAAAGCTCATAGATCATAGCAACCATCCTGGTTCTCACCATCCAGTTCTGTCGTCCACCGCATCCAGCTGCCTCCCCACCCACCTGCTAAGGATTTCAAGTACAGTCCCAGTGGTGGTGGCCACCAGGTCGCCAAGTGAAGACCTCAGGGAGTAAGGCAGCTACACTGCTTCCCTCACGCGTAGAGATCCTGTTCTCTATAGTTTTTGTGGCTGTTCTTTTTTTTTTTCTGGCCACACCACGTGGCATGCAGAATCTCAGTTCCCTGACCAGGGATCGAACCCATGCCCCCTGCAGTGGAAGCACAGAGTCTTAACCACTGGACCACCAGGGAAGTCCCTATGGCTATTCTTTACTGAGATGAACTTCCCTGCTTATTTCCTGGAACTTGTTTTTTCAGTGTTGTCTTGACACTCAATACTGTGAAATCCTTGGCTAAAATTATCTAGAGATAGGTTTTTCCACCAGCTAATTAATAAGTGGTAAGGCCACATCTTCCCCTTTTCTTGAATTCATTTCACGTTCCCTTTCTTAGAATAAAAAGGTCCAGGGCTTCCCTGGTGGTGCAGTGGTTGAGAGTCTGCCTGCTGATGCAGGGGACACGGGTTCCTGCCACGGTCCAGGAAGATCCCACATGCCGTGGAGCGGCTGGGCCCGTGAGCCATGGCCGCTGAGCCTGTGCGTCCGGAGCCTGTGCTCCACAATGGGAGAGACCACAACAGTGAGTGGCCCGCTTACTGAGGCTTTCTAATGAAATCACCCATGGTCATGATGTTCCAAAGTTCTCTCTTAAAAAAAAATAGTAACCGTATAAGGAGATGATGTGTTAATTAGGTTGATGGTAGTGATCATTTCATTATGTATATGTATATCAAATCATCATGTCATACAGCCTTGAATATGTACAATTTTTGTTAAGAAAATAATATAAAGTAAATAATAAAATAAAATATATAATGACAGGCTAAATACATAAAGTTCACCCTTGAAAGTTGACACTTGCCATGATTCTCAACTCAGGAAAAACAAACCTTTATTTCTCACCTTTAACTTGCTGTATATCTTCTTTATGTAGCAACAGGTATCAATGCCTTATTGACATCATTCCTTAGCAAAAATTTATTGAATGAATGTCACTTAGAGCTCATTTTGATTTTTTTATATCATATGATTTTAGTACCAGAAGTTGAAGTCATCTTGGAGCTTTCCCTGCTCACACATCTATCTGGTACCTTTCCTAATGGCTTTTGACTTTATTTTTTCAATTGACTGTAGATTTTTTTCCTTCCTACAGGTCTTACTTCCAAGACCAATGGAAAAAGTACCTAAAACTCAGAGGGATTTGGGATGGCAGATCAGCCCCTACCTTCCCCAAGCCTTTTGATGTGAAGGAGAGGGATCAGTTCTACACCTCCGTGAGCTACTCTGGCTGGGGCGGCAGCAGTGGACATGATGCCCCCATGATTGCCTACGATGCCATCCTGGCTGCAGGAGACTCCTGGGAGGAGCTTGCCCACCGAGCCTTTTTCCACGGTGGAGACAGTGATTCTACAGCTGCCATTGCTGGCTGTTGGTGGGGAGCGATGTATGGTCTTAAAGGAGTGAGTCCCTTCAACTATGAGAAGCTAGAATACAGAAACCGGCTGGAAGAGATAGCTAGGGCTTTGTATTCTCTTAGGTCAAAGGAAGATACGTAACTCCCCTTTAGGGAGAAGTGACATTCATTTCTGGTGGTTTCTCCTCTTGTGTAGTCCCTTTTCTGCTCAGTTTCACTTTTTTCAAAGTCAAGAGTCTTAACCTTGTACTCAGGGAATTTTGAGATAACAGTCCCTTGGGTACCTGAAGGTCAGTCTTTCCAAACTTATTCTGTCCTCGCTCCCCACCCCAAATCTACCCCTCTTCCTATCCTGAAGAGTCTTTATCTCAGTTGATGGCATCAGCGTCTCCCAAATTAGAAATCTCATAGCCTCATATTGAGTCTTCATTTTTACCATCTGATCTTTCGCTAAGTTTTTTTCTGTTTGTTTTAGGGTGGGTTCCCCAAAGTGGACTCTGAGACAAGGATTTGAGTGCAAGTAGTTTATTTGGGGGGTGATTCCAGGAAGCACTGTTAGGAGAATGGGGAAGTGAGACTGGGAAGGTGGGGGAGCCAGGACAAGGTGCGTTAATGAGCATGTTACCAATGTGGGCAGTTGGGAATCGGTCCGTCTGGGTCCTCTGCGTAAGGCACTCAGAGTTGTCCCACCGACTTCTATCTGATGTTGGTGGAGGACCACTCCCAGGCGTGCTAACTCCCTGGTGCTTCCTGGCCTGCCTCTTGCGCTAGCCAAACACGAGTGTCCTCAGGTAAAGTCTCAGAGATGTTTGCAGTGGCAAGCTGTATGGCGCATGGGAACAGTGAGGGGTATATGTGGGGTCCCAATAGCATCTGCTGGTTGGTTCTACCTCCTAAATATCCTTCAAATCTGTTATTCTTTTACCTTTTTGCACCAAGTATGTTTCAGCTGGATTTCTGCAATCCAAGCTACTCAAGTCTGAGGAGAGGCTGCTCCTAGCTGCGCCCTCTCATTTCCTGGGCATGGCAGTTGACATGGTGCCAGTTTGTTGTTGCCTATTTGCTTGCCTTTATTCTCCTCTAGACAGAACCTAGCCTGGTGCCTGGGCACACAGGAGATACTTAATCAGTGTATATTAAATGAGTGTTGTTTATTAGCCTCCTATCTGGTGCCTCAAATTGCAGTACTGCCTTCCTCATCGCCCTCCAGAGTGATCTTTACAAAGAGCAAATTGATCATGCTGCACTTCTAATCATGTACAATGAATACTCACCCCCTTTCTTCATTCCTCGGTGCTCTTCCCTCTCCTCTTCCCCTTTCGAGCCCCAGCTCAGGTAGCATCTCCTAGATGAAACCTGCTCTGACCGTTCAGGCTCCTCACTACACCCACAGCCTTCTGTCTCTAACCCTCTCACCACACTGATCCTGTTGTGTGGTGACTGTGTGTCTTCTGGGGACGATCTCAGGCTACTTGTGAGGGCTTGTGTCTTATTCTTTTTGTGGCCTCCCCGTCTGGCCCATTAGAGAGATTCAGTATTTACTTTGGAAGTTCATCAATTTGTGTTGATGTGAACGCTTTCAACACGCAGTGTCTCATCTGTTTCGGATGCCCTCTGCTTCATGATTGTCAGGAGTGACCTGTGCCGGCCTGAGAGAGATAGAGGTGTGATGCTTTAACCAGGCCTGTGTGCTGACTTAAATGAGAAAAAGCTCTCAACTCTGTATTTGAAGCAGGACTCCAGCAAAGGCATGAGGTTTATTATTCTTTTATACGTAAAGAGAGAAGAAAATTCCAAAGCTCTTTTTCTGGTTCAAAAAACTCTGATGTGAGCCGGGACGAAGTGAGAGAATGGCGTGGACATATATACACTACCAAACGTAAGGTAGATAGCTAGTGGGAAGCAGCCGCATAGCACAGGGAGATCAGCTCTGTGCTTTGTGACCGCCTGGAGGGGTGGGATAAGGAAGGTGGGAGGGAGGGAGACGCAAGAGGGAAGAGATATAGGAACATATGTATATGTATAACTGATTCATTTTGTTATAAAGCAGAAACTAACACACCATTGTAAAGCAATTATACCCCGATAAAGATGTTAAAAAAAAAAGCTCTGATGTGTATTTATATATTTCAGAAAACAGACGTGTTTTAAATATTACAACTAGGACAGCAGATTCTTCAGCAGGACAATCAGAATTGCAGACTTTAGGGGTGGGGATTTACAATTTACAGAATATGGTAATAACCTCTTAGATTCAGGTGTCTTAAATTCAGGTGTAAAAGAAGACTTCTTTGTAGAAATATTTTGAGGACAGTTTCAGAATAATAGATAGCAGTCAGTACATACATTTTTACACAAGATTCTTTTTTTTTTTTTTTTTTTTTGCGGTATGTGGGCCTCTCACTGTTGTGGCCTCTCCTGTTGCAGACCACAGGCTCCGGACGCGCTAGCTCAGTGGCCATGGCTCACAGGCCCAGCCGCTCCACGGCATGTGGGATCTTCCCGGACCGGGGCACGAACCTGTGTCCCCTGCATCGGCAGGTGAACTCTCAACCACTGCGCCACCAGGGAAGCCCTACAAGATTCTTGAACAGAAGATTAAGATGGAGCCTCTCGTGACTGTAATTTCCCAGTTTTTGATAAAAACTGACATTATAGTGCAGAATAGTGTGTGCTTTTCTGCAGCTGTAGGAGAAGAGGAAACATCTTTTCCTGGTCTTGCTGGGGTTTCTTTTACCAATAATCAGGAGACCCTGAAGTTTTAAGGTGGAGAACTAGAATTCAGTTAGCACTGCCCAAACAGCAGAACTGAGATGCTTAAACGTTACAATATAGAAAAGGGAAGAAAAGTATTTTAACAAGTGGATTCTGAAGCATGATGTGTTTTACCTCTGTAACTGGTTTGGTGAATGGTCTGAATTTAGTGAGAAGCAAACATGGAATGATTTTCTTTTTCTCTAGCTACTGCCTTCATACATACTGCATTGAAGCTGCTTTTCCTGCCCCTAGCATCAACTTTTTGGTCTTGGGATGGGGGTATGGTGGTGGGTATTAAAAACCCAATCCAGTCCATCCCAGTCTAGTTTTTTAAAATTTCAGCTTTACTGAGGTATAAATGCCATGTAAAATTGTAAGATATTTAAAGTGTACATTTGTGGTGATTTAATATATACATTGTGAAAGGTTTCCCTTCATCTAGTTAATTAACATATCCATCACCTCACATGTTTATCTTTTTTTGGTGAGAGCATTTAAGTTCTACTCTCTTAGCAAATTTCAATTACACAATATAGTGTTATTAACTATAGTCACCATGGTTTACATCAGATCCTCAGACCTTATTCAGCTTATAGCTGAAAGTTTGTACCCTTTTACCAACCTCTCTCTATTTCCCTCACTACCACTGCTTCCCCCAACCAGCCCCTGGCAACCAATTTTCTACTCTGTTTCTATGAGTTTGACCTTTTTTTTTTTTAGCTTCCACATATAAGTAATGTCGTGTAATATCTATCTTTCTCTGTGGCTGATTTCACTTAGCATAATGCCCTAAGGTCCACTGATGTTGTCAACGAATGGCAGGATTTCTCATAGCTGAATAATATTCCATTGTATATATGTACTACATCTTCTTTATCCATTCATCAGTTGACAGCCCCTTGAGTTGTGTCCATATCTTGGCTATCATGAATAATGCTGCGATAAACATGGGACACAGATATCTCTTTGTTACCCTGTTTTCATTTCCTTTGGGTATATACCCAGAAGTAGGAATCCCAGTCCAGTTTGATCAATTCTAACACTTTAATGTCATGTCCTCCTTTCTCCCCACCATAGTCAGTCCCGGGCCCAGAGGACTTAGAGGAGAAATGGAGACATGGATGCCTCTTTCATTCCTTGCCTCCCTCTCTTGGGGTTCCCTGTCCCTCTCCAGTGTTGCCCTAGACCACCCTCACCAGTGGAGCCCCGATGGGAAAGGGTCAAGCCAGTTGTCTTCTGAGGGCTCTACTCAACCCAAGGGAAACTCATCCTTCCCGGTCACATCCACCACTGAGAGTGCAGCCTGCCCCACCTGCTGCTGTCTACATTTCCCCCATCCATCTCAAATAGGACAGATCAGGAGGACGGATCAGGCTGCCTAGCAGACAGCCGACTTGGTAGCAGATGCCACTGTCACCTTCATGTGGTCACCCTCACTCTCAGCTGGTAGCCCCCCTCATTTGGCTTTGTTGTGAGGGTGAGGTAGAGCACCACCTTTCCTTCCCTTTCAGGAAGGGATGGGAAACCCCCCATAGAACTTAGGATTCTTGTGATTTTTCCTTCAAACGGCTGATTTTCGGCTAGGGGAGGTGGGGAAGGGAGGTCTCCTAGAGCAGTTCTGCTGCCTTCTAGTAAGTCCCACTGGGATTTGTCTTTCCAAGGCCTTCCAGTCTCTTTAGAATGTAGTGGTGGAGGTGTGTGCGTGGCGGTGAACGGGGTCCTGGCAGGGTAGGAGGGTGAAGACGTAGCATTTTTTGTTTGCCAGTAGGACTTCAGCTGCAATTGGAGACAAGAGATAGCGTCTTTTTAAGATCCTGTTCTATTTGCTATGCAAATTCTCACTCTTCACAGCAGTCACAATTCAGAAAGAGATCAGACTTTCAGACTCCTTTTTCTCAAACCTCAAAACCTCCTCTCCAAGCTTGACTCTCAATTGGCAGCTTTGCTTCCTATTTCTCTGAGAAAATAGAAGCCATCGAAAGAGAACAACTGTCACACCCATCCTCACCTCTGTCTCCACCTACCCGCACCTGGGCTCCTGGGCTCTGCCTTCTCTCCTGACTGTGAGTGCTGGGGTGTGTGTGTGTGTGTGTGTGTGTGAGAGAGAGAGACAGAGAGAGACAGAGAGAGACAGAGAGAGAGAGAGAGAGAGAGAGAGAGTGAGAGAGAGAGAGAATGAGAGAGAGGAGGGAGGACCAGAATGAACAGAGGAAAGAGACAACAGACTTAATTATATGCATAGTGTTAGAGTAAATTTAAAAGATGACCTGAATGACAGTATGAACTTGTTATGCTAATCAAGTGAACATCTGTGTTCTGAAAAACAGAATAGGTCATGAGTAACATTACAGGGATTAATGGTATTTTTTGACCTGCTAAATGATGGTACTTCATTTGCTTTCTTTGGTACCTAAGATTGCTAGATGTTACTAGAAGTCTTGGCAATATATACGTTTTTAAGATCTGCAATGGCCTCATCTGCCCTTCTCCAAGCTTCTTCAACCACACATTCTCCACTTCCTCTTCTGTCTCCACCTCTCCAGGGCAAGTAAATGTGCATCTTTTTAAAACAGCCAGAGCTACTGGGGGTGGTGAGGGAGGGAATAGAGACTCTGATGATTTCACTCACAGTCAACCATCCCAGTGGATCAGCTCCTCAAGGAATGGGGTCTGGTTAAGGACCCAGGGGTCATCTAGGCATGGCAGAGAGGGCCATCAGTCTTGCCATCATTTTCTCATCCCTGGGGTTTCGGTTTGGGGATATTGACACCTAGGGAGTTGGTGAGACTCTCTCCTTTGGGGAAGGAAAGACAAGAGGAGGAAGAAAGAGTTGCTGTGCGTCAGGCAGTTTACTAGAGCTTGTTAACAGGTGAAGAACTGGGGCTCAGAGAAGCTGCCATCCAGCTGAAGTCACACGGCTGGGGTGAGATGGAGCTGGAGTTTAACCCAGGCCTGCTTGTCTCCAATCCTACCACACTCTAATTGTTGGCTATAATTAGAAAATGTTTCCTTAGACAAAGCCAAAATGAAACCCAGGAGTGAGATGGTGCTGGCAGCAGCCTGTGGCCTCTCTCCACCTTCCCACAGCTATGAGGTGACATCGAAAGGAAAGATGGTGGTGGGTTTGAGATGCACGTTGGGGGCAGGGGTAGGAGTGGGCAGAGCTGAGCCCAGCTGAACCCGTGGAATGGGCAGATGGGTCACTTCCAGCCAGTTTCTTCCACCACTTAGAAGGCACAACAAGGGGACCCCCGGGGTGTCCTCTTCCTTCGAGCTTCTCGGGGAATCGCCCTACAGTACTGCACACCCAGCAACAAGCTCTCAAGGTTCACAAGTCATTTTACTTTGAAGTTAGGAGATCTCAGGGAGCAAAAACTAAACCATAGAATTTGGCATCAAACTGTCATTTAAAAGCTGCAATTTTCAGTCTTTCTCAAAATTTGGAGGTCTGGAGACACCTGTGATACATTTTCCTGACAAGTGTAAAGCAAGGGTCTACCTTTTCTTCCGAGGAAAACAGAGACAATATAGACAGCTTTAAAATGAAAGCAAAGTTATGTGGTTTGGGGCACGAAGGGCATGAAGTATTCTCTTTACAAGAGTTTAGATGGCCTTATGCTCGTGTATTATGGTTTGTTCTGAGAATGGGTGTGTATGTGCGTGCACGCCTGTGCACGCACGTGTATACACATGCAGTACATATGGAACACCAGGAGTGGAGGCTCCAAAATCATGGTCTTCACCTCAAATTGGAAAGGAACCTGGCAAAAGTTCAGACTTCCTGAAAATCGAGTAGGATAGGGGCTTGAGTCATCTTGGGCTGTGCACTAAAATTTCATGAGAAGTTCTACTGGGTTTCTATGCACCCTTAAAAAACAAATGAGGCAGGTGGAAAGAATTTTGTTTAGTGGGAAAAGCAAGGTGCAGAGGGTTTGTGTAGTGGGTCAGCAAGCGTGTAAAAAGTTCAGAAAGGATGGGATAGAATAAACTGGTGAGGCTCAGAATTATAATTTCCTAAGATGATTTTATATTAGTTAGTATGTTAGTTTATATCCCCCCCACTCCCAACCCCACCCCTAAACTGAAGGCCATGCTTCTATACATGTGTGCATGATGCACTCATGCACACACACATAAAGGCTTATTCATTTATGGAACTGTCAGCCCGGGATCCTGAAGGAAGGTGAGGAAGCTGGGAATCTGAGCTGGGAAGAGGCAGGCAGGAAAGGCCGAAAGAGATTCTATGGATTCCAGGGGTTGTAACCAGTAGCTTCCTCTCTTCCCCTCCACTCCCTTCTCTTCCTCTCCTCCCTTTCTTTCAAAACAAGTGTTTAACGAGCACCTATTATGTGCCAAGCACAGTTCTAGACAGCAGGCACGCAACAGGAAGCCCTGAGCAATGAGCGCTGGATATTGAACCCAGTGTCCTTGGTCTCTTGCTTGCCTCCCTGTGCTCCTAGATCCTAGGCCAGTAAAGCCATCTGACTCCACTGCACCGTGGGGGCCTCGGTGTGGTCCTGGGATCAGACCCCTTCCCACTGCCCTCTCTAAACGAGCACACCATACCAGAGGTACCATGCCTTTCCTTAGCAAAGATTGAGCACTGGCTGTGTGGCAGGCACTGTGCTAGACGCTGGGGACACCTCACCGAACAAAAGAGACCAGAATTTTGCCCTCCCGAGGCTGACATTCTCCCTGGGGGAGACGGACCATATACACTGATTATAAGGTGGTGTTCCCTACCAGTGTCTCCTGTAGAAAGATCTCTATCCTCACCTTCTAAAACACGTCACCTCACTTTCCAGGAGGACCTCGCTTTCTTGGCCCCCTGAAGCAGGGCTCCCCAGGTCTCTGGCCTCTATGAGCTTTTAGTTTCCTCACTGGTGAAACGGAGATGGCTGTGGTTAGAATTACCAGAAGACTAGTGGCTCTGGCGTGCATACAGTCATCTGCGGAGCCTGCTAGAACTGCAGAGTCTGGGGCCCAACCCCAAGGAGTCTCATTCAGTGTGTCTGGCTTGGGCCCAGTGGTCTGCCCCCCGTCCCCTGGGTGATTCTGAGGCAGGTTGTCTGGCCCAGGACCACTCCAGCCCCATGTGGAGAGCACTGCACCAGATGATGAATGTGACAGGGAGGGCACTCTCTACAAGTCAGCTGTGTTGATGTTGCACAGGGAACACTGTGCTGGAAAAGCTGGAATGACTGGCCTGACGCGCCAGCTCTGGGTGTGATGGAGTGGCCAGGAGAATGCAGTCCTCAGTCTCCTGCTGTGAGGAACCTAATTGACTGATGGTCCTGGTTGCTGCCCTTCTGGATCTAGCCTCGTCTTTGTGCTGAGACTGCCCCCAGCTAGTGACTGAGCAGGGCAAGGCTGCTAACACAGCTCATTTTCACAAGAGACTTCAGCTTGAGGCTTCCCCACTGCCTTGGCCAGGACATTCCAGGAACTGCATGGTGTTCTGGGGCTTCCTGTGCAATCCTCTTTCCTTCTCCCTGTCCTGCGCAGGTGTCAGCCCTGCAGCAGGGTCTAAAGGGTCTCCCTACTGTCTTCAGCTCCCCTTTTTATTCGTCACAGGTCTTATCCCTGATAAATCGCTTGCACATCTAGTCCCATCCTGGCTTATTTTCTCTGAGGACCTGGTGGACCTCTACACCTGGCTTGGTCTCTGACGTTAGAACAGCCTTCAGTAGTGCCCTTGCTGGTGGCAACAGCACCTGATCAGTGGCATCATGTGCAGGAGGGGAAGCAAGGGCTGGCCCCTCCAAAATCAGTTTATCCCTGTCTTGGGCAGGCCTGGCACGGCTTGGTGCAGTGGTTGGTGCCGCCTGTTGGCACAGTGGTTCAGAGTATGGCCTCGGGAGCTAGGTTGTCCTGCTTCAAACCCCAGCTCTGCATGAGCTTGTGCAAGGTACTTAACCCCTCTATACCCTGAAGCTGTATGTAGATAGTACTCCCCTCACAGAGCTATGGTCCAGAAAGTTCCATACTGCCCTGTTGGGTTCTCTGCCTCACAGCAATGTGCTGCAATTAAGGAGAGCTGGGCAAGTATGGTGGCTCCCCCTTCCCCTGACCCATCTAGAACTAGCGCTCTGTGGTTTCTGCCACTCCTTTGGGTGAAGAGGCCACGCGGTATACTGGAAACACCCTGGTTCCAGGCCAGCTCTGCCACTTCCAGCAGAAGGGTCTCCATAGGTCATTTTCATTCTCTATTTCTTTGTTTCTTATCAGTGAATTCAAGACACTGAACGACTCTTCTTAGAGGTTGGACTTCTAGCCCCAAGATTCCATCAAAGGATAGTACTCTCAGAGGCCAACTTCATCTTCTTTCGTTATTTCCGTTAAATGTACACGAAACATATTAATACGTTGTTGGCTCAGCTCTGTGCTGGGCACTGGGGACTCAAAAATGAAAAGAGAAGGCCTTTGCCCTCAAGCCACTCAGAGTCCTCCTAGGGGGCAAACACATCCACAGATGACTCTGGGACAATGTGGGTTTGTGATCCCCTAGAGATCAAAGACTTCTGCCTTGGTTTTTACTAACATTTTATAATGGGAAGTGGGAGAGGTGCAGGAAATAGTTTCCTGATGATGTTTGGCTCAGAGAGGAAGGGCAATGTGTTTCATTGTCCCCTGCTTTAAAAAAAAGAAAAGAAAAAAGTATATTTCATTTCATTGAGAAGAAGAAACAGAAAAACTGGGGAAGTTAGACAAATAGGGAGAGACCTGTTACAGGTCATGAGGCCAGTTAATGATTAGTGAGACCCGAGTGGGCGTTTAGTGTTCAAAACTGTGAGAGCCTGGGTTATGAGATCTCTTTGTCATTAGGGGTCGGCTTCACCCCAGCTCTGAGACTTCCAGCTCAACGATGGCCCCAGACCCCTGGGAGGGCTGCTTCTGGTCATGGGGGCTTCTTCTGTGGCTCAGTGTTGGAAGTACAGGTAAGTCGGCGCTGGGGCCTTGGGTGGGACTTCTTTCGGTCAATAATTCTATTTTTTCAAGCCATCTATTTATGTAGCGCTAACCTTTGGAAGGTCCCCTAAAAGCCCTCTCCTGAGATGTATTTAAAAGAGGGAGAAAAAAACCTTCAATCATAATGGGAATGACAGCACTTTCTTAAGTCACAAAAATTGAACTTCCTCTAGTTGTTTTACTCATTTTTCTAAAATCTGCGTTACTCCTTTTCACCTTGCACAAGCCAGGAAGAGTATAAAAAAATAAAATGTGATTAGTTCCAAAACATGATTCATTTTCCCCCTGTAAATATCCATTGTTCCAAGATATATTTAATTTTAAAATTTAAAATTTCCAAACTAACAACAAGTTTGTCATTGAGATCGTTAGAGGTCCTTTCTGTTCTTGCCGACCCAGCTCAAGTTCAGGCTTGTCATCCCTCTTGGCAGTACTATGATAACTAGTCCTGTTCACCACAGATAACCAATGACCTTTAGCACAGTTTCCCTCAGATGCCATTTGCACGGTGCCTTACCCAGCGAAAACCCCACCCACCACTCTCCCTTGCTTAATATAGCAAATCTAAACCCTCTTATGGCGTAGGGCATCTCGGAAGAGTAAAATCCCCTCCTCTGACCAGCAGTGGCATCACCCTTGGAAAGCTCCCTTCCCTCTACCCCCAACAGCAGACTGCCTTTGTGTCATGTCCACAAGACATTTAATTCTCATTCCCCAGCTTTAGGGTGTGTCATTCTTTATGCCTGTAGTTGCTCACACTACCTTTTTGTTCATTTCTGCTCTTCACGTCTTCCAAGAAGGCCTCCATGATTCATACTTCCCTTGCAACACCACAGGCCCCTGCTCACCCCTTCCCTGCATCAACGGTTGGCGTTGAAAAGGTGCTACTTAGCTTCACATGTGCTTTCTCCTAACGCAATCATTTATCTGAGTGCATGTGTGTGTGTGTGTGCGTGTGTGTATGTAAAGTAACCATATATCTTGTTTTATGAAGTGGCTGTTTATACACTATATACTAGATCTAAAAGGATTTATATCTTACACATTTTTGATAAATGTGAGAAAAACTGCCCTGCAAAGAAGTTATAACTGTTGATTTGTACGTGAGCACGTCTGTTTTCCCACACTCTCCAACAACACTTTGTATTATCAAATGTTTTTCATATTGTCAGTCTCATAGAAAAAATAGCATTACACTGTTGTCTTAATTTTTATTTCATATTGTGATTTGTGCTTCTGGTGTCTTGTTTAATCAATCTTCTTATAAAAATAATCTTTCATATTTTCTTCTAAACTTTATGGGTTTAGATGAAGATCACCAGGGACAAATCTTGTGGTCATGGGGTATTGTTTTTTTCCTACTCCTGTGGAGTATTTTTTAATATGATGTTGAATTTTATTTGCCAACATTTATTTTTATTTTTGTATATATTTATTATTTTGTATATTTGTTCATAAAGGAAATTTATGTATCATTTTTTTTTCTTGTATTGCCCTTCTCTGGTCTTGATACTAAGATGATTATAACCACATAAAATAAGTTTCTGTTCTATGAAACAGTTTTATATGAGATAAAGGTTACTTGTAATTTAGAGGTTTGGTGGAGTTCTCAAATAAAACCATCTGGCTCTAGCGTATTTTAGGGCCAGAGAAGACTCTTGATTACCAGTTTGATTTTTTCTTTTTTTGGTGCTAGTAGGTTTATTTGGATTTTTATTTCTTCTTGAGTCAAGTTTCAGGAAATTATATTTTTCATTGCTTTTAAATTTTCCAATGCATTTGTCTGGGAATTTTTAAGAATATCTTTTATACTTAATGTTCTGCAGTTTTACTATCATCTGCCTATTTGTATAGATTTATTTCCTTTTTATCTTGCTCATTACCCTGAGTATAACTTGTGATTAGAGAACTCATATCTTTTTTCAGTTATGGAAAATTCTTAGCAATTACCTTTTCAAAATATTGTTTCTTCTCCTATTCTCTTCCTTTAGAGAACAGCTACTAGTTAAATGTTGGAGCCTCTCCATCTATTGTCTGTACTTTTTAACTGCACTTTCATATTAAAAAGCCTCTTTTACTTCTTCTGTACTAGACATTATAGCATTGATTCCATTTTTATTTCCATGACTATCTTTTTCATTTCCTTTTTCTAATTAGCTTTTTACTATATATCTTATCATTTATGCCCGTTTTTATTTCATAATTTCTTATGCTCTGTCTTTATTTTTATCCTTGTATATTCTCAGCATACTTATTTTAAAGCTTTGTCAAAGATTTTTAAAACTTTATTTCACCTGGAATGAATTCATCATCCACTTATTGGCTTTATCGACTATCTGTGTAAACATTTGATTACTTTATATATTTGTTTTCAACCTTTTTAAAAAGTAAATTAGTTGCTGAAGTACAACATACATACAGAAAGGTACACAGGTTAATGAATTTTCAGAATGATTTCACCTGTGTAACCATCATTCAGATCAAGAAATAAAATGTTATCAGATTCTTAAAACCCATTCCCTGTATCCCATCTTACTCACTACTGCCCCAAAGATAACTCTTATCTTGACTTCTGACACAATAGATAAGTTTCATTTTAATTTTCAATGAAAAGTTTGTTTTCAGTCTCTCTCTTCATCTCTCTGTCTCCCCACCCGAGCCCCTATCTTTGCCCTCTCTCCTCCAGAAAGGTGCGTTGTCTCAGCTCCTGTGAGTGAGGCCTTGTCTTTCCATCCTGTCTCCCTAAATAAAGCTGTAGCCCCAGTAAAAAGTCAATAGCTGTTTTTGTTTGTATGGTTTTTGTTGTTAGCTTCCTTTCCTGAGTTGGGGAGCCCCTCTCCACCGCTGGCTACCACTGGTGGGTCTTCCACACCTGACTTGGAGCACTTTTGGACCCCGCTTACCTCACAAAACTGAATTCTTACAACCACTGTCTTCTCTCAGACCTGGAACCCATCACCATTTTGCAATTCTATTCTTGTTCCTGTTTTGGAGATATTATTTTTATATTTGAGATTGTCTATGTCTTTTTCTCTCTCTCTTTTGGATATTCATCTGTCACTACTCTTTGGCTAAAGTGGTGCTTGGAGGGATGGGGTATCTGAGCATGATTCACTGTGCCACATTCCATAGTCTTGAATGACGGACAGTTCAATCCTATTGTCTGCAAATATCGGCAATTTTTTCTCCCCCTTTTCAAACCTTATAATTTTTATCCTGTTTTATTGTCTTGTTTTACTAGCTAGGACTAGGACATCCAGTCCAATATTTAATAGAAGCACTGATAGCAGACGTTCTCATTTGTTCCCAGTTCTGAATGGAATGCTTCTAACATTTCACCAATAACTATAATCATTGCTATAGGCTTTGGGTAGGTACCCTTCTTTCCTTATGTTAAGGAGTGTTGGGTATTGAATTTTATCGTGTGTTTTTTCCCTACATCTATTGAGTTGAGCATATGGTATTTTTCTTTAATTTGTTCATATGTGAATTACATTGATACATTTTCTAATGTTAAACCATCTTTTCATTTTTTGGATTAAACCCTGCTTGGTCATGACGTATACTTGTTATCCTTGAAGGATTTGACATTTTATCTAGGATTTTTATGTCTGTGTGTAATAGTGAAACTGGCCTTTAGTTTTTCCTTTCTCCTTCTTTCCTTGTCCAGTTTTGACATTTTGGCTATTTTCATAGAATGAGTTTGGATTCTTTCTCCCCTTTTCTATTCTCTGGAACAGTATGTGTAAGATAGGAATTGAAGGATTGTTAGAATTTCTCTGTGAAATCTGTCCTGATAGAGGTTTTTGATGAATAGATTTAAAACTACTGTTTCAATTCCTTTATACTACAGTTTTACATTTGATTTTCTGTTTTTTCTTTCTTGACTAAGTTTTAGTAAGCTATAGTTTTCTAGGGGATTATCAATTTTCTAGGAAAATATCTATTTTTTAACTGTTGGATGGGTATAAACATGCTATTTTGTGGTTTAAAAAATCTACTGGGCTTACATCCCCTTTTAATTCTCTATATTGTTTATTTGTGACTTCCCCCTTTTTTTCTTACTCTATTATCAAAAGTACATCTAGTTTGTTTTTTTTTTAAGTACATCTAGTTTATTATTCTTTCCAGAGAACTACCTTTTGGTGTTTATTGTGTGTGGCAGGTTCTAGTCTAGGCAGTAGAGTGAACAGAATGGATAAAAATCCCTTCCTTCTTTGAAAGTATCTTCTAATGTGGGGAAATTAATAAACAATACATTTAATAATAAACTGGTAAATAAAAAATCTTCATTAGGTGATGATTGCTATAAAAATAAACAGATCAGGTTAAAGAAAATTGAGAGAACGGAGGTGAGGCACATAGGCAGATTGCAATTTTAAATAGTGGGTTAGGGACTTCCTTGGTGGTCCAGTGGCTAAGATTCCACACTTACAATGCAGGGGGCCTGGGTTCGATCCCTCGTCAGGGAACTAGATCCCACATGCTGCAACTAAGACCCAGAGTAGCCAAATAAATAATAAATATAATAGGGGGTTAGAGGAAAGAAGATGACATTTGACAAGCAAAGACTTAAAGGAGGAGAGGGAATTAGTCACATGGATGTCCAGAGAAAGACACTTTGGGCAGAAGGAATGGCTAGTGCAAAGACCCTCAGGTGGGAACCTGTCTAGAGAGAGGAAGAGCTAGGAGGACTGGCTGGAACAGAGGAAGCAATAGTCAGACAGGCAAAGGGCTCCCCAAGGGGATGGTCTAAGATATTTAGGGCTTTCTTCCACTGTTAGGACTTTGGATTTTATTCTGAGTGAAATGCCTTGTGGCTTTTGCACAGAGATGTGACATGATTTGATTTACTTTTCTACTACTGTGTTGCAAATAGACTGAAGGGGGACAAGAATGAAGGCAGGAAAAGCATTACAGGCTACATAATTTTGAGAGATGATGGTGGCTTAAACCAAGGTGGTGCCAGTGTAGGTAGTGAGAATGGTTTAATTCTGAATATTGTGTTCTGAGGATTTACTCACCATTGTACGGGGGTGGCAGAAAACAAAGTGTCAAAGATTCCTCCAGGAAGGTCGGCCTGAGCAACTGCATGGACTGAGCAGCTACTGATGCTGTTCATATTCATTGTTTTATTTAATTTCAACTACTTCCTTTTTTTTTTTTAAAGATTTAATTTTATTTATTTTTGGCTGCATTGGGTCTTCATTGCTGTGCGCGGGCTTTCTATAGTTGCGGCGAATGGGGGTTACTTTTTGTTGTTGTACATGGGCTTCTCGTTGTGGTGGCTTCTCTTGCTGCGGAGCATGGGCTCTAGCTGCGTGGGCTTCAGTAGTTGTGGCTCTTGGGCTCTAGACAGCAGGCTCAGTAGCTGTGGCGCACGGGCTTAGTTGCTCCATGGCATGTGGGATCTTCCCGGACCAGGGTTCAAACCTGTGTCCCCTGCGCTGGCCGGCAGATTTTTTTTTTTTTTATCCACTGCGCCACTAGGGAAGTCCCTTAACTATTTCCTTTATATTTCTTTCCCTACATTTTATTTGGTGTTGCTGTATTATTCTTTTTCAGCTTTCTGAGTTATAAGATTAATTTACCTAATCTGTGTCTTTCCCCATTTTCCCCTGATATTTACATTTATGGTTATAGATATCAGCCTAGTACTGTTTTAGCTACTTTAACTCAAGTTTTGATATTGTATTGGTTTTACTGTTATTTAGTTTTTAATATTATCTAGTCTCCATTGTGATTATTCTTTAACTCATTCATTACTTAAAAGGGAATTTTAAAACCTCCAAATGTGTCTTTAAATAACTTTTGTTACTGATTTGTAATTTTATTACATCTTATTTAGATAACGTTGTCTGGAGTATATTGATTCTGTGATGCTTGTTGGGCCTTGCTCTGTGACATACTATGCTTATTTAAAAGGACTCTTAATTCTCTGTCTGATGGATGCAAACTTCCCTACATGACCAATAGAGCAAATGTATTCATGTATGTGGTTCAAGTCTCATGCTCAAGCAGAGTCCTCTCACCTTTTCTTCAAAGAGTTGGGGGAAGGCAGATGAAGTAGTCGTCAGGCATCGTTCTCTCTTGTGTTCCATGGGGGCTCAAGTTGCCACAGGCTGAGGAGCCTGGGGGCCTGCACAGTCATAGTGGGCTTCATCGCTGGGGTGTCCAAGACCTGGCTGCTCAGAAGGGAGATACAAGGGGCCTCAGGGACCAGGTCTGGGGTTTAGGTGCAGAGCTGAGGAAACCGCTGTCAGCACTCTCTAAGGGTGCGGTTCCCACAATCTGCTCACAGTTCCACAGCCCAGCACACCCCAGATCCACTTGCTTGTTGTACATGTGCTCCCCCGTTACCTCTGAAGGCAGATAACCATTCCAGAAACCTGAAATAGCTGTCTTCCTCGTGAAGAGCCCTGCACAAATCAGTCTGCAACCTGGACCTGCCTTCTGATTCCACAGATAGTTTTGTCCCATGGCAGGAATGTGAGGTAGCTGCTAACAGCACCAGGACTTCGGGGCTGGGGGCCCAGTGCGACAGTGTGTGCCCTGCTGCCCCAGCCGGTCTCTTTCTGTAAGACCAACTGGGTGTCAGGTGCCCCCCTTCTTTATCACAGGCGTGAGGGTGGGCTGTTGGGTATTGAAGATAGGCCAGATTTTTAGCTCCCTGGGAAGCAGGAGTTTCATGCTGTTGTTTCGGTTCAGTATTGCAGAAGGCCTTTCAGTGAACTTGACCATAAAATATCCCGTTTAAACGTACCTGTTGGAAGGCACTGTAGAATACATACAGCTCATTAAGGGTCCTCTCTACCATCTGGCTGGGCAGCCATGTGCTGGGTGCTGGAAGGCTCTGGAGTGGCTCTGGACTGCTCATAAGGAAAAGAAGTGATGAGGCTGGAGGGGGCAGTTTGAAACCCTCTGGAATGGGGTGCTCAGACCAGAATGAGCCTAGTCCCCAGGGCAACTGCTCATTTCATAGCCCAGAAAACTGTATTATTTAGCTAGGACTGCTGTAACAAAATGCCTGGGTGGCTTAAACAACAGAAGTTTATCATCTCCCAGTTCTGGAGGCTGGAAGTCTGAGATTAAGGTGGCAGTAGGGTTTGTTCCTTCTGAGGGCTGTGAGTGAAGGAGCCATTCCAGGCCTCTCTCTTTGGCTTGTAGATGGCTGTCTACTCCATGTGTCTTCACATCATCTTTCTTCTCTGTGACCAAATTGCCTCTTCTTATTAGGACACCAGTCATATTGAATAAGGGTCCACCCTAAAGGCTTCATTTCAATGTAATTACCTCTGTAGGGACCCTATCTCCAAATATAGTCACATTCTGAGGTATGAGGGGTTAGGACTTCAACACATGAATTTATGCAGGTGTCGGGGGACTCAGTTTAGCCCATGACAATATCCATTTCACCATGGCCTTTAATCTTCTCTAGCTGAGCAATATTCATATTCTTCTCTGGTATTTTATCTTTATACATGAAAAATATACACAGACTTTGGTTACAGAAGTGATGCCTTTAATAAATGAGTCTGATTATTACACTTGCTGATTTATGATGAATGCCTATAAGCCCTTGTTTCTCTCTTCCTTTCAAGAACACCTTTTTTCCTTTTAAGAACAGATGACCTCACCTTGGATGTTTCTTGGGTTTTTATTTGTTTGTTTGTTTTTTCCTCTAGGAGATGCACCTCCTACCCCACAGACAAAGTGCACTGACTTCCAGAATGCTAATCTTCTCCAAGGCACCAATCTCAAAGCCCACTTTCTCCTCTTCACCCCTTCTGATCCTCTCTGTGGGCAGCTCGTGGAAGAAAGTAGTGACATCCGGAACTTGGGGTTCAATGCCACTCTAGGAACCAAGCTAGTTATCCATGGATTCAGGTGGGAGCCAACCAACCAATAGGATCACCTCAGCTAAGAGCTAGAAAGTGACCATAATGCCATAGGAAGTTAGTGGGGAGCAAAAGGAGAAATGGATTTACTGCCTGTCACAGGTCCCATTGCTCACCTCCTGCTGACTTTGAAGATGTCTCATAGCAGCTTGAACACACATTCTGTTGTTCTTTCTTGTTGGTCACATACGTTACTCCTCTGCTAACTGTAAATATGTGTGACCCTGGACACACTCTCCAACTGTAAATATGTGTGAGCCTGGGCAAGTCACTTTAGCACACGGAGCCTCGGTTTCCATATCTGAATAAAAGGGAAGTTGTAGAGATGGTCTCAGTGATCCTTTCCTCCCTGAAGCGTGGGTTGCATGATTCATCTCAGCCAGTGAGGTCGTAAGCTTTGTGCAATCACTCAGGGGTAACATCGTGGTGTTTTTATCCAGGGTTTTTTGGGTTTTTTTGCGGTACGTGGGCCTCTCACTGTTGTGACCTCTCCCATTGCGGAGCACAGGCTCCAGACGCACAGGCTCAGCGGCCACGGTTCACGGTCCCAGCCGCTCCGTGGCATGTGGGATCTTCCTGGACCGGGGCACGAACCCGTGTCCCCTGCATCAGCAGGCGGACTCTCAACCACTGTACCACCAGGGAAGCCCTTATCCAGGGTTTTATCTCCTCTTCTTCTCTTCTTCCTGGGTTTCATGACCTAAGAAACTTCCACTTCCATCACTCCCAGAGGTTAGCGTTTCTCAGATGCTACACACTTCTTCAACTTCTTTGAGGCCCTGCAGGCCAAATTTTGTTGCAATGCATAGTCTCTGAGTCCCAATTTAATCACCACCCTTCCTTCCAACATCTTCTCTCCAAAGCTCACTGAGAATGCCGGAAACAGAAAAAAGTTGGTGAGAGGAGAGAGGGAGAGAACATGGTGAAAGAGTAGCACTATGGAGCAGCTGGAGTTGGGGGCCCTGATGAAGAGGTGGACAGCGGGGCACTGCACAAAGGGTCACCATTTCCTCATCTCTGGGTTCTCTCTGCCTCTCCAGTCCCTCACTCCAGGTCCCAGCCACATCCTCCCTCAGGCATCCCTTCTCTCTCTTGTGCCGAAGTCTCTTCTCCGGCAAATCTTGCATTCAGCCACTACCCAAGGCTGAGTGTGTGCCCTCAACCCAGAGATAGCTAGTGGAGCTGAAGAGCTCAGCAGCCTCACTATGCTGCCCGCTCCCAGATGCCCCAAAGCCATGTTCCCTGGCATACACCCAGTCTGGGCTCCCCTGTCCACGCAAGCAAGCTCTGGGCCATTGAGAAAATTTCTTCCCCATTCCCAATCTCTTGGGAAAGCTCTCTGAAATTTTTCCTATTCTTCTTTTCCTAGAAAAGTCCTATTATACTCTAAGTTCCAGAAGGATAAGGAATATATCTTATTTTTCTTTATTTCTCAAAAAGCACCTAGCATACTGCCTGGCCCATTTGTTGAATGAAGGAAAGAGTGAATGAATGAATGAGTAAATGAAAACATCCTCAAGGAAAGTGCCTATACTATAGAATGAGAATTAAGATTGCAAATCTTAACTCTAATACACAAAGCTATCTTTTCTTTCCCATGAGTAAGACAAGCAGGGTCAGTGCAGTGGTTTGTGTGGTCTATGCATTACACAGAGGTACCTGACTGAGGGCCAAGGGCTGAACTCTGACCTGAGCTCTGAGCCCTGGCCTCAGGCTACATCCACCTGGAACAAAGGTACTCTTTTATAATTTACACACAGGCTCCACACGTGTAGTCAGGAGCCCTGCTAACTTTGAGATTATGTCCTCCTTATGCTCAAAATGTTGTAGGATTTAGTGCCCATAGCCCCCACCCCCCACCCCTTACTTGTGACTTTCTCTGGGTTTGTTCTATTTATAGAAATGTCATTGTAATTTCCATGACAATGGATGCTGGCTGGGAAGCTAATTTTCCTATCTTTTCTTGGCCCCCCATCTAGGGCTTTAGGAACAAAGCCTTCCTGGATTGACAAATTCATCAGTGCCCTTCTGCAGGCAGCAGATGCTAACGTGATCGCTGTGGACTGGGTTTATGGCTCTACAGGTGTCTACTTCTCAGCCGTGGAAAATGTGGTTAAGCTGGGACTCGAGATCTCCCGTTTCCTCCGTAAACTCCTGGTAGGTGTAGAAGAGCTTAGGGTGAGTTCTGGCTGCTTACGGGGGAGCAAGGGGTCAGAAAGAAGGAAGTGACATGTGAGAAGGAGCTTTAGGTGGAAGCAGAGCCACCCAGTAGTCTGTGGGTCTTCGGTTCAAATCTCAACCTAGCCGCTTACAGTGCTGACCTTGGGCAGGTTTTTGAACCTCTCTGAGCCTCCCGCTTGCTCCTCTGTAAAACATGCCACTGCATGTTACATCAGAGGTGCCAATGGCTGACTCTTCTAGGTCCTCAAGAGGAAATGGCCATGGTCATGCCTCACATACTTTGGACACCAAAGGGAAAGTGAGTGGGTTGTCAAGGTGGGGAGCCCAGGGAGAGGGCAAGTGGTTAACAGGGTGAGATTCTGCGCTTTTTCCCAAAGCACGTGTGGCTGGTGTGTCATGCCCAAGACCTTCTGCTTCTGATGCCTCAGGGCAAAGTGTTATCCTTGTAAGGCCAGGGGCTGCTGTGACACAAATGTAACTCACTGTAAATACCCGTTCTAGGTGCTGGGTGTGTCAGAGTCCTCAATCCACATCATTGGTGTCAGCCTGGGGGCCCATGTGGGGGGCATGGTAGGACATTTCTACAAAGGCCAGCTGGGACAGATCACAGGTAACATTCTTCCCTGCCCATCCTCTCAGGTTGAGAGAGAGAGAGAGAGAGAGAGAGATCATGACCTGGAAGAGCCTTTGCTAAGGCAGGCAGAGGGAAGTGTTGGGCCTTTGTTCTTATGATCAAGTCATTGATCACCACTGAAATTTACTTATTGTGGCCCTTTTGGATAAAATGGTATTGTGTTGTTATTGCATGATCTCTAATGTCACTGTTAGAGGCCATGTATTTTTTTCTGAGCCTCAGTTTCTACAACTGTAAAATGGGTTGTAACAGCTCATATATCCTTGGCCCACTATGGAAATCACCTGTAGACAGTTTTGCTAAATACTTGCAAAGTGCTGAGAACTTTATGCTTCAGGAGCTACCCTCAATCAATAAGGGACCAGAGCTGTGTGGTAAATACCCTGGCTTCCTGACACTTCATTGAGACAATTCTGAGTCATGTTCTACAGAGTCCTTCACAGGGACCTCAGTGGGATGAGACCCAAAGAGATAATCTATTCATTAAAATTTTCTTTCGTTCTCTGACTCGTTTTTCCACTCCCTCACTATGCTTTCTGTGATTTTCTCCCAAATAAGCTACTTGCACTTTAAATCCTTGTCTCACAGTCTGCTTTTTGGGAGGAGGAGGAAAAGGGATCCAAGCTAAGGCCTGGGGAGAGTAATATTTACTTTGCTCTGTTGTTGTAAGGACTAGAAAGTGTGGAAGGGCCCAGCACAAGGCCTGGCACATAGTAACTACTCAAAAAATTATAGCCGTTGTTATTACTACCTGAGGATTAATAATACTGACATTAATCCTTGCCAAATGGTTGGTGTTAGCAAGCACATTTCAGAGCCAGAGAAACTGGGTCATTGAGAGGTTAGAGACAACAGAGTAGAGCTTCCTGGGAAAGGTGGTCCTGAGCTAGTTCTCTCGCCCTTGGGTCCTTGTTGGGGGACTCTGATCCGAACCGGAAGGGTTGCCCATGTAGGTGTGCAGCGGGTCCATGGGGCTTCCTGTGGCTGACATGTCTGTCCTTGCAGGCCTGGACCCTGCTGGACCGGAGTACACAAGAGCCAGCCTGGAGGAGCGCCTGGACCCTGGGGACGCCCTCTTTGTGGAAGCCATCCACACAGACACGGACAGTGAGCTGGGGTGGGGGAATGAGCACAGGGCAGAGGCCAGGAGGCTGGTATTTATCTGTGTGGTCCTGGGAGGAGACCCTTCCCCTCTAAGCTTCTGTTGCAGTGAGGAGTTTACTAGCATGATCTTGAAAGTCTTTTCCAGCTCTGTCATTCTCTGAAGACTGAGATGAATGATTTTATTTTTAGCCAGCAGCAGAAAGGAGGATTCTCATTTGTGCACCAAAACTGTTTGGTCATGAGTCTCACTCTGATTCAACACTAAGCTTTGTCTGAGGTAGTACTCAGAGGGCACTTCTGCCTGGGAAAGTCTTTCTGCTTTTTCAGGGTGAACATGCCTGGCCCCAGGAAATTGGGGCATTCCACTCCTGGGGCAGGTACTCAGACCTATCAGGACTTCCCTCCTCCCCAGAGGATAAGGCCAGCCCTCAGTCTAGTGAAGAATGAGAATTGCCCCCTCCAGTAATGAGTGGCACAGTCAAGAACCCCCAGCTCTGAATCCATCGTGACCAAATTAAGCTCTTCTGACCAGCGGCCACTCCTCCTCATTTCTACTCGACGTCAAACACCCACAGAGTCTGGTGCCAGGCCCCATGCTCAGTGTGTTGGATACAAGAAGAAATTACATTAGTCTCTGACCAGAAGAGTTTGCAGTTCAACTGAGAGATGGCCATGTGTCATTCCATTTGGCTAGAAGCCTTCTTTTAGCATTCAAGACTCACGGATTCAGGATTCTGGAAGAAACTCATGCAATCATATTATTCAACCCTCTTTGCCACCTCCATTTCACAGATAGGAAACCAAAGCCCATAGCCCTCTGCTTAGCTATTAAGTTAATTAAACATGTCAATTAACAAGGTTAACGCCTTATATTCCTAAATTTGCTAAATAGGTGATTCATGGGTCCCTGATTACCTGTGCTAGGCCTCTCAGTCCCCTTCAAAGTTGGAGCCACTTCCTAATGTGATTAAAAAAAAAGGCATTCCATTTGTTCAGTCGGTCTTTATGATCTATGTAGCAGGCACTGAGGATACTACAATGCACAAGGCACCAAATAAGATCCCTGCCCACATGGAACTTACAAGCTAGTCGGGAAGCATTCGTTCACTAATTTGTTCAATAAATAAGTATTTGGCACTAACGTGTGCCAGGTACTGTGCTGGTGTTGGGGATACAGCAGGAAAAAAGACGGGTAAAGGCCCTGCCGTGGTGGAGCTTACATACAAGCGAGGAGTCAAGATAATTCCACCCTGTGATTATGATAATGAGGATATGGGAGAAGTGTGACTCAGCAGCAGGTTCAGGGTCTACTTCAAATAGGATTATTGAGGGAAATCTGGCCAAGGAGGTGATATTTGAGGTGAGACTTTTTGGATGAGAATGAGCCAGTACTGGAAAGAACGGGGAGAAGAACACTCTAGGGGGAGAGGACAGCCAAAATGAAAGCCTTGTGGGTGGGGACAGGCAGAAGAGCCACGTGGTTAGAGCGCAGTGAGTGATGTGCTGAGAAAAGGGAGCAGGACCAGGCTGGACATGGCGAGGAGTTTAAATTTTATTCTATGATCAGTGAGGAGAGGGCGGCGATTTGGATTTCCTTAAAAGAATACTCTGGCTGCTGGGCAGAGAATGGACTGCCAGTGGGCAGTAAGGGAAGGCTCACTGGAGGGTGTTTGCAGTGCTGGCCTGGGTGAGGGGCACAATAGTGGCATGGGCGAAGGTGGTGGCAGTAGAGATGGAGAGAAGTAGAAAGACTCAAAATATATTTTGGAGGTAGAGCTGACCCGACAGATGATGGGAGAGGATGAATTCTAGGTCATCACTTAACCCCTGGATAGATGACGTTAAGCAAGTAATACACGCTCAGTTGCTTACAACTGTGATCGATAATATGAACAAGAAAATCAGGGTCTTTGGCAGCTGAATCTGACCAAGTCTGAGGGATCAAATACAGTCACAATGATGAGATGCAGGCTACAGCCTCTCAAACTCATCTCTTTGTAGCCAGATTATATTTCTGCTCAGTCATGAAAGCACAAAAATATGTGGGAGACTGGAAATATGGTCCCACACACACATATCTGAACTATCACTTGAAGCAAAATAGAAACTATTCAACAAGGAAATTTACCGAACTTATTATAACATTTACTGATTCATAAAAACTTATATTAAGGGATATTTTTCTTGATTTTATTAGGCAAATATGAGTTCTTATAAATGTATTCTTAGCTTCCTTTCAGCATGGCAAAACCTGTTTAGAAAACCATCTGAGGGCTAGTTCGGTAGTCTCCCAGCACTTAGGAATGAAGTGGGCACCCATTCAGCACAGAGAGGGGGTGGGCCCCCAAGGTCAGACCTCAGGCTCTGCTGCCGGTGGACCCTGCTATGGGACCTGGAAAATAGGCCCCTGCAGTAAGAGGGTAACGGGGTTCTGCCTCCTTGCAGATTTGGGTATTCGGATTCCTGTTGGACATGTGGACTACTACGTCAACGGAGGCCAAGACCAACCCGGCTGTCCCACCTCCATTTCTGCAGGTCAGAAAGCCAGAGAGAGTTGATGTATGGCTGCCCCAGAGACTGGAATTTACCAACAGGCTTCGTGTTGAGTCAGCCAGTATGGGCCGTAGGGGGTCTTCCTTACAGTATCCTTTGCTGTGTCCCATCAAGCTTACTCAGCACTTATTAAATGGATGTCTTTGGAGCCCAGGTATTCTAGGGGAGGAGTGCCTGAAATTAAAAGCCTGCTCCATATTTAGGCTCCCTCCCCACTTCTTAGGCCCTGCTGTGATCCAACGTCACTCAAGCCAATAACTTCTCTTCTTCCTGGGCCCCACTTTGTGGCAGAGTCCACAGTAGCTGCATCCTCTGCAGAACCTCGCTGTGGCAGAAACAGACTGATGTGCCCAAAGCTAGCTAGCTGAAGGAGCAATTCAGTGCATGACCATTTCCCCAAACTAACTAAATTTAAGTTCTCTAAAATTGCTTTCAAGATAATCTTCTTGAATACATTCAGTGAATATGCATTTCTTCTCTTCTAAATGTATTCTTCTGGAATGTTCTTTTTGGAAATATTAATTGAATATATTCTTAGCATAATTTTAAATTTATCAAAAGCTAAGCGTTGGGGCTTCCCTGGTGGCACAGTGGTTGAGAGTCCGCCTGCCGATGCAGGGAACGTGGGTTCCTGCCCCGGTCCGGGAAGATCCCACATGCCTTGGAGCGGCTGGGTCCGTGAACCATGGCCACTGAGCCTGCGCGTCCGGAGCCTGTGCTCCGCTATGGGAGAGGCCACAGCAGTGAGAGGCCCGCGTACCGCAAAAAAAAAAAAAAAAAAAAAAAAAAAAAGCAGCTAAGCGTTAAGGATTGTGTAGTCTTCTTATATTCTTATGAATATAGCCAACCTATCAACATTTCATATGGGAATTTCATTTTGATTTTTGATTACTATGTTTTTAACCTTTTCCTGCTTTACCAAAATTTTAACATTTTAAGGATTCTTTTGACCACTGTGTTGAGTAACCACTAATCCAAACTTACCAACTTTACTGATTTTCCAAAAACATGTTTCTTTTAACAATTCATAAATTTTTTCAGCAATTCCGATCAGATGGGATGGTTTGATTTTAATGGCTTTTGAAAATTTCTTTGGCATTTTAATTGGCCACTTTTTTTTCTTCATAACACAATCTGAGAAGGGAAGACACAATCTGTGTCTCCCAGCTCCCTGTTATAGCTAGAAGGAGGTCGGCCATAGACAGTGTTCCAACTCTGGGGGAAAGGAAAGTCAGCAAGCAGCTCAGACTTGGTTCTGGTCCCAGAGAGGGGGTCCCAAGGTGAAAGAAGAGTCTGAAGACCCTAAACCCTGGAGTTATGGCTCATTATAGACCTCTTAGCCCCAGCAAATTCATTCAGTGTGAATTATTACAAATTTTAAAATAGTCAACAAAAGGGGGAAAGTGGGGGTGGGTGGTGGTGGTGGTGGTGTGATGAACTGGGAGACTGGGATTGACATATATACACTAATATGTATAAAATAGATAACTAATAAGAACCTGCTGTATAAAAATAAAATAAAATAAAATAGTCAACAACAACAATAACCAGAAAACCAAGTGTCTGTTATATTGGGACATTTGGCAAATTCAGTGTATCAGTCACTTGGTGAGGTGAACCTCAACACCCTGGCTTTCTTTTTTTTTTTTTAGGTGGGTTCCAATTTTTATTATTGTTGTTAATAATAATACAATGAATGTGCTTACACACCAACCCTTCCCCTTTCTTTTTTTTTTAACATCTTTATTGGAGTATAATTGCTTTAAAATGTTGTGTTAATTTCTGCTATATAACAAAGTGAATCACCTATATGTACACATATATCCCCATATCCCCTCCTTCTTCTTGCGTCTAACTCCCACACTCCCTATCCCACCCCTCTAGGTGGTCACAAAGCACCGAGCTGATCTCCCTGTGCGATGTAGCTGCTTCCCACTAGCTATCTATTTTACATTTGGTAGTGTATATATGTCCATGCCACTCTCTCACTTCGTCCAGGCTTACCCTTTCCCCTCCCTGTGTCCTTGAGTCCATTCTCTACGTCTGTGTCTTTATTCCTGTCCTGCCCTAGGTTCATTAGAACCTTTTTTTTTTTTTTTAGAGTCCATATATATATGTTAGCATATGATATTTGTTTTTCTCTTTCTGACTTACTTCACTCTGTATGACAGACTCCAGGTCCATCCACCTCACTACAAATAACTCAATTTTTGTTTCTTTTAATGGCTGAGTAATATTCCATTGTATATATGTGCCACATCTTCTTTATCCATTCATCTGTCGATGGACAAGTAGGTTGCTTCCATGTCCTGGCTATTGTAAATAGAGCTGCAATGAACATTGTGGTACACGACTCTTTTTGAATTATGGTTTTCTCAGGGTATATGCCCAGTAGTGGATTCCTGGGTCATATGGTAGTTATACTTTTAGTTTTTTAAGGAACCTCCATACTGTTCTCCACAGTGGCTGTATCAATTTACATTCCCAACAGAAGTGCAAGAGGGTTCTCTTTTCTCCACACCCTCTCCAGCATTTATTGTTTGTAGATTTTTTGATGATGGCCAGTCTGACCAGTGTGAGGTGATACCTCATTGTAGTTTTGATTGCATTTCTCTAATGATTAATGATGTTGCGCATCCTTTCATGTGTTTGTTGGCAATCTGTATATCTACTTTGGAGAAATATCTACTTAGGTCTTCTACCCATTTTTGGATTGGGTTGTTTGTTTTTTTGATATTGAGCTGCATGAGCTGCTTGTATATTTGGGAGATTAATCCTTTGTCAGTCGCTTTGTTTGCAAATATTTTCTCCCATTCTGAGGGTTCTCTTTTCGTCTTGTTTATGGTTTCCTTTGCTGTGCAAAAGCTTTTGTTTCATTAGGTCCCATTTGTTTATATTTCCATTTCTCTAGGAGATGGGTCAAAAAGGATCTTGCTGTGATTTTTGTCATAGAGTGTTCTGCCTATGTTTTCCCCAAAGTGTTTTATAGTGTCTGCCCTTATATTTAGGTCTTTAATCCATTTTGAGTTTATTTTTGTGTATGGTGTTCAGGAGTGTTCTAATTTCATTCTTTTACATGTAGGTGTCCAGTTTTCCCAACATCACTTATTGAAGAGGCTGTCTTTTCTCCATTGTATACTCTTGCCTCCTTTATCAAAAAAAGGTGACCATATGTGTGTGAGTTTATCTCTGGGCTTTCTATCCTGTACCATTGATCCATATTTCTGTTTTTGTACCACTACCATACTGTCTTGATTACTGTAGCTTTGTAGTATAGTCTGAAGTCAGGGAGCCTGATTCCTCCAGCTCTGTTTTTCTTTCTCAAGATTGCTTTGGCTATTTGGGGTCTTTTGTGTTTCCATACAAATTGTGAATTTTTTTGTTCTAGTTCTGTGTAAAATGCCATTGATAGTTTGATAGGGATTGCTTTGAATCTGTAGATTGCTTTGGGAAGTATAGTCATTTACACAATGGTGATTCTTCCAATCCAAGAACATGGTATGTCTCCCATCTGTTTGTATCATCTTTAATTTCTTTCATCAGTGTCTTATAGTTTTCTGCATACAGGTCTTTTGTCTCCTTAGTTAGGTTTATTCCTAGGTATTTTATTCTTTTTGTTGCAGTGGTAAATGGGAGTGTTTCCTTAAATTCTCTTTCAGATTTTTCATCATTAGTGTATAGGAATGCCAGAGATTTCTGTGCATTAATTTTGTATCCTGCTATTTTACCAAATTCATTGATTAGCTCTAGTAGTTTTCTGGTAGCATCTTTAGGGCTCTCTATGTATAGTATCATGTCATCTACAAATAGTGACAGTTTTATTTCTTCTTTTCCAATTCGGATTCCTTTTATTTCTTTTTCTTCTCTTATTGCTGTGGCTAAAACTGCCAAAATTATGTTGAATAAGAGTGGTAAGAGTGGGCAAACTTGTCTTGTTCCTGATCTTAGAGGAAATGGTTTCAGTTTTTCACCATTGAGAATGATGTTGGCTGTGGGTTTGTCATATATGGCCTTTAATATGTTGAAGTAAGTTCCCTCTGTGCCTACTTTCTGGAGAGTTTTTATCATAAATGGGTGTTGAATTTTGTGGAAAGCTTTTTCTGCATCTATTGAGATTATTATAGGTTTTTATCCTTCAATTTGTTAATATCGTGTATCACATTGGTTGATTTGCATATACTGAAGAATCCTTGCATTCCTGGGATAAATCCCACTTGATCATGGTGTATGATCCTTTTAATGTGCTGTTAGATTCTGTTTGCAAGTATTTCATTGAGGATTTTTGCATCTATGTTCATCAGTCATATTGGTCTGTAGTTTTCTTTTTTTGTGACATCTTTGTCTGGTTTAGGTATAAGGGTGATGGTGGCCTTGTAGAATGAGTTTGGGAGTGTTCCTCCCTCTGCTATATTTTGGGAGAGTTTGAGAAGGATAGGTCTTAGTTCTTCTCTAAATGTTTGATAGAATTCACCTGTGAAGTTATCCGGTCCTGGGCTTTTGTTTGTTGGAAGATTTTTTATCACAGTTTCAATTTCAGTGCTTGTGATTGGTCTGTTTATACTTTCTATTTCTTCCTCGTTCAGTCTCGGAAGGTTGTGCTTTTCTAAGAATTTGTCCATTTCTTCCAGGTTGTCCATTTTATTGGCATAGCGTTGCGTGTAGTAATCCCTCATGATTCTTTGTATTTCTGCAGTGTCAGTTGTTACCTCTCCTATTTCATTTCTAATTCTGTTGATTTGAGTCTTGACCCTGTTATTCTGGATGAATCTGGTTAATGGTTTATCAATTTTGTTTATCTTCTCAAAGAACCAGCTTTTAGTTTTATTGATCTTTGCCATTGTTTCCTTCATTTCTTTTTCATTTATTTCTGATCTGATCTTTATGATTTTTTTCCTTCTGCTAACTTTGGGGTTTTTTTGCTCTTCTTTCTCTAATTGCTTTAGGTGTAAGGTTAGGATGTTAATTTGAGATTTTTCTTGTTTCCTGAGGTAGGATTGTATTGCTATAAACTTCCCTCTTAGAACTGCTTTTGCTGCATCCCATAGGTTTTGGATCATCGTGCTTTCATTGTCATTCGTTTCTAGGTATTTTTTGATTTCCTCTTTGATTTATTCTGTGATCTCTTGGTTAGTCAGTAGCATATTGTTTAGCCTACATGTGTTTGTCTTTTTTACATTTTTTTCCCTGTAATTGATATCTGGTCTCATAACATTGTGATTGGAAAAGATACTTGATACAATTTCAATTTTCTTAAATTTACCAAGGCTTGATTTGTGACCCAAGATGTGATCTATCATGGAGAATGTTCCATGAGCACATGTGAAGAAAGTGTATTCTGTTGTATTTGGATGGAATATCCTATGAATATCAATTAAGTCCATCTTGTTTAATGTGTCATTTAAAGCTTGTGTTTCCTTATTTATTTTTATTTTGGATGATCTGTCCATTGGTGAAAGTGGGGTGTTAAAGTCCCCTACTACAATTGTGTTACTGTCTGTTTCCCCTTTTATGGCTGTTAGCATTTGCATTATGTATTGAGGTGCTCCTATGTTGGGTGCATAAATATTTACAATTGTTATATCTTCTTCTTGGATTGATCCCTTGATCATTATGTAGTGTCTTTCTTTGTCTTTTGTAATAGGCTTTATTTTAAAGTCTATTTTGTCTGATATGAGAATGGCTACTCCAGCTTTCTTTTGATTTCCATCTGCATGGAATATCTTTTTCCAACCCCTCACTTTCAGTCTGTATGTGTCTGTAGGTCTGAAGTGGGTCTCTTGTAGACAGCATATATACAGGTCTTGTTTTTGTATCCATTCAGCCAGTCTATGTCTTTTGGTTGGAGCAATTAATCCATTTACATTTAAGGTAATTATCGATACATATGTTCCCATTACCATTTTCTTAATTGCTTTGGGTTTGTTATTGTAGGTCTTTTCCTTCTCTTGTGTTTCCTACCTAGAGAAGTTCCTTTAGCATTTGTTGTAGAGCTGGTTTGGTGGTGCTGAATTCTCTTAACTTTTGTTTGTTTGTAAAGATTTTAATTCTCCATCAAATCTGAATGAGATCCTTGCTGGGTAGAGTAATCTTGGTTGTAGGTTTTTCCCTTTCATCACTTTAAATATGTCCTGCCACTCCCTTCTGACTTGCAGAATTTCTACTGACAGATCAGCTGTTAACCTTATGGGGATTCCCTTGTATGTTATTTGTTGCTTTTCCTTTGCTGCTTTTAATATTTTTTCTTTGTATTTAATTTTTGATAATTTGATTCATATGTGTCTTGGCATGTTTCTCCTTGGATTTATCCTGTATGGGACTCTCTGCACTTCCTGGACTTAACTATTTCCTTTCCCATATTAGGGAAGTTTTCAACTATAATCTCTTCATATATTTTCTCAGACCTTTTTTTTTTTTTGTCTTCTTCTGGGACCCCTATAATTTGAATGTTGGCACATTTAATGTTGTCCCAGAGGTCTCTGAGACTGTCCTCAATTCTTTTCATTCTTTTTTCTTTATTCTGCTCTACAGTAGTTATTTCCACTATTTTATCTTCCAGGTCCCTTATCCGTTCTTCTGCCTCAGTTATTCTGCTATTGATTCCTTCTAGGGAATTTTAAATTTCATTTATTGTGTTGTTCATTATTGTTTGTTTGCTCTTTAGTTCTTCTTGTTCCTTGTTAAATGTTTCTTGTATTTTCTGCATTCTATTTCCAAGATATTGGATCATCTTTACTATCATTACTCTGAATTCTTTTTCAGGTAGACTGCCTGTTTCCTCTTCATTTGTTTGGTCTGGAGGGTTTTTACCTTGCTCCTTCATCTGCTGCATATACCTGTTTTCTCATTTTGTTTAACTTACTGTGTTTGGGGTCTCCTTTTTGCAGGCTGCAGGTACATAGTTCTTGTTGTTTTTGGTGTCTATGGTCAGTGGGTGAGGTTGGTCCAGTGGCTTGTGTAGGCTTCCTGGTGGAGGGGACTGGTGCCTGTGTTCTGGTGAGTGGGGCTGGATCTTGTCTTTCTGGTGGGCAAGGCTGTGTACGGTGGTGGGTTTTGGGGTGTCTGTGAACTTAGTATGATTTTAGGCAGCCTCTCTGCTAATGGGTTGGGTTTTGTTCCTGTCTTGCTAGTTGTTTGGCATGGGGCGTCCAGCACTGGAGCTTGCTGGATGCCCTATGCCATGCCCAGCTCTGTTGGGTGGAACTGGGTCTTAGCATTGAGATGGAGATTTCTTGGAGAGTTCTCGCCGATTGATATTACGTGGGGTCAGGAGGTCTCTGGTGGTCCAGTGTCCTGAACTCAGCTCTCCCGCCTCAGAGGCTCAGGCCTGACACCAGGCCAGAGCACCAAGACCCTGTCAGCCACACACCTCAGAAGAAAAGGGAGAAAAAAAGAAAGAAAGAAATAATAATAAAATAAAAAAATATATTTTTAAAAAGTAATAATAAAATAATAATAAAAACAAGAGAGCAACAAAACCAATAAACAAATCCACCAATGATAACAAGTGCTAAAATCTATACTAAGATAAATATAAAAATCAGAAACAAATCAGTCACAGACAGCAAACCCCAAGTCTACAGTTGCTCCCAAAGTCCACCGCCTCAATTTTTTGTTGATTCGTTGTCTATTCAGGTATTCCACAGATGTAGGGAACCTCAAGTTGATTGTGGGGGTTTAATCTTCTGCTGCTGAGGCTGCACAGAGAAATTTCCCTTTCTGTTTGCACAGCTCCTGGGGTTCAGCTTTGGTTTTGGCCCTGCATGTAGGTCGCCCTCAGGCATCTGTTCCCTGCCCAGACAGGAGGGGATGAAGCAGCGGCTGATTAGGGGGCTCTGGCTGTCTCATGCTGTGGGGAGGGAGGGGTACAGTAGTTATAATTGGAATGCAGGGTGAGCCTGTAGCAGCAGAGGCCAGTGTGACATTGCAACAGCCTGAGGTGCACCATGTGTTCTCCCAGGGAATTTGTCCCTGGATCACGGGACCCTGGCAGTGGCGGGCTGCACAGGCTCCCGGGAGGGGAGGTGTGGATAGTGACGTGTGCTTGCACACAGGCTTTTTGGTGGCTGCAGCAGCAGCCTTAGCGTCTCATGCCCGTCTCTGGGGTCTGTGCTGATAGCCGAGGCTCGCGCCCGTCTCTGGAGCTCGTTTAGGCGGTGGTCTGAATTCCCTCTCCTCGTGCACCCCGAAACAATGGTCTCTTGCCTCTTAGGCAGTTCCAGACTTCTTCCCGGACTCCCTCCCGGCTAGCTGTGGTGCACTAGCCCCTTCAGGCTGTGTTCACGCAGCCAACCCCAGTCCTCTCCCTGGGATCTGACCTAAGCCTGAGCCTCAGCTCCCAGTCCTGACCCGTCCTGGCGGGTGAGCAGACAAGCCTCTCGGGCTGGTGAGTGCTGGTCAGCACCGATCCTCTGTGCAGGAATCTCTCCACTCTTCCCTCTGCACCCCTGTGGCTGTGCTCTCCTCTGTGGCTCCAAAGCTTCCCCTCCCACCACCCTCTGTCTCCTCCAGTGAAGGGGCTTCCTAGTGTGTGGAAACCTTTCCTCCTTCACAGATCCATTCCCAAGGGGCAGGTCCTATCTTCTTTTGTCTCTGTTTTTTCTTTTTTCTTTTGCCCTACCCAGGTACATGGGGGAGTTTCTTGCCTTTTGGGAAGTCTGAGGTCTTCTGCCAGCGTTCAGTAGGTGTTCTACAGGAGTTGTTCCACATGTAGATGTATTTTTGATGTATTTGTGGGGAGGAAGTTGATCTCCGTGTCTTACTCTGCCATCTTGAAGGTCTAACACATTGGCTTTCATTGATGGACTGTGAACTGCGGGGGACTCCCTTGATTGTCTTGTTGCTGGGTTGTGTATAATGAGGTTGTAAAAAATTGGTTGTGTGGGTGATGCTGAAGAAGGTAAAAATGTGCAGACAGATATCCGTTTTGAGAGGGAGGGTTGGGATCGCCAGCTCTCTGTATGTTCCCATTTTCTTAAAGAGAGTTTTTATGATCGTGGAAGAATGGGTGTGTATGTAAACAATTTTCTTGGTAAATTAACTAAGTTACCCAGGAAAGTTAAAAAGAAAAGTGAGAGTGTAGTAACCATGTTCATTAATATTTTTTAAATGTGGCTCCAGGGACATCCCACGTATTTATAGCCTGTTGGAGTATAAAATTCAATAAAATTACAGTAAGTAGCATGGAGGGAGTTTCCATTTGTCTTGAACTGAAACCTTCGTTGTGTTCTTTTTGCCCTGTTCAGGCTACAGTTATCTGATCTGTGATCACATGAGGGCTGTGCACATCTACATCAGTGCCCTGGAGAATTCCTGTCCATTGATGGCCTTTCCTTGTACCAGCTACAAGGTCTTCCTTGCTGGACACTGTCTGGATTGTTTCAACCCTTTTCTGCTTTCCTGTCCAAGGATCGGTAAACGCTACCCCTTTGGCTTCCTTTGACAGTTTGGGGAAAGTTCAAATCTTGTCACCTCTTTAAGTCCTGATCTCCTATGGTCAAGAGGTCTACCCGAGCAGGGTAAAGAAAACTTAAGCAATGAGTCGTTCAGCCTGTCCTCACCTGGAAGGTGGTGTTTAGCTCTCTGCGTCCCACCCCTCACCCTCTATACCACTGCCTGATGCCATACTGGCTCTGCACACAACCCCCCCCCCCCACACACACACACAGGCACTGGCAGGTAAGTCCAGCCTCAGGATGCTCTCCAGAAGCACTGGTATAGTCCAGATTGTCTGTACCCACTCTCAGACCCGATGCTCACCATAGGTCTTCCTCGCTAGGCCAGCCATTCTCCAATTCCTGATAGGCTGTAAATCCCCAAGGCTGGCACACTGTGCCCACCTTAGAGGTGTGAGACCTCATGCCGGCTGGAGGGGTTCCTAACTGCCGAGTGGCCTGGGCACACTCGTGGATGATCCAGGCCAGTCTGGAGAGAAGGGCTCAGGAAGGCTGAGGCTCCAGCCTCAACTCACCCTGTGCAGATCATGGCTGTGAAAATCCTGGGGTCATCCAGTGTGGAGGGCTCCAGGAAAACGCCTGGGTAGTGTAAATGGGTCTTCCCCCTCCCTCACTCTCCCACTTCCCACTCCTGGCTGCCACTCAGAACCGCAGCAGCCTGCCATTGCTTATAGAAATGAAATTAATATCAGCTTGACAAAATGTTAAAGCAGGGGTGGTTTCCCATAATAAAGCGAATCAATATTACTTCCTACTCATCGGGCATATGTCACTGTTTCCCACAGATGTGATGGACCAGACGGTTTAACAACCACTTCACACTGCCCCGCCTCATCTCTCACTAGCCTTTCCCTTTTTTCCAAACACCACAGGGATGCTAACTCCTTATACCGCCAAGAGTATTTCATGTTTCCTCACCCTGTGTCCCTTTGCCCAGACTGTACTTTCTGCCTGGAATGCCCTTCTCTGACTTGCCAACCACTATTCTTCAGCTCAAGCACCTCCCTGTGCTCCAGTGCACAGGATACAAACGCCACTAAAACAACTGTCATATAGATTGTTTTGCAAGTTGAAGACATCATTTCAAATTTCTTATAAATACTCCCTGGGAATGGGCCAGACAATCTGCAGAATGTATTTGTTGTCTACCTGTATGTTTATTCCCATCTGGATGGGGTCACTTGTATCCCAGGACTCACCGCAGGGCACGGCGCATCATGAGTATACAGTGGAGTTGTCTGTGGAATAAATGGGTGCATGAATTAATTGATACATGGCTGGGTGCCGTGGAGCCCTGAAATGGCCTCCTCAGGGCTCTGCTGTCTTTGCTTCTCTATCTCTAGGACTGGTGGAACAAGGTGGTGTTAAGATAGAGCCACTTCCCAAGGAAGTGAAGGTCTACCTCCTGACCACTTCCACGGCTCCATATTGCGGTGAGTGCGGGCAAATGAGCTGCTCAGCTCTGCCAGTGTGCTGTCCAGCTGAGTCCAGGGCTCTGTCTTGGGCTGTGTCCAGCCCAGCATGGTAGCTGAAGTGGGAGGTGAAGACCTGGGGCAAAAATGTCATGGGAAGGGAGAGGTGGGGGACAGCAGCTACTGGTCTTAGATAGAACCAAAACTTTTCAGAGCTAGCCCAAACCACTGCTCTGTGGATGAAAACTTGGCGGCATCTTACCTTACTGTCGGTACACTGGGTCTTCATTCCTCCCCACCCCACCATGGAAACCTGCCTTCCAGTGTAGTTTCTCTCTGGAGTGGTATTTGGGAGTACCTTTTGGATTTCTCCTTCCTGCATGCATTTCCCCCTCCTTATTGCCCATCCTATGTGTCTCCCACTCTGGCAGCCCACCTAGGTCGGGGTCCACGAGGAATACTGAACCTTCATATACATATTCCAGCTGTTTACTATGGCTCCTAACCACTGCATTTCATTGAAGCTAAGATGCCAGCGATTGTGAGAGATGTTTAATGTGAGAGAAATGGGCTTCTTAGTATCTATGACATACATTACAGGCTGAACCATCCTCCTTCCCTATGCTATTTGCATCTTAACTAGGTTGACTATACTTCCTGATTTTGTTATCCTGTTATCCTGGTTCATTGTGTGTTCAGAATAGAAGTACGCTGGTTTGGAGGGGACATTATATGATCACCTAATTCTAAATGATTTTCTGATCAGCTGGTGTCTGGTTGGTTGGTGGAGGGGTCTTTGTGGCTATACCTTCCTGGTACTAGAGGGCCTGGTGAAGTGTGAGACAGAGCTCGAAGCTCAGGCTCTGTGGTCACCCAGACCTGGATCTGAATCTCGGCTTCTCCATTTACCAGCTGTGTCATCAGGAACAAGTGTTTTTTAACCTTTCTGAACCTCTATAGACTTATGTGGAAAATGGGAAAAATAACAGTACCTATTTCAAAGAATCAATTGTGAGGATAAAATAAAATACATAGTACACAATCACCAGCACAGTGACTGGAACTCAGTAAGTAATAACTCCCTTCCCTCTGTCAACGGGAGAATTTGGGAGATGAGGTGGGGGTGTTTCTAACTTCATGCCAGAGAGAATACGTGGCTACTTCTTAGGAATAAAGTGGGTTACAAGAGTCACCTATGGGCTTTCCACATGTATCAGCTCATCTGAGAACCCAGCCCCGAGCGGTGATGTGCCCAAGGCTGCGTGGGTGGGTGAAGAGGTCAGCGTTCAACTCCAGGTCTTCTGACTCCAAAACCTTTACCTTTTCCAGGTCATCATCTGCCTCCATACTTGTGTCTCTGTCCCCTCTTCCAAGAACCTGCTCTTTTCAGCTGTATTTCTCAGTTAGGTCAGCCTGAGGGAGGACTTTGTCCGGGTCGGAGGTGGGGCTGCAGGAACCAGACATCCCGTTTCTACTTCCAGCTCCAGGGCAGCTTCGCGACAGCTCCTCTCTGTCCGCATAGCCAGGGAGCCTGAGGAACACCTGGAAGTTAAAGGCATTTTTAGGTCCCTGCTAAGGGTGATTCACCAGGCCATACATTTTCTGACTGTTTCATTTTTGTTGTGAGACTCCCTCCCCATTCCCCCAGAAGTATGGCTGTGTCTGTTCAAAAACCTCAGCGGACCTGCCTCTTCTGAGCCTTCCATTCTGAGCATCAGAGCTGGACCCATCCTCTCCTGGGGGTGGGAGGTACGGGGCACCCACCGGGTAGCCCACCTGGCAGCTCCCGCTCTCACCCACTCCCAAGCCATCATGGCACTGAGCTCCCATCACCCAGCACTCTTGGCCTGCAGTCACCGTTGGCCTCTGCCAGGCAGGCACCAGAATGGACAGAGAATCTTCTCCAAAAAATCATTTTTCTCACAATATTACTTTTCTCTTGTAGAGCAATGTTTCACCCGAAATGTTTTCTCCCCATCACCTCATTTAATCCTCATCATGTTCTGTGAGGTGATGTTGAGGGTTATTGATTATAGATGAAGGAACTGAGGCACAGAGAGGTTCAGTGACTTAGGCAAGGCGATACAACTAGTAAGCAGCAGGCCTGGCCTTGGACCCATTTCCCCTGGCAAACCATCCAGGGCTCATGGGCTGTTTCCCATGTCATGTCCCCAAGCAGGTCGGATTTCACTACCAGCTCCTACCCACCAAATGTTAGCAGACCTGGCCCTCCTAGGGCTTTCAGGGTAATCAGAGAAGAGAGAAGCAGAACCTCAGGAAACTTTCTTAATCAGTGATACATGCTGATAAAGGAAGAAGCGATATAATATATCAAACTCAGCCCAGAGAATTAAATTCCTAAAGCTATGTAAGTTAGCCGTTTTTCCACATTGCAAATATCCACTCCAGTTCAGCCCTTGCCCATCAACATAACAATCTGCATCCATAATAAACAACTGAGAAAGAGAGACAGAAGGGACGTGGCATCTGACGTTTCGCTCTGTGGAGTGGGGAGCACGTAGCGCTCCCTTGTCTTCTTGTGGGTTCTTGGCAGTGAGTCCTGTTACTAACCCCATGAGCCCCGATGGACCACATCACTCCTCCAACTTAGAGCTGACTCTCCTTAAATTCACTTAGTCCCTCCTCCCAATGTTCACCCATAAAACATGACAAACGAAAAAGTACAGGTAGGGCAGAGCTCTAGCTATGTCCCAACCACCAAAGGAGTCTGTGAAAATGTTCGGAGACCGAAGTCACTGCATGGTGCCACCAGATGGGCTTACCCCTTAGTGAGGAAAGGATGGGGTGCTGGGGAAGCTGTAACCCTTCTTAACCTCTCTTGCCAAAGGGGCAGCAGGTCTGGGGACATCACCGTGAACCAGGCTGCTCAGCCAGTCTGTGTCGAAAATACCGGCTTTGAGAGCCTCGGTGTCTGTGCTGCCCAAGCAGGTGGAGATGCCACACAGGCACCCAGCCACCACAGGGAGGGCAGTAGTCATCTCCTGCACACATGGTGGGTTCCCTGACACAGGGGGTATGCTAAGGGGGGGAGGGGCGTTGCTCTATTTTATGAGTTAATTGTTTAGTATAAGATAGATCCTTTTTGGTTCTTTCAAAATCACACCATCAGGATAATGTCACTCGTTGGTAACAAAGAGTGCCACAGTGCCAAAGAGTGGCACATTCTAGGATTACAAGTAATAATAAAAACTCTCGTGTATTGAATGATTCCTAGGCACAGGCACTGTCTAAGGACTTTATATGCATTAACGCATTTAATTCTCATTCAGACCTGTGGGGTATGTAATTTATTATCCCAATTTACACTAGAGGAAGCTGAGAACCTGCGACAACAGGTAATCTGCTCCAGGTCGCACAGCTGCTAAGAGCGAGAGCGAGATTTCCCAACTGCCCTGCTGCTCTCTGGGACATTTTGTGCATTGCACCCACTGACCTCTGGCCCAGTTATCTGCTCTGCTTTGGTTTCCTAGTGCATCACAGCCTTGTGGAGTTTTACTTGCTGAAGCTGAGAAACCAGGACACCTGCATCACGGTCACCTTCCTTAGCAGCAGTGTCACCTCCTCGGTCACGATCACCATGTACGTAAGTGTCCCACATGGCTGGCTTCTCTCCTTCCATTTACATACATGCACATATATGCCAGGACAGGCACTGCGTGATCACTGATGGGTGGGTGGAGCCAGCTGAGCTGGGGAGGGGGGTGAGGGTGGCACCTGCCACAGATGGACCCACAGATACAGGCTGGGCAACTGTTCCAGGTTCAGGATCAGTACTGGGTCCAAGTATAGTGTATTCAGACAATAGCAGACAAGCAGGCAGACAGCAGTAATGGAACGTCCCAACAGGTGGGGAGAGTTTGGGGATTGGGTCCCTGATAGGAAACAGCATCAGGAATCCAGGCAGGGGTCATTAGGGATGTCAGCAAGTAGGAAGGCCTCAGCCATTGGCCCAGGGAGGGCTGGCCAGAGCCTGGGAAGCACCTACTCCCGGGCGGAGGGATGGGAGGAGAGGGGGGCAGTACTAGATGGGTTTCTAGAACAGACTCTCAGGCAGAGGGTCAGTTAGCAAATGAGTGCAAGGTGAGGACCAGCAGGGTTGATGCTGAGTGGTGCCAATCCCTAGAACTGGGGCTGATTTCCTTTCTTTGTTGGGTCACACTTGGGCCTCGCAGCTGGTGAGACCAGGCTTGAGGTAAGCAGGCAGAGAGCCTCAACTGCAGGGAGCCGCAAGCCTGGCAGGGGACAGGAACTCAGCAGCAGTGGTGCATGTTTCTTTAAAAAGTCATTGGGGGCTTCCCTGGTGGCGCAGTGGTTGAGAGTCCGCCTGCTGATGCAGGGGGCACGGGTTCGTGCCCCGGTCAGGGAAGATCCCACATGCCGCGGAGCGGCTGGGCCCGTGAGCCATGGCCGCTGAGCCTGCGTGTCCGGAGCCTGTGCTCCGCTATGGGAGAGGCCACAGCAGTGAGAGGCCCACGTACTGCAAAAAAAAAAAAAAAAAAAGTCATTGGTTAGTTACTCACAAGCCAGCAGGAGACAGACTAATCAGATAAATCACTGTCTCAGTCAGGGCTCAGCCTGGAAACCAGAGCCCAAGCCAGGCAGTCCCATAGAAGGAAATTAACACAAAGAGCTAATTACAAAAGTGTGGGGAGAACTGAAAACCCAAAAGGAGGATGGGGAGGCAATGCAGAGATCAGCAAAAGGAGTCACTCCACCCCAGAGCTCGAGGGACAAAGCCAGGTGGTGTTGGTAGAACAAGGAATGGGATGGGCGGTGCAGGGTGGGAATGATTGGCAGGAGTGGGAAGCAGGGAGGAAATGCAGCTCCTCCAAATCACTGCCTGAAGCAGCGTCCCGCCTGTGCAGGGGATCCTGAGAAGTGTGGTTTGCAGGGGGATAGATGGAGCACAAACAGGGACGTGACCAGTGCCCATACACAGAAATGCACAATTGTCAGCAGTGGCAGGGGCTACGAGAACAAATAAGATAGAGCCTGACCAAGTGTGAAGAAACAATGTTTGAGTTGAGATCTGAAGGATTTGGAGGATCCTTCCCCCCAGACCAGGGGTTAGTGAGATATGACATGGGGAGCAGACAGCAGTGGGACCAGGCATGGGGAGAGGAGGCTGGAGGGGCAAGTCAGGGTCAGACCATGCCACGCCTGGAAGGACAGGGTAGGGATTTGGGGTTTTATCCTGAGAGCAGTTTGGAGAGCTGCTGGGAATTTTAAACAAGAGAGTGATGGGATCAAATTTGGGTTTGGAAACATTTCTCAGGCTGCAGTGATGGATATTAACTGCTGTCAGGGAAAGACAAGTTTCTGCTGGGAGGAGCTCCCGTCTGGGCTCCCAGACACTCTCCCACCAGGCAGTGCTCCAACTCACCCAGGCCGCACAGCACAGGACAGCAGGCAGTCAGGACACCCACACAGATCTTGGGGTGCCCACGTGAGCCTTGCAGATTATAGCTGAGTAATTTTCATTAGATCAGTTCAAGGTCACGTTACTTCTGCAAAGGTGTTTTTATCACCTTTCCAGCCCACTGGTAGATGAGCCGACACTGGCAGGAATCATGACAATGACACACAACTCTGGCTGCTTGTTAGAACCACCTGGAGAGCTTTAAAGAATACTGACAGCAAGCCCCACTCCAGACCAGTAGCAGTAGAATCTCCAGGTATGGCTTCAACCACTACACTGTTAGAAGCTCCCTGAGTGATCGGAATGGACATCCACAGATTCCTTCTTTTTTCTCCCCAAAGAGATTTGCATTATTGTTTTGAAGAAGGCTATCAGAACATGATTATCTTCAATTCCTTGGTTCTTGTTTCCTCTTGCAGAACAGAAATTTAAAAGAAGGGAGGGGGTTTATGTGTGGTCTTTCCCCTACTTTCTATAACTTTGTGAAACCCCAAGATTTCCTTCCAATTAGAAAATTTACCTGGGCCAAGTCCCCAGGCCACTCACTCACAGTGTCCTTTGTAGCCCTTCTAGTTTGCAAGCTCTCCATCCAAGCAGACTCTTAAAGTGAATAATCTTCTTATTTTTTCCTCTGAAATACTTCAAAACACTTTTGAAATCTAAAAAAAAAAAAAAAAAAATAAGAAAGAAAGAGAGAGAGAGAAGGGAAGAAAACGGGACAGCTTTTAAACAAAGTTTTACCAAATCTTCCTCAAAAGGACAAAACAAACTATATGACTAATCCTGGGTTAGAAAGTACACAAAGAAGACATTTCATCAGTATGAAGAGGCCAGAAAGGAAAGGGAAACCATGCTCACTTTAGACAACACCCAGTGCCACCGCGGAGGGGAAAGCAGCGCCTTCCGGGCTCTCCCTCTTTCTCACAGTCCCTCTTTCTGAGCCCAGAGGGGACTGGAACAGGCCAGAGCAGGGCACAGGGGGGCGGGGCATGGGGGGGTGGCTGGGGCTTAGACCTAGGGCTGTGTGACTCCAAAGCCACAGCTGGGAGGAGACCACACCTGGACTCCACCGCAGCTCTGTCTGGCTTCGAGGCCCGTTGTTTGTTTGTTCATTTGTTTCCATCTACACTTTCATACTCAGTCTAAAATAGAGTAGTCCTCACACAAACTTCTTGGAACTGAACATCCTGGAAGAGGCCTCCACTTCCAGGTAGATGGACCTGAGACTGAAGATATTCACTAATCAGAATTCAGATCTTCCCTAACCTGAATTCAGTTCTTCACTAACTAGGACCCTTTCCCAGATGTGAAAATCCAAGGGCTACTATTTCGCTGCAGGGTCCACTTATTCACTTTCAAAAAGCAACACCTATTTTCTGCATCACACTCAAAGCTGTGAGGGTGTGGGCCGAGGGGCTGGTGAGGGTGATGCAGAGGACCGTGGAGCCCACCTTCCAGGAACTAACTCACCGGGCTACCCGCGGAGCCCCTAGGAGCCAAGGGGAGGCAAAGGCCAAACGTGTGCGGCAGTAAGTTACTTTGCCTTTCCCTTACAGACCTAGACAGCAACGCCACGGGAAAGGAATCATAGCTCACCCCAGCCCTCAGTGCCAGATAAACCAGGTGAAACTCAAGTTTCAGCCTTCCAACCGAGTTTGGAAAAAAGACCGGACTATCGTTATCGGGATGTTCTGCACTGCTCCTTTGCCCGTCCATGACAAGTAAGCCCCGTATCTACCCCGCCCCAGACACACCCACAAGGATCAATCCTGACCTTAGATTTGACACTTGTTGAGGTGCAATCTCATCACGGGTATGAGCTTCCTTGATGCGGAGGTGACAGAAGACCCAGGGTTTTCCTGAACCTCCTGCAGGGCCATCTTGGGTTGGGATGCTAAGAAGACAAAGAGGTTGGACTTTAATTCCCCATCCCCACTTTAATATAAGAAACTCCATTTTATCTGAAATATATATATTAAATATGTATAGATAATTATAACATACAATATATATAAAATATATATTTATATATATACATATATGTTTTATTACCTGCTATACTTAGTTTCTCTGTAAGATTTTATTGGAACAAACATTGCTCATTGCATATTTCCTCTTCTTTAGCCTCCACTGGTCACAGTCATGGGTGTGGATCCAGAATCCCTGTCCCCTTTACCCCACCTCTAGTAGGCATTTAGAGTATTAGTGTTACCACACCTGGCCCTCGGAGGACAGGAGTGGGCTCCTGGTAATCCAAGAGTAATCATCCCATAGACGATTGTAGAATTCTTTCACCTGACATGACGGAAACACAGGCGCACGCAACTCTGAGCCCTCTCTCCCGACCAATCAGGAACCTGCCCTGAGGACACACCTTCTTGTTGCTCTTCTCTTGCAGTAGAAGGACCGTCTGCTTACCTGAGCCAGTGAACTTACAAGCAAGTGAGACTGTTTCTCATGACCTGAAAATAACCTGTATATAGTTATACAAGGGCAGGATACATCTCCCTGGATTGGGGGTGGCGGTTCAACTTATTCTAAGCCATTACTACTAAGAAAGAACACAAAAGTCTTGGTTATTTTCCACATAATTAGCTACCTTAGAGAGGAGAGAGAGCTCATTTTACAGAGCTTTATCTCCATTGTGAATTTAAAGAAGCTTACAGAGATACCATTTCAACTTTCCTATTCATACTTAACTGCAATTGCCCCATATCCTTGGACATCTGTACCTAGGATTCAACAGAAACATATACAGGAAAAAGGCTCTTTTTTTTTTTTCAAATAAAACTCCATGGAATATCTGAATCGTTTGTTTTATTGGTATGGAATTCTGTTATGTACAGAAAAGGTGATTTACAGTCTGTGGGATTGGAGAAAACAGTAGATGCTGAATTCTCTATATTAAAATAGCAATTGTGGGACTTTCCTGGTGGACCAGGGGTTAAGAATCTGCCTTCCAATGCAGGGGATGTGGGTTCGATCCCTCATTAGGGAACTAAGATCCCACATGCCGCAGGGCAACTAAGCCCCGCGCACCGCAACTAAGAGCCAAGGCAGCCAAACAAATAAATAAATGTTTTTTAAAAAATAGCAATTGGAAAGAAGTGCTTGGTATAAGAGAGGGGGTGGAGGGTGGGGAGGAAGATGGTACCACTCACCATCCCTTACCATTGCCTTCTCTGGGTAACTGGAAGGTTTGGGGGATCAGAGAGATCTTTTGGGAATATAGGTGGATTTTCTTTGGGTCAGTGTTTCCCAAACTTTGATCTTTATAAATAACCTTGTATCAAGCCACAGTCCAACAAGAAACAGATGGTGTGCCCAAATTGTGTAATTTGAGAATTTAATAAAAGAACTATTTATAAAGGTGTTCATAGGAAGTGAGGAAACCACAAGGGACAGTGCAGTTCCCTGGGACTGGGGCCAGTGGGAGCTACTACTGTCTTATGTCTGAAGAGGCCAGAGGAAGGAGCACCAGGGTCTGGAGACAGAGAGGTCTGCAGGACCTTTGGTCAAGGAACAGTCATCGGGCAGCAATCCTGCAGGGAGAGAACCAGGGGAAAAGATTCTCCACCCTCACTCTTCTTTCCTCCCCCATTCTGCTGGTGCTCCCACTGAGTGATTGCAACTAGAAGCCAGAAGACAAGAGGCACGTTGATGTGGCCCTGGGGTATAGAGCAGGGCAGAAAAGGGTGAGAATGGCTGCGATGGCCGTGGGAACAGACAGAGAGACATGACACATACCTTCACTGCTTTCTCCATAGCTAGGTATTCCTGGATTCCTCTATACTTAATGATTTTGTTTAACTCTTAAAAACCATTTTAACCATTTTTAAGTGTATAATTCAGTAGTATTCACTACATTCACATTGTTGTGCAGCCATTACCACTATCCGTCTCCAGAACTTTTTCATCATCCCGAACTGAAACTCTGTCCCCATTAAACAATAACTCCCACGGCCCCTCCCCCCAGCCCCTGGTGACCACCATCCTAATTTCTGTCTCTATGAATTCTACTCTTCTAGAGCACCTGATACAACCATACAGTATTTACTTTCGTATCTGGCTTGTTTTACTTAACATAATGTTTTCAAGGTTCATCCATGTTGCAGCATGTGTCAGAATTCCCTTCCTTTTTAAAGGTGAATAATGTTCCATTGTGTGTATAAACCACATTTTGCTTATTGATTCATCCATCAGCGGACACTTGGATTGCTTCCACCTTTGGGCTATCGTGAATAATGCTGCTATGAACACGGGGATACATACAATGCTTGAGACTTTTTTAAAAAAACCTAAGTAAACGGGCTTTGAAAGGAAACTGCTGACTTGCCGATTCACTCTCCACAGTAAAGGCTGGGTGAATGATGCAAGCAACAGGCTGCAACTGCTCCATCTGGTCCAAGTCACCTAGGTCACCAGGAGAGAGAGGGAGCCTTTGTCCGAAGGACAGGTGATGCATTGTGAAGGCTCACAGACACACTTTGTTTTCTGCACCGTCCATCCCAGTCAGTAGGAGAACAACGTGTTTGGAGAACCTTCTTCAATATGCAGGATTGGAGTTCTTTCTTTTTTTCTAAAACCCAAACCCCTCCTTTTTTTGGCGGTACGCGGGCCTCTCACTGCTGTGGCCTCTCCCGTTGTGGAGCACAGGCTCCGGACGCACAGGCTCAGCAGCCATGGCTCACGGGCCCAGCCGCTCCGCGGCATGTGGGATCTTCCCGGACCGGGGCACGAACCCGTGTCCCCTGCATCAGCAGGCGGACTCTCAACTACTGTACCACCAGGGAAGTCCCCCTCTTTTGTTTTATCCCTCCCTTTACTCCACCCAGGTTCCCAGCAAGAACCTCCCTAGAGACAGACCTACCCTGGGCTGTATGAGGCTGTACTTCCTGTTCTCTTACTTTAAGTCACTGTTAGACTCCCTCACATTTTATGTTGCTCCCCATCAGAAACTTCAGATCATTACCTTAAATGGAAAACCAGTGTTCCTTATCATAAATTAATCCTAAAAATAAATACAATGAGAGCATAACAAGGTTTAAAATTCCAGCTAGATACCATGGCTTGCTGCAAGCTCTATGCCCCAGGCCTGTTTTTTCCTTATTAAAAAGAAAAGATTAACAAGTATAAGGGAGATGTCAAAAACTTATCAACACCAAACAGAGACTTTCTTCTATATATGTAATCAGTGGACTGAAAGAAATTTAGAGCCGGACTAGCAATTTCACCGAGATTTGATGTTATTTAATGCTGGGTCTATGTGCTACCTTAAACCGTCTCGCCCACACTCTAGAAAACCTGGCTTTACGTAGGTGGAATGTGTGTGGGGTTAGGAAAAAGGGAGCGGTAACAGAACTTGCTTGATGGCAGGGCAAAGGCAGAGCATGGGTTTTCCCTCCACACCATTGTCGCTCCCAACCCCTGCCGAGAAGTTTCTTGAACAGAGACTACCATGCAAGTAATTCAAGAGTCAACCCCTGCCCTTACATGGCACTGCACACATGAATTCCAGAGGCTTCCTCTCTCTGGTCACTCTGCTCTGAGTTTGTTCAGTTTGTACTGCAGTCCCAGGACTGGGCTCCATATACCAGGCCTTCTCCCCCAGTGTACACCAGAGGCACACGTTCATTTGGTCTTTGTTGTAATCCTCCATTGCTTCACCCAAGAGTCGCTTTAGGGTTACCCACAATACTTCAGCTTTTAAAGGTCTGTATTCTTATGGATCCAGCTTGCTTGCTTTCTTGTGGAGTTGACTTTTTGAACCTGAATGAACTTTTCATGTAACCCAGTTCCTTTACATATTATTATTGTAGTTTCTCCAACCTGTCGGGAATTTTTCACATCCTAATCTTATCCTTAAGAATACTTAGCTCTCCCTCCAAGCTTTATGTCATTTATATCTATATCTATATGCAGATATATGACATTTTTTGTAGACTCCTTTTTCATAACTATAGCTAATAACTTGAAAGGAGAAGGTCAAGGGTAGACACCTACCTCTAGAAGCATCTTTAAGATCAGTCAATACTCTGAACCTTCACGTATATTTCTAACTCATGTTTATCTTGGCTACTTACATATTATGAGAAAAGTTCCAATTCTTTATATTTACATGATTTTATGATTTAAATGATTAAAATATGATTAAAATATGATTAATTTAACTTTAGCATGACTTAATTCCCAGAAATGCAGGCTCCTAATAATTGCTACTTTATTTCCTAAATACATGCAAGCAAACTTTTTAGTGATTTGTTCCTGGACTTTGCTGGGAATCAACATCAAACTTCCCTGATCTCTGATTTTTAAGAGTCTCTGCTTTCTGATTACTGGAGCAAATATATTCATCCACCGTCTTCTACGTCTTCTCTTTGGGATTATCTAGTGATGACTGAATAAAGACCCCAGTTATCCCACAAGGTCTTCCTAAAACAACATTATAATTCAGGGTCTGAGTACCAGGATTGATTTAAAGCAGTTGAGTGATTTCAATCTTGGTCTTCATGTTAATTTCCCTCCAAAATCCACCCCACCTTACTATATATATATATTTTTTTTAATTACAAAAGCAATACATGTGCATTTTAACAAGTCAGACTGTAGACACATAGTTTCCGTGGCCCCGACGTAATAAATGTTAATAGCTAGGTGTATGTCCTACACATCTCTCCACATTAATACAAATATATACACACATGATTGTTGTTTCTTGTTTTGTTTTTTTCTAAACAAAAATGAAATCATAGCACACACAGCATTCTGCAATTTTCCTTTGTTATTCACAATATATCATGAATATTCCTCCTGGGCTATACATAGACTTAATTTATTCCCTGGATGTATACATTCCACAGCATGGGCATGTCATAATTTAGCCAACCGTTTTCTTGGTGATGAATATTAAAGTTGTTTCTAGTTTTCTTCAACTACAAATGATGCTGCAATAAGTACTTTTGTACATCTATTCTCATACTGGTGGCTTCATTTCTATATGATAGATTTCTTTGGTGAGAATAGCTAGGTCAACAGATATATCAAAATATTAGCAGTGCTGGATTACTTTTCCAAAAATGTCATAAGAATTCACATACACTCTAACAGTGGTTGAAAGAAATAGTTTCCTTGCAATTACTTATTCAAAGAATTGCCTCCCTAAGATAAGTAGCCCAAATCACCAAATTTCTCCTGTGGAGTTACTATGTGCTGTTCAACACTTCCCAAGTTGGCCGACCAGTTACGCATCTGTGAAATTGGAATGATGGGCTCTCCTACAGAAGTATAGGGGCCTGAGATTTTACTACCTTTTTGAAACGACATTCATTCAGACAGAGTAGTCTTCAGAGCAGTGAAACTTCCTATGGGTGAACTATGATGAACTTTTTAAAATAAAGTCTTTTTTTTATGATTATAAAATTCAACTAATTCAAAAATTTTCAGTCAATACAGAATGCTATGTAAGAGAAAGTGAAAAGCTAAAACTTCCTGAGCATTTAGTATGTACCAGGTAGCATTCTAATCTCTTTATAGAAATTATCTTATGTAATCTTCCCAACAATTCTGTGTATTACTTCATTTTACATACAAGAAAACTGAGGGACAGGAAAATTAAACAACTTCCCCATGGTTAGACAACTAGCAATGAGTGAAATCAGGATTCACACCAAGCCATCTGACTCCATCATCTGGGCTCTAACCGCCACATTATAGTTAGACAAGTAAACGTGCTCAGGTTGGTTTCTTGTATTTAGATGTCTTAACCAACATATCTAAAGAGAGATCTCCTCAGTCTGGCCCCACTCAATCTAACTAAAGTTACCTGCCATTTCCCTCAATGTGCTTAAGCCAGGATCCCCTAACAAATACTGTGGACAATGCCATCTCCAAGCCTTTGCACCTGCTGCCCCCACTACCTCCATTCAGATTCTGCCAGTCATACTGGGTCCACTTCCAGTTCTACCTCCCCCGGGAAGCCTGCCACCCACATGTCATTGCAGTTGGTACCCGTGCAGCCTCGCAGTGGTGGTTTATAGCTTATTCCATGTTGGTCAGGTTTCTATGATGGGATTGTAAGGTCCTTAAAGGCAAGGACTATATTTTCTCATTCTCTGTGTCTTCCACGTTGTAAGCATGCAATAAAAGCTCCTTGAATTGAATTAAAGACAAGACTCTAATTATGTAGACAAAGGCAACGAGAGAAGATCAGGCACAGAGAAGACTGGCTTAACCCTAAAGATCTTTTCATAAGTTTCAGGAATGGCCTTCATTTATGCAACTTGTTGTAAAATTTCACCTGCCGTTGTTACACTTTAACCTTTAATATCTCTACAGGAGGAAGCTCTGGTTGTACATGTAAAGGAAATGATATTGAAACATAAATCTTCCCAAATTGCTGCATTCTTATCCAGTCCTTGATCTGCTTGTTGAGTGGTCCTAAGTGACATTCTGAAAGTGACATACTGCTTTCCCCAGCCTTAAACACACCTCTGACCTCACTCTTGAGCACACCCAGGCCCAGGGGTGACCATCATAGCCCTGCCTCTACCCCAGCAGAGGTGGCTCCTTCCCCTTAGAGGAGAGCTTTGAGGTGATAGGACTATTGCCATGCCTGAGTCCTTCCATGCCCCTTTGAAAGGCCTGAAATCCTCCCTGATCCTCAGTATTCACCCTCTCATTTATGAAACCATACTGTTTGATTTATGTGCCCATTCAGTGTCTTGACAGCAGCCCAAACTCAATCCATGCAAAATCAAATCAACATCTCCCCTAAAGTTGTTCCTCCTCTCCTTACTGTAATAGCCTCCACCACCATCTGCCAACCAGGCTTGAAGCCTGAGTCATCTTTGACTCAGAACATCACAGTGCTCAAAAAAAGAAAAAAAAGCTCATTTCCCTCCTTCCTCCTAATACTTGACTTACACTCAGACACTGTCACTTTCTTCAAAATTTGCCTGGTATATGTCCCCTCCTGCCTATTCCCTCAGACATGTGGTAAGACCCTGGATCTGGTACCACCCTCGAACTAGTCTCTTTTCCTTCAGCTTCATTCTCCTCTAGTCCATTCTATTTACCTGTGCAGATAATTCCTTCTATAAACTCTTTAAACTTATCATTCTCCTGCTCCAAAATTTTCACTGATGTCCTTAGCTTACGGGCTTCATTAACTTCTTAACCTAGAATTCAGGAACTTTCGTTGTGGCTAAATCCTTATCTTTTTTCCTTTATTTCTTTCTTACTTTTTACCAGAAGAAACCCTTAGCCCCTGCTGGGTTGATCCACTATAATTATTATTATTGTGTTCTTTAAATAACCTTTTATATTAGTCATCAAGCCACAGAGTGTCAGAGGAGGAAACCAAGGCCCAGAAAGATTAGGGGAATTGCCCAAGGTTGTCAGCCAGTAGAGGAAAACATAACCCCTCTCCCATTTATATTGCACTTCCAAACCTGGCCTGCACTTCTATTGGCTTTTAATAACTCTAAATGACCTTCATTACACATAAGTGTGAGCTTTAATAATGTTTTGAAGATAAACAAAGGACAGTGTTTATCTGGAAGTAAATTCCTGCTGCTGCCTTGAAGCTCTGGATCTCTAACATCAATCCAGGCCTAAGCCAGTACAGATTCTTATTTTAGACAGAGCTGGAGGGTAGAGAGGTGGAAAGAAATCTAGGTTTAGATCCTGGGAAGGTCAGCCCAATTTGTGGGCACCGCTCTTCATGGCACTGGGGTCAGACTGAGTCAACTAAAAATGCCCGTTCTTTCTTGCAGTCACCAGGACTCTCAACTTTAAAACTCCCAGTGTTCACTCATCCCTCCTGGTTTGGGCTTGAAACTGAATCCACTCCAACCTCAAGATCACTCCCTTTGACTCTCAACCTAACCTTCCATTCAGAAGTTACCCTCTGCTATATTCCTTATCTGGAGAATACAATGAAATGGGTAAAACTGGAGGCAAGTAATCACAAAAGCAGAATGTTCATTCATTCATTCAGCAAACCTTTACTATAAGCCAGTGATGTACTGTGTACCAGGTACCGTTCTGAGGGCAGTCTTCTTAACAATGCAACATACTGAATGCTTACTATGTGTCAGGCATGGTTTTAAGTATATACATATATATATATATAGAGAGAGAGAGAGAGAGAGAGAGAGAGACAGAGAGAGACAGAGAGAGACAGAGACAGAGAACTCTTACAACAAACATATGAGATAGGTTCTTTTTTATTGCCATTTTACATATGAACAAGCTGAGGTGCAGAGCAGTTAAGTTACTGGACTGTGAATGACACAAGGCTAAGTGGCAGAGCTGAAATTCGAACCCAGGCAGTCCAGCTCCAGAGTTTCGTATTCTTAACATTATGTTGATAGGGCATCCTAACCCAATGTCTACTTGTGTCACCCCCATCTCCTTTTTAAAGAAAACTTAATTTAACAAACATTTACTGGCAATGACAAAGTGGCCATGTGCTACATGCTGAGAATGAAAATACAAAGAAGACAGAAAGGACTGTTCTCTTCAGAAGCTCACACATAAGTAAGCCATCATATGCCAATGTTGGTGGTCTTATAATTTACTTTAAAATACTTCAGCTAGACAGTGTGATAAATGAGTTGTCTTTAGTCACCATTCTTGGAATGTTGGATCATTTATCCAAATCAGGAGTAATACTTTAGGGGCAGTCATCTGACATTTCATCAAAAGCTCACAGTCCAAAAAAAAAAAAAAAAATGCTCACAGTCCAGAGGCAGCTACTGTAATCGCTTCAATCCTCTTCATGTCCCCATGTCCCCCTCTCAACCCTCAGAATCCCTGGGAAGCTTTTACAACTACAGATTCTAAGCCTAGGGGCCCCAGAAATTCAATTTTAACTGGTTTGTTATAGGCCCAGTTTTATATTATTTTATATATTTATATAATATATATTTAGTTTTAAACTTTTTATTATGGGACATTTCAAACACATACAAAATTAGAAATATAGCATAATGAATCTCCATGTACCCATTATCCAGCTTCAACAACTATCAACTCTTGTGGCTGTCTTGTTTTATGTATGGCATATGTATTTTTTAAAAAACTTCCCAGTTTATTTTAATATGCAGCCAGGATTGAGAATCACTGCTCTAAATAAATAATTTCAATGGGATCGTTTCAAACAAAGAAGTATGCATCAGACATAGTGGAAGCAGGGAGGGGGATGATGAACTCTGACCACGTAGGGAAAAGGGGTAGGGTTTCCATGACTCCTCTCTGGATCTCAGGGTCTCCAGGGCTAAACCATCCCTTGGCAGCTCTGATGTCTGCGAACCCGCCAGAGGTGCTTCTTTAGCTTGGCCCGAGGATCCCAGGCTGGAAGGTGGAATCACATGCCCACACACCCACAAAATGAAGGCCTTCTCAAATATATATATATTTAGTTGCATTAAGGTGGGGCTTACTAGGTTAAAGCAACACAATATAAACGTGAGAGTTTTTTAAAAATATGCTTATGTTTGTGACAAAGAAAACAGATGTTAAAATCATTTAGGTGTTATTGGAAGGGGGAAATGGACAGAAACAGAAGGGAAGCCGTGAATAATGAGGAATCGGGCTATGTGACAGAGTCGGGCAGGGCGCAGCCCTTAGCACGCGGATGTTGCAGCACTCTGTTACCATGCAACCCGTTACCAGGCAACGGTTACCGGGAGACCACTAACGCCAGACGGTTAGAGCGGCAGTTGCAAGTCCCGCTCGGCCACTGCTTGGCGCCGCAGTGGGCCCCTCCCGCAACGAGCAACTGTCAATAAGCCACCGTTAGTGGCCCCGCTCGGCCAACGGTCGGCAGAGTGGTGGTCCTCCAAAGGAGAGTGAGGTAAGAGGCGGATCCGGCCTTCTCCCCGGGGCCCTCCAGCTCACCCGGCCTTGGGCAGGTGAGCTGAGGGGCCCAGGGAACAGGCTGGGGGCTGTGTCCTGCAGGGCTCCAGAGCCCTCGCCACGGCCATCCGCTGGCCCGGCCCAGGCCTCAACGTGGCGGTGAACCTCTCCCCCATCCCCACCTCTGTGACCTAATGACAGCCGCAGTCTGCATGGGTTGCAGATTGTGGGGCCTGGCCTCCTACCGCTGTTTGGGCAGCCTGAGGAGCCTGAGGACGGGTTGGGTCCTGGGCGCCCGGCGTCCTCAGTGATGGCTGGGCAGGGTCTGGGGACCTGGCCTTGAGGGCGCCACCAGCTGAGATCTGCCTCGTGGGCCGGGCCTGGGCACTGGTGGGAGGACCCAGCCTGGGTGCTGGATGAATGCTCCCGGGCAGGGTAGCCGGCCCCCGCAGGGACCCCGTCCTCTTAGCCAGGACCTGGACCACGGAGGGTGAAGGTTGAGCCTTGGGACCTTGCCCTTTCTCGTCAGAACAGAGAATAACATTTGTTTTGGTGGAGGTTTACAGGAACATCGTGACCTGACCTCAAGGACAAAGGATCTGACACCAAGAAGTTTGCAACAGCTAACCACGCCCCTCCCTCACCTTTCCTATAAAAGGGCTTTGCTGAAAGCTTTCAGAGAGTTCGGGGTATTTAAGGCATGAGCCACGTGTTTCCTCGCAGGGCCTTGCCATAAAGCTCCGAACTCCTGATGTTTTGGTATTGTTTGGGCTCACTGTGCGTCGGGCACACGGATTTGTCCTCAGTAACAACTGCAAGAAACAGGGAAAAGAGAAGAAACCAAATCGGAGAAAGGAGAAGGAGAAAGCCAGTGTTTTCCTCTCAGACACTTCATGGGGGAGCAGGCATGAAGGCCAAGCTGTCCAGGGGCAGGAGATGGGGGGCACCAGGCCTGAGCCTGGAGACACCAGACAGAAAGGACCTCCTTCCTCAGTCACACATGAGTCAAAGAGTTCTGGCTTGAATAGTGGGCAGAAGCCAAAGAAAACTGCAAAGCAGAACTAGACGTCTCTAAAATCCCACGTGTTAATCTGACCCAAGTTGAAATGGGTAGCAGCTGAGTTTAGCAAAGCTCTAACCGTTACCACCTAAACGCCAGACCTGTAGCCCCGTGTGAGGTGCCGGGACCACGGCCACAAGTCAGAGTCCACCCAGCCCTCTGGTGCCTCCAGAGGGAGTCTAGGGGGAGAGGAGGGCTGGGCAAGGTAGCCCCAGAGGATCTAGGGTCCTGTGGGGACTGGTGATATTGACAGAGCTGGAGGGAAATGGCGAGAGTGTAGGAAGGGAGGGGACGTTGGCACTAGTCTTGAGAGACAAATAGGGTTCAGGGCTGGTGGGAGGGGCAGAGGGCAATTCCAGGCCATTGAGCAGTTGGCAATTGCAATCATGTGCTGTGCAGAGGAGGACTCCTGGGAAGCCTCACGTCAGATAAGTGAACCAAAAGTGAAATAAAATCCCATGACCTCCAGGGAATTTCTGAGTAGGAGTCAGTGTATAAATTCAATGACGATTAGAAGTGAAACTGCTGAGGGCATTGCTCACACTTCTTCAGTCAACAGGAAACCAGGGTGTCCAGAACATACAGGGAAGAAGGCACAGAGCCTCTAAGGTGGACTCTACTCCCCACCCAGGCAGTTCTCCCAGGGTCCCGCACAGGTGCCTGCCTCTCTCTTCCCTTCGCCATCACACGCTCTGGCCTCTGGTAGGGGCGGGGCAGGCGCGCGGCTCTTAGCCTGAGACTGTTATCGCGAGACGTTAGCGCAGTAGTTAGAGGTCAGGTTCCGCCAGCCGTCAGCCTCGCCTGGCTCTCCCAGCAGAGAGTGCGGTGAGAGGCGGATCCCGGCCTTCTCCCTGGGGCCCTCCAGGGCCCTTGGCCTAGGGGCCGGTGGGTGAGCTGGGGAGCCCGGGGACAGACTGAGGGCTGTGTCCCGCAGAGCTCCAGAGCCCTCGCCACGGCCGACCACTGGCCGGGCCCAGGACCCAGCTCTGCGACCTGATAGCGGTGACAGTCTCCGTGGGTCGCAGTCCATGGAGGCCTCAGCAACTGGAGTATATGGACACTGCCATTAAGGTAACAGCTTCAACCAGCTTCAGTCTTTCCGTTCAAGTTTCAAAAATTGATACGCTGAGACCAGTTTTCTACCCCTAGGAGGCGGCCAGAGGTCAGGGTTAGGCTGCAAGGATGTCACCCGTCGTTTCTTCAGGTCCGTCTCTGTGGTGGGCTGTTCTCAGAGAAGGGCGACGGTGAGCTGTGAATTCGCCTGATTGGTATTCGCCACAACATGTACTCCTTCACAAATGATTTTGTGTAGGATCACAAATGATCCTACACAAATGATTCTCTCCAGTGTAAATGAAAAGCGTGAGGGCCGGCTGGGTCCTGGGCGCCCGGCGTCCTCAGTGGTGATGGCTGGGCAGGGTCTGGGGACCTGGCCCTGACGGTGCCACCAGCTGAGATCTGCCTCTTCGGCCGGGCCTGGGCACTGGTGGGAGGACTAAGCCTGGTGCTGGATGAATGCTCCCGGGCAGGGTAGCCGGCCCCCGCAGGGACCCCGTCCTCTTAGCCAGGACCTGGACCACGGAGGGTGAAGGTTGAGCCTTGGGACCTTGCCCTTTCTCGTCAGAACAGAGAATAACATTTGTTTTGGTGGAGGTTTACAGGAACATCGTGACCTGACTGTGACCTGACCTCAAGGACAAAGGATCTGACACCAAGAAGTTTGCAACAACTAACCACGCCCCTCCCTCACCTTTCCTGTAAAAGGGCTTTGCTGAAAGCCTTCGTGGAGTTCTGGATTTTTAAGGCATGAGTCACCCATCTCCTTGCATGGACCTGCAATAAACTTTTCTCTGCTCCAAACTACGACATTTTGGTATTGTTTGTCCTCACTGTGTGTCGGGCATACGGACTTGCATTCGATAACAGTATCTCACAACCCACTGACCATTTCAACAGCCTTGATTATTCTCCTGGCTTTGTTCTCTCTACTCAAGTCCCTCAGAACTTGAATAGTTGGGAAACAGCTATGCTCTGCCAGGCGCTGTGGTGTGCACTGAACACAATCTCCCTCCGTCCTGCTTTGAGAGCACGATCTCCCGGCTCACGTCCCACTGCGTTGTCACTGGAGCTCAGATTCCACAGCTGGTCACTGAGAGCTGCTGCTTCTCTTCTGCAAGCATGCCTTACTTGTACCTCCAGCCCACAGACTCACGTGCATCTTTTACCTGGATTTTTTTCTGCTTTGCCTACCTTTCTCTGTATTTTAAGGCACAGCTCAAAGTCAGCTTCTTCACGAACACCTCCTGACCCCAGAAATGGGAAGTGACACCTGCTGAACTTCTGTAGCTCTTGTAGTGGTTTCAACTACTCATGTAAGGCTTTCCACAATGGACTGGAGTAGTGCTTATTTGTATATGTATCAGGGATCCAGCTTCACCTTAAAGTGGTTATGAGCCACAAGAAGCCTGTTAATCTTCAGAGGAGTCAGGCCCAGGGAGCTTGACTTAATAAGGCCTTGGTGGAGATGTGGGAGAGTGCCTATAACTCATGTATCTTCTTTTCTAGATCTGGAGCTCCTTCAGGGCAGAGACCATGATTGATTCACCCAGCAAAGCATGTGGTGTCCAGAACAGTGTTTGACAGCAGTGGATATTTAGTAAGTCTTCACGAGATAAAAGAATATTTATTGTCCTCTCCTTAGAGCAAATCTGACTATAGGTCAAGCTTTATTCCAGAATACATGAAGTTGTAACCCAAAGATTTTATTTTCACATGTGTGGACCTCTAGTATGGGATCTTGTAAGAGGTTCACAAATCCATATAATGTCATTTATTTGTTTGTTTATTTATTTGTCATGTATTTATTTTTGTGGCAGTCCTTGCTGATAGTTTTATTTTTTAAAGAAAGGAATACATATCACTTTCCAAAGTTAGCTTAAATGCTATCCTGCCTGGGAGGAAGGATAATGGGCTAAATAACTTCTCAAGTTCGTTCTTTCTTTCTTTTTTTAGAATTTCAATCCATAATTTTTATTTTTTAAAAATTTTTATTGGTGTATAGTTGATTTAAAATTTTGTGTTAGTTTCTGCTGTACAGCAAAGTTAATCAGTTATTATACATATACGTATATACACTCTTTTTTAGATTCTTTTCCCTTATAGGCCATTACAGAATGTTGAGTGAGTTCCCTGTGCTATACAGTAGGTCCTTGTTGCTTAACTATTTTAAATATTGTAGTATATACATGTCAATCCCAAACTACCAATCTGTCCCTCCCCACTATTTCCCCTCTGGTAACCATAAGTTTGTTTTCTATATCTGTGACTCTATTTCTGTTTTGTAAATAAGTTCATTTGTACCATATTTTTAGATTCCACGTAAAAGCGATAAGGTCTGATCCTTTTGAAAACAAACACACACACGTTAAAAGCGTTTCACATCCTGCGGAACCTCTGTTATATACCACATGTGTGTAACAACAGCCCTGCCTGGGCAGTCCTCCAGCTTGGGGGGTGGCCCCGCACCCCAGGTAACATTTTTGAGTCTCAGTTTACAATGTACAAGGAGCTTTTTTGTTGTTTATTGCTTCATTCACTCCCTACAACAGCCCTCAAGGATTGACAAGAGAGCTGTTGGATTTGTCAAGACTGACAAAGGGCTTCTATTGTGAAATGTACATGGAAGAGACAGAATTCCACCAAGAAAGAAAATAAATACATAGTATAACTTTAGGGGAAAAAATGAGAAAAGAACAGAAGAGCAATATAGAACACACTGCAAAGTTCTACAAAGCACATAATCGGAATCCTAAAAGGTGAGGAAAGAGAACATAGGGCTCTGAAGACAGGGCAAGAGGACAAGAGGACAGACGGTGATGGTGAGGTGAGGTGGGTGTCTTAGCTGGGTTGGTGACATTGAGCTGAGAACTGAGTGACCAGAAGAAGTCAGCCAGGAGAAGGTATGATTGAAAAGCACTGCAGAGAGAAAGAAAAACTGCAAAAGCCCTGATATAGATAGGAGCTGGGTGTGTATGAGGAGCACCCAAAAGTCTAGTGTGGCTGAAACATGATGAGTGAGAATAAGAGCAGAATGATGTATGGCTGGAGAGACAGGCAGGTGGGGTCTTGTGGGTCCTAAGTAGCTAAAAGAGTAGCATTCATCAGCATTCCTTTTACTCTCCCACATTGCCCAGTCCCTGTAATCAACAGAACACAGAGCTGATTATTAAGTAGGTCCATGTGACTAGTAGAAGGGATTCGTGTCACTTCTGTGAATGTCAAGCTGTCTCTTTCTTAAGGTAAAAAAGCCAGAAGGTCAAAGTAGGTTGAATCATTCATTGAGTTGCAACATGAAGACAGTTGCCCTGATGAGTCACAGCAGATTCTCAGTAGACTTTAAGAGCAATAAATCTGTGTGCCATTAAGTCATAAAAGCTGATTCTGACTATTATCACATGGTAAGAAATTTGGATTTTATTCTAAGTGGAATAAGAAGTCATTTGAAATTTTGAGCAAGAGAGTGAAGACATCATACACATTTTGAAATGACAACTTTGTGTAGAATAGATTATGGGAGGAGGGACAGGAGAAATAAGGAGCCAGTTATAAATCTATTAAAGTTAATCTAGCTATGAAATAATGGTGGCTTGAAATTAGTGGTGGCAATGGACATGCTGAGTTGAATTGGGCATATATTTTGAAGATAGAACTAACAAGACTGATGGAAAGACTCTAAGGTTTTGGGCCTGGGCAACTGAGTGGAATGAGAATGAAGAGTTATAAAACTTTTTTGGTTTAAAGATCTCTTTCATAGGACAGGGGGAAAGAGAGAGAGAGAGAAACTTCCCAGCTCGTTTCACAAAGTCAGCATAACCTTGATATTAAAACCTGACAATGATATGACAAGGTACATAGATTCAAAACTACTAAACAAAATATTTACAAACCAAGTTCGTAAATACATAAAGAGGAAAATACATCATAATAAGACTGGAATTGTTCCAGGGATACAAGTTTGTTTTAACATTCACATATCTATTAATGTAGTTCATTAACAGAATAAAGCAGAAAAATAAACTCAATTAGAGCAGAAAAATCATTTGAATCTGAATAAAAGAATTGACTTGTCCTAGAGCCCAAGCTCTTACTCAATATGCTACTACCTCCTAAACTATTTTTTTTCTTTTTTTTGCGGTACGCGGGCCTCACTGTCATGGCCCTTCCTGCCGCGGAGCACAGGCTCCAGACGCACAGGCTCAGCGGCCATGGCTCACGGGCCCAGCCACTCCGCGGCATGCGGGATCCTTCTGGACTGGGGCACGAACCCGTGTCCCCCACAACAGCAGGCAGACCCTCAACCACTGCACCACCAGGGAAGCCCCTAAACTATTCTTAAACTCTATAAATCAGGGCTTCCCTGGTGGCGCAGTGGTTAAGAATCCAGTGGCCAATGCAGGGGGCATAGGTTCGAGCCCTAGTCAGGGAAGATCCCACATGCCACAGAGCAACTAAGCCCATGTGCCACAACTACTGAGCCTGTGCTCTAGAGCCCTCGAGCCACAACTACTGAGCCTGCGTGCCACAACTACTGAAGCCTGCCCACCTAGAGCCCATGCTCTGCAACAAGAGAAGCCACCGCAATGAGAAGCCCGCACACCGCAATGAAGAGTAGCCCCCGCTAGCCACAACTAGAGAAAGCCCGCGTGCAGCAACTAAGACCCAATGCAGCCAAAAATAAATAAATTTAAAAGAACCACAATGATATGCTGCTACATACACCCAAATGGCTAAAACGAAAAAAAAAAAAAAAAAAGACAATGCCAACTATTGGAGAAGATGAGAAGCAACCGGAACACTCATACACAGTGGGAATATTAATTGGTATAATCACCTAGGAAAAGTGTTTGGCAGTATTTACTATAGTTGAACATATACATACCCAATGCCTCAGTAATTCCAGTATATACCCCCCAAATGTGTACATATGTGTACCAAAAGATAAGTTCAAGAATGTTCATAGTAGCACTATTCGTAATTGCCCCAAGCTAGAAACTACCCAAACACCTATCAGTAGTGGAATGGATAAGTAGATTGTGGTATATTCACACAACAGAGTACTATACAGCAATAAAATGAACAAACTCTTGAGAGAGCAAGGGTTGCCCAAGGATTCCCAGCTGTTTCAGCCCTCAGCTAGTTTGAGTCTTCCCAGCCTGGGCCCAAGACACATGCATGAAGAAGCCTTTGAGGTGATTCTGGCTGTAGTCACTGTCTGAATGCAACAACACAAGAAACCCTGAGTGCAAACAGCCCAGCTGAGCCCAGCCAAGCCCCACTTTTGTGAGCAAAACAAAGTATCGTGATGATTTTAACTCACCTCTTTAGGGATGAACGTTACACAGCAATAGGTAACCAGAATACATGTGGCAGTATTTTGGGGAAAAAAATAGAATATGTTAAATTTGTAAGTCTACTTTAAAATGTTTAAGGAAATTTAATTAAATAGATTTGTAAAAATCCCTCTAAAAACTACTGTTTAATATTAGGGTCATAAATAGAGGGAAAGATTTGTAAGTTGAACTTAAAAGCTTAATGGCAAACTAGGTTCTAAAATTTCTACTTCCCTATGTTGAACCTTAATGAAAAAAAATTTTAAATAAAACAAGACAAAAACAGTGAAAACTTCTTGGATAGCTGACTTCATTGATATTTTCAGAACGCTGAAAGAAACAACATAAGGAAAGGAAATGAGTGATTTATTGAGTGCTTACTAGGTGCCACGCCATGTCCTAGGTGCTTTACCTGAATCAACTCATTGAATCCTCACAACCCTGTGAACTGGGTTTTATAATCCCCACTTTACAGACACTCAGAGAGGCTATGTGACTTGCCTGAGATTCTGCAGTTAGTAAAGGATAGAATCTGTGCTTTTGCACTTTGGGATGCCTTCTCTGGGAAGGAAGCCTGGTGAAGGCAAAGTTCTAAAAGTCACTCGGGAGCCTTGGTGTGGCTGCAGCACTTTAGCATCTTCTGTGTCTGCTCCGACCTTGCCTGAGAGCCTTCCAGTGGGTGAGAAGAGGGGTGTGCACACGAGTCACCTTCCTGTGAGGATTAATGTGGCCAGAGAAAAGGATGGTCCATTGATCCTTACAGTTCAGGAGTCAGAGTTGGAGCCAAGGGGGCCCGTCCCCTGGACATAACTTGAGAGTAGCTCTGGAGAGGAGTTCTAGAAGCTGCGGAAAGACAGAGGAAGGATTTCAGCACTGTGGCTCCAGATAGCTCGCATAACTTCACAGGGTTCTTTTCACGTCTTTTTTTCCTCTACCAGTTCCCAATATTTTAACTGTACCCAATGCCTAACATAATAGGGGCAGATGTATCTTTGAATCATTTCCTTCTAGAATATTAGGGTGAGTCAGCTTTGAAGTTATATAGTCCAGTCCTCTCATTTTATAGGAGAAGAGACCAAGAGATCAACTTCAGTTGCTTCCTATGAAGAATCTATACGCTTCCTATGAAGAATCCTACCTAACATTACGGAATGAGTTCTCAAAAATCTGCATAGAAAATTGGTGAGTTTTATAAAACGCTGTCTTTTATTTTTACAAAGAGAGGGATAGGTAAATGAGGCCTGTAAAACAGAAGTAGAAGAATAACCTGGGGGTGGGCCCTGGTTGTAGGCTGCTGGGATCCCGAGGGCAGGGAGGGAACTGCTGCCTGTAACTTACCTGCCTGAACACGGAGCCTTGGCAGGTCGAGTAGAGCTACCATCTAGAGACCCAGACCCTGAGGCCCCAGGCAGCTCCTGCCATGCCACCTTCAAGGGCAAGTCTTCTGCCCCAGGAGGCTTTCTAGTGGTTCTGGGAGAAACATGCTATTTAACAACACTGACAGCTAACTAAGCACCTTACGGCCACTTCCGAGGGAAAGAGCCTGAATATAGTGTGACGGTGATCAGTCTCTCCTGAGCAAGTAAAACAGGTGAAGGTCTGGCTATAGCTTCATTATTCAGGGGCCAAGGAGCTAGTGTGTGCTTTCTTTGGATCACCACCTTTTTGCTGTTCCTTTTGTTGTCAGGGGATCCTTTCAGCTGCTACCTTCCTTGGAATACCAGACTGGAGGAACTAAGATGGGAAATCACGTATCTCAGAGGAGAAGGGGTAGGGAGTGGAAGAGAGAAGCAGGGGCAGCGTGGGGAGGAGTTTGTTAAATAAATCTATACAGAACAGAATTTTAAAATACCTTATACATTAAACTAGTGCTTTATAGCTTACAAATTGCCTTTGTGTACTTTATCTCAATTACTCCTCACAGCAACCTGGTAAGGTAGACAGAGGCTACCTATCTACTTATCAGTAGGTATTAATTATCTATGAGACTACTAGCCCTGTTTCGCAGATGAGGAACTTCTCTTGAAGGTGGTTAACTGGCAGGACTAGAGTCACATCTTAGAATCACAGACTCATAGCATCACGGAGTTAGAAGACACCTTAATAGCAATAACCTAAGGCATCCTTCTCTCAGAGCTTGAATCACCTTAAAAAAACCTCTGAGAAGATTTCTTCTGATCCCTATTTGAATTCTTCCAGTGACGAGTAACTCACTGCTCCTTGAGGCAAATCCATTATTAATACTGAGCTAAAATCCTCTCCTTATAGCTTTCAGCCCTTAATTCATTTCTGTCCTCAACAACTTCACCAAATTAAGGGAAATTGTAATTCCTCCTCTTTTCAAAATTCGAAGGTATTACTCTTGTCCACCTCTTGCAGATTAAGCATCTTACATTCTTCCAACTGTTACTCATGATTACTCATAATGTGATTACCTGGCACAGTGCCTGAAATACACAGTGGATACTCAGTGAATGTTTGTTGAATTGGTTCTGTGGCCTTGGTACTATGTCCTGGTCCTGGCCTCTTTCCTTGACCACAATTAGCCTCCATGTTGTAATCTGTTTCTCATTTGTTTGTTTATTTAAATAATAGAAAGGAAACAATATATAGTATTTACTTTCAAACCACAAAGTCTTCAGAACAACTTGAAAACATAAGCAAAATTGCCCAAATTTCAGACAGCTTTCAGTTAATTTGTGATAATGGACTCATTATCTGACTTAACTGACCACTTCAGAGATGCATTCATTGAGCATCTCCTTAAGTAAGACATCAAATGGAGCATTGTGGAGTGTGTTCATAGAATTAACTGGAAAGATTCTAGTGAAGGCAGGGTTAATTTGAGGTCTAACTGTAAGACCCTGCATGAATACATTATCCAACAGCACTGCTTTGCATATTAGAAAAAGTAGCACCCAATTGTGGATAATTCTGGGCACCACCAAACTGAAAAATGTGCTCTCTTCAAAAATAAGCTCCAGTAGAACCTCTGACTATTTTTAGTTGGTCTTAAATTGGCTTGGTGTGAGGGACTAGCGCTGGCGTCAGTGTGATGAAGCTGTGTCCTGACAATGCACAATCCAGTCAGCTTCATGCCTCTTATGTAAGTGCTGGGCGGGGATGAATAGCAATGAGCTTACAATTTTGGTCATTGAAGAGCCAGGGACTAGATGGTGAATTGTGCCCTGCTTTAGAAAGGAAACAAGAGTAAATTGCTACCAATCACGAGGGACTATGCTTATTCATTACAGTAATAACACTAAAAGGAGTTTGATGGCAAATAAGTCAAACCAAACACCCTAAAACACAATTCGAGGAAAAGGTCTCTGGGTTAAATTATCCTATTATCACAGACTAAATTGAAAGCTGTCTAAAATTTGGCCGATTTGATCACGTTTTCAAGTTCTGAAAACTCTGTGGAAGTAAACAATGTGTTTTTCCCTTTCTATTACTTAAGCCAAAGAACATTTAAAAACCTACTCTCTTTATACTACAAATACTAGTACTTTAGAAAGTGAGTTATGTTAGCAGTTTTCTCATCTTGAGCCTCAGAAAAGGCTGAATTTGGAAAGAGGCCTTTTATGCAATAGTATTAAGGGTGGAGGACCTGGGAGATGGAGTTGTGACCGCCCTGCACTGTCATCACGTGGTAGGTGATAGACTCTTCACAGGTACAGAATGGAGAGAACTCCCAGTCAAGCAGGACCTACCACCCAGCAGGGCGGAGGACAGTCCCAAGTCACAAGAGAAATCATAGTGAAATACAGCAGCGAGTTCTTGCTGGAAGACACGCTGATGTCCTGGGGCTCATGTCCATTATACTGTTGACTGGCTGCTTCTCTTTCCTCCTCTGAACAGCACATCCTTTGCCTTCTCACATAAACCCAGGAGGGCCTTTGGGGGCCAGCTGGGCCAACACACTCACATGAAGAAAGCAAGGTTCAGTGAGGTTGTGTGGTTTTCAATCAGTAGCAGAGCCAGACATAGCAGCCAGGACTTCGGGCTCCCAGTGTGGGTCTCTTTCTTGTTTACAGCCCCGCCTGCCTCTTAACGTTTGGGATAACTCATGCGTAAGATGTGTAGCCATCAAAGGTGGGAATTTTCACACCTTCACTTGAATGGTTTTCTTTATAGGCAGAGGGAGAGGTACTGATCTTGGAAGAGTCAGGATTAAAAACTAAGTTGGGGATACAGGGCAGCTTAGGAAGAAGAAGAGACAGAGCAAAATAGGAAGTGGGGCAAATGGGAAGAAGGCAACAGAGAGATAAATACAGCAACAGTAAAATGGGGAAGACGTGGAGGACAAATATGGAGAGGGGAAATTAACTGAGAAGAAGAAACAGGCCTTTTTCTTCTTAAGAGCAGCAAACTGAGGGAACCAAGGACTGAGCAGAAGTCAGAAGGAAGGGAGAATGAGGAGAACAAATAGAGCCGGGAAAAGAGAAGAAAGCCAGGAAGGACATGAGGACACAGGGAGCTGCTGTGAGTTCAGAGTGTGTGCAGGTGGGTAGGTGTGTTGGACAAAGAGAGGGACCCACAGGACAGAATCCATATGCACTGGTGGGGGTGGGCGAGTAGGGCACAGTGGGAAGGAGGCAACAGGAGAGGACAATACAAATGGAGGAGGTCAAGAAAGTGATCTCGGGTGCTAGACGCTGGTTGTAAGGACTCTGCCTCCATAGATTATCAATTCCACACCTATGAAACCAAATAGCTAACCTTTTATCATTTGCCCCTCTGCCTCTTTCATCATTTATATGACTTGCTTTTCAAAATATACAAACATTCACTTACTTACCTCAAGTACCCTAAATGCCTTCCTCACTGAACTAGTTTCTTGGGAAAATAGTCAGTGTTTCCTAAAGAATGATTAATCTCTTAGCTAACCCTCCCCCACCTTGGAAACGCGTTCCAAATTGGGAACAGTGGGATTTTCCTCAGGAAAAGCCAGGCCTGCACCATGGTTGGCTGGAGTCCTAGAGGGATAAGTCACACAGTATTGTGAGAGCAGCCAGGGGGAACAGTTACTGCTCAGCACACACTTTCTTGTACACTCTCCTAAGGTGTGAGGGAAATCCTGCACGTTAGTCCCACCCAGATTACGCCCACTCTACCTCCCGCAGGTGTGGTTTTCTGGGAAAGTCACCCTATCATAGTAATATTCAGTCACAGCAGTGTCCAGTCCTGTGCCTGAGCAAATAACACACTTTCCACTGGCCCAGAGGAGAGCAAGGTGGGGACATTTTCCTCCCAGAGTCATTAGCCTCTAATCACAAGCCTCTTGGAAATACTCGATGTTAGCAGAGGTACCTGTCCAATCCAGGCTAAGTAATGACTGCTTTCCAGAGCTGACTGTATGCCAAGAAGAACAATTAGAAATTAGAACCATGTCAGCTTTGTAAAAAATCCTTTAGAATGCATGCCACAAATAAAATCCCCTTTAGTCTTAGCTGTGGCCTTAGTTATTAGCACAACCTTGCAAACAAAATTAGCAACCTATCTGCTTGCTCAAAATGTTGACCAAGCCAGCCCACTTTCAAAACTGCAATCACACTTAATAAGGGATTAGTTAAAAAAAAAAATTTTAAAAAACCTCTCATGCTTTGCGTGCACCAGGAGTGAGTTGCTATCTGCAGGGTTGGGTTAATGCCACTTTCTGGGAATCCTCGGGAGGACAGGCTCCATGAAACGATTTTTTGCCCTTACAAACCCAGTTAAGGCCAGCTGTTGGCAAGAAAGTGACAGCTGCCTTCTGAGTACTTACACAGGATCCTGAGCCCGGCAGCTGTGCCCATGTTAGTTCTCCCCTCACCTCATGTACTCCCCATCACTCTGATAATCCATGAACGATTCTGATCCTGACACCTCCTCAAAATCCTCCAGCACCAGACTGGTAGAGTCCTCACCCAGGACGCTGCTGTCGGGCCTGGACATCCTGACCCAGGGAGGAGGTGCAGGAGGGTTGGTAGACGCTGGAGGTGGGGAGCTAGGGGGTGTTTGCTGGACAGATGTGGGCAGGGCCTGAGGAGAGGGGGATGCGGCAGGCTCACGGACGTCCTTGTCATCCTTCTGAGACTCTGGTCCTGCATCTGGGGCAGCAGCACCTAGGACATGGTAGAGGCTGGGGAGACGGATGTCGAAGCGTAGCCTGAACTTAGCAAAGAGCTTGTCATTGAGAGCGTAGAGCTTCTCCGAGATGTCATAGCCCAGCAGGGCTGAGAAGAGGCGAGAGATGTATCGCTCTTTGGCCAGAAGGAGGTGGAGACTTTTCCGGGGCCAGGAAATGTAGCTACATTCAGTCTCGGCTGTCAGAGTGACCTGAGAGGGGTCAGGAGCAGAGAGTAAAGGTTGAAACTAGAAAATGTGTCCATGCTTAGCACAGAGAAATATAGCGTTTACTTGGCAAACTGCTGCACTTTTCTGAAGAAGCTGTGGAAGTAGCTCTCCATGGCCTTGCCTGGAAGAGGTCCTATGACCGACGTTTACTGCGTGCACTGACACAACAGGGGGTGGGGGGTGGTTGTGTGTGTGTGGAGGGTGCTCTTGTCAGGAGCCCTGAGATCAGCCCTTCACTTGCTGGGCCTTCACCTCCTAGAGCCTTAGTGTCCACCTCCGGTCTCCTCGCTCTCCTACTCTGTGTCCCATGGCTGATCTCACTAATGGCTACAGAAGGTTCTGAGCTTGCTGTAATTACAGGAGAGAAAAAGGGCCTCCTAGTGCTCAGAAGAAAGTTCAGGATGCTGATGACAGTTTTTTTTTAAGGATAAAAACAAATAATATATTGGAGTGGGGACACAAAAAAGTGTTGGAAAGAATTTCAGTGAGAGAAGAGCCAGGCTGCATCCATTGGACAGAATGCTGGCTTGGGATTCAGGCCCATGAGCTGCCCTTGACTTGGGCCCTACAAGTAACCAAATGGATCTGATGACTGAAGTCAGAAAAAGGGCACAGAGGAAGAGGAACTCTTTTTTTGGGGTTGGGGGGCCACCACCTTGCGGCATGCGGGATCTTAGTTCCCCGACCAGGGATCAAACCCGTGCGCCCTGCATTGGAAGCACAGAGTCTTAACCACTGGACCTCCAGGGAAGTCCCAAGAGGAACTCTTAAGAGCACAAAGTAGAAGGACACCCCACTCTCCATTTATTTAGACATCTAGAAATTTCTGGACACTCGCTATGTGCCCGTGATACAAAGCTAAGTTACACTTGCAGGGTCAATAACGTGTGCCCAGCACAGAGTAGGTGCTTGATAAACCTTGTTAAAACAATGATGGTAAAGCTAGGTTTCAAATGAAAACATGCTTAGGACAGTAAAGGAAAAGGGTGTGGAATCACACGATTCTTTATACTCTGGCCATAATACTTTAAACGTGAGCAGGTTGGCAGAGCTCAAGATGAAGATTTGTGAATCGAGACAGTGGAAATGAGGGAGGACAGCAGCTGACATTTACTGAGAGGCGACCACATGTTGGCATTGTGTTAAATCCTTTATGTGGGTCGTCTCATTAAAGGTAGGGTTGGCTTTCCAAACATTCTTTGTTAGAGATCGTATATAATCCTTTTATTTCTTTGCCTCCAGAACTCCCCCTCCCCTCCCCTCAATCATCAGCACTGAAGTCAGGGCTCTAAATTAACTCATCAAGACCAGAAACAAGTTTCAAGTTCTGGCTTTACCGCTTTACTAGCTGTGTGACATCAGATGAATTGCTTAATCTCTCCGGGTTTGTTGCCTCATGGGAAAGAATTATTACTCACAATCCATCCATTACTAATTTGGTTCAGCAAGTAATTGTCACATCTGCCATAACCTGTACTTTCGATGTACTTAGTAACAATTCCCAAACAAGAAATAAGTGTGCTGCACATGAAGTGGGTGTGCGTAAGAGCTAATCTGGACGCAAACAGCGTCCTCAAAGCTGAACACGAAGACCGTGGGCATTCTTGTGAACATGCTGTTACTTCTTCCATCTTAAAATAAATCAAAATTTTAAAATTAAAATCCTTTTTCTTCACTTCACTTCCTTCGCTATCTAACACTCCATTGATTTGCTCTCCTTTTCAGCAAAGCTCCATGAAAAAGTTGTCTATATTTGCTGTTACCAATTCCTCTTGCACTCTCTCTTCAGCCAGCAAGGCTTTGCCCCAGTGGTCCACAAACTGTTCCTGGCAAGGTCACCAATGACCTCTACATTGCTGAGTCTGACAATCAGTTTTCATAGCATTCAGTCTCTCCTCTTTAATACTCTTTACTTGGTTCCCAGGATGCCATACTCTCCTGGTATAATCTCCTGATTGGTCCCTTTCAGCTTCCTTTGCTGCTTCCTCTTTTCCCCTCCAAATTCTAAACACTAGAGTTTCCCAGAGTTAATGGATTCTTGAACCCCCTTTCTGTCTACACGCACTCACTTGGTGATCTTGTCTGATCCAATGGCTTTAAATATCATCTGTGTGCTACGACTTCCAGACTTATGTCTCAAGTTCAGACCTTGTTCCTTAATTTCAGACTCAAATATGCAACTGCCTATGCAGTGTCTCCAATTTAAATGTCCATAGATGACACAAATCTAGCACTCCCCAAACTGGACTTCCTCTCTTCTCACAAAGACGATACTATCGTAGGCTTCCTTATCTCAGTTGATAGCAGCTCCATCCTTCCAGTTGCTCAGGTCAAAAGTCTTAGAGGTTTTCTTAATCCTCTTTCTCTCATGCACTACATCCAATGCGTTAGGAAATCCTTTTGGCTCTATCTAGAAAATATATGCTCTGGCCCTAGACGATATGGCTCCATAGCACCTCTCTGACTTCCTCTCCTACTATTCTCTCCCCTCCCTCTCTCTGTTCCAGCCACATTGGCCTCCTTTCTGAACCTCAAACATGCTAGTCCTTCCCACCACCCAGCTTTTGCACTGGCTCTTCCCTCTGTCTAATATGCTGTTCCCCCTGATATTCTCAGAGCTCACACTACCAATCACTTCAGGTCTTTGCTCAAATGGCACCCATTCAACGAAGACTTCCATGAACACCCCATTTAAAATTGCAACTGCAGTTGACCCTTGAGCAACACGGGTTTGAACTGTGTGTGTCAATTTAAATGGGGATTTTTTTTTTAATAGTAAATACTAAAGTACTACACAATCGGCCAGTTGGTTGAATCTGAGGATGTGGAACCCCAGATATGGGGGAACATATATTTGGCGGTTGGACTATAAATTATACGTGGATTTTCTACTGCGTGAAGGGTTGGCACCGCTACCTCCTATGTTGTTCAAGGGTCAACTATATCTCTCCCTTAATTACACTACTCTATTTTTTTTTTACTAGAAGTTATTATCTTTTAACATATTACATAATTTACTTATTCATTATGTCGATGGCTTATTTTTTGTCTCCCCTACTAGAATGTAAACTGCATGAAGGCAGGGACCTTCATCTGTTATGTTGACTGATATATTCCGAGCACCTTTAATAGTGCCCAGATGAGAATTCCCTGGCGGTCCAGTGGTTAGGACTCTGCGCTTCCACTGCAGGGGGCACAGGTTCAATCCCTGGTTGGGGAACTAAGATCCCACATGCCACATGGCATGGCCAAAAAGAAAAAACAAAGATAGTGCCCAGGTTACAATAACTGCTCAATAAGTACTACTGAAGTGAATGAATGAAATCAGGTGAAGACTACCAATCTTGTATGTTGCAAAACAACCTGATGTCATTTTCTCATGTCCTATGTAAAATCCTTCCTAAAGGTCTTCAGGAAACTAGTGGTTTGACTGATTCCCACATACACATGCACATGTCTGTAATAAAGTTTTGACCAGCTCTTTCTTTAATCCTCACCTTCGAAGCTGGTTGAATGGATTAAATAAGCTGACGTACGTAAAGAGACCTTGGGTCCAGTAAAACAAGATGCAAGTGGGAGAAATAATGCTGATTTTTGTGTGATCCCTCCCATGGTATGTTCTTTGTGACTAATGAAAGGGTCACAGTGCTTAACAGTCAATAAATTCTTAATTGAATTCTTGAGAGGTGTGATGGAATGTTGATTCCCTTGTGGTAAACTCAGTAAGAATTATGATTCAGTCACTGTGGATTCCCTATTAGTCAACAAAGACTATGCAATTGCAAAGGCAAGGACAAGATGAACTACAACCCGAGACAACACTTGACATTTGCAAAGAGGAAATGGGACTTCACAGAGCCAAGAGCAAATATGTGGATCTCATTGCTCCCAATGGGGGTGCATGCTAAAAATACAAATGGGAGAAATATAACAGTCCCTACATCCCTCTCAGATGACTGAGAGGCCATCTGGGGTCACAGCCCTTCCTTTCAAGCATAACTTAGGGGAGGACGCCCGGCTTATCCACCACCTGTTTCTCAGTTTCAGTGTCAGAAACAGAGCCTGGCCTGGCTGGCTCAGGACCTGACTCAGGCCTCCTGAGGGTTCTTATGGTCCTGGGAGGGTTCTCAAAGGAGACTGCTGGGCGGCTTGGAGAGGACATGAGTGTGTGGTGGATGAAGCACGTTCAGAGGGGATCTGTGGCTGGTGTTCTAGGCAGTGGGATCAGGATTGCTTCTCAGGCTCTGTCCTCACAGAGCCAAGAGTCAGGGTGGGGCGGAAGCAGGCCCAGCCAGGTGGCACTGCCTGGCATGTGTCTATTCTGGGGTTGGCTCAAATGCTCGCCTGAGGGGCTCCCTGATAGAACTGGTAGGAGACACAGGGAACCCAGTACTGGCAAACTATCTGGACAGAGGAGTACCTATAATGGTGGGTATGGGTAAACTCCACTCTCCTGGTAAACCTCCCATTTTAAAAAAGAATAGAAATAGTGGTGTCAGGCCACTTGGCTTTGCCACTTTCTAGATGACCTTGGGCAAATTACTTGAGGTTTCTAAGCCTTAGTTCCCTCATCTGTTAAACATGTTAATAACAACATTCCACCCAGAGGACAGTTGTGAGAATCAATAAGGCAATAAAATAGGTAGTGCCTGCCACGTGCTAGCCATTCAGTAAGTGAGAACTACAAAGAAGGTAACTGAAATCTGAAGGACTGGCAGAGAAGAGAGGAGGGCTCTAGCACCCAGGCCCTGAACTTGGAGTGTGTATATGATGTCCTCTGGAGCCCTCTGAGACACCAACTGCCCGCTGCCGAGCCAGTTCAGCGAACCTTTACTGAACACCTACTACTGTGCACAAGGTATTGCCCTTTGGAGCCTGAAGATGGAGAGGAGAGCCCAGATTTCTACCTCAGGTTTACTATGCGAAAGACAGAAGGGAAACCAAATCATTAGAGACATGTGTGCAGTCAGCATGGTAAAAGGAATAGAAGAGGCATGTAGGCGGTGTGTGTCGGGGGCGGCGGGGGGGGAAGCTGGTGAGGTCAGCCTGGGCAGACCTCAGAGGAAGTGAGATGCCATAGCCTCCTCTGGATGAGGAAAGTGCATTTCAGATAGAAGCGACAGTAGGAGCCAAGGCATGGCCATTGCAAAACAATGTGGTGTGTTTAGGGAAGAACTAGTAGTTCGGTAGGGCTGGTATGAGCAGGAACTGTGAGGAAGGAAGGGGCTGGAGATGTGGCTGGATGTCACTAAAGGTCTTAAGTTACTCCCTAAGGAGTGTGGGCTTTTATCTTGTGGTCACTGGGGTCTTCTGGAAGAGTTTTAGGCATAGGAGTGACATAGCCCCCCTTTCAGGGGTCTGCACCTCCCTACCCCACCCTTCCTCTGCCAGGCACTTTTCCCACAAGAGGAGAGTGCTCCCACCCTGAGCATCATATTGGCAGTGGTTCAAATGACAGATGTAAGAGGGGAAAGATGGAGGCAGGGATATTGCTGGGTTACAGTGGGATGGTCTGGGGCGGTGCTGCCATGGGGCTCCCTATTACCTGGAAGACCCCCTCCGTAGAGGGATGCAGCGATTCCCACTCGGGAGAGTCCATGAACTGGTAAGGAAAGACGTAGTGCAGAAACTGCCCGTCCTGGCTCACACGAACCCTGGCAAAGGGAGAGAAGAGACTGTGGGAAAAGGGAAGTGGCTACCCGAATCCTCTCTGAAGTCTAAGTTACATGTTAAAAAGTGGAAAATTATTAGGGTCTAGTATGGACTTTTTCCTCTTTTCCCCGAAAACTCAGAGTCTCAGCCTCAACCTCTCCTCTAAAGTGAGTTATACTGGGAAAGAAGGTTCCTCTTTCAGGCAGAGGGGGCAGATCAAAAAGATCTCTAAGGTACATCCTGTCCATTTGAAAGGAGCTACTGTTCCACTTTTTCTGGAGCTTTATTGGCTAAACAGTTATGTGTGGAGCACCTTCTGTGTTCCTGGAAATCTGGGAATTTGGAGATGATCTGATCCTTGCCTTTAAAGACGTCACAATTTAGTGGAAGCCACAGGTACATAAATAACTGGCTGTAAGTCAGCGTGTGCTACTGTGGGACAGGAGACTAGACGATGGAGAGATCTTAGTTCTCTCCAAGTGGCAGACTTCTCAAAGATGATATTTGAGCTGAGTTTTGAAGGATGAATAGGATATTGAGAAGCAGATCAGAATGGGGATGGAGATCTGAGAAATCCAGTGTGGAATTGTTTTCCAATATCTGCTTTTTCCCTTCCTCCATATTTGGAATTTTAGCTGGGTTCATGGCTGCCCGGCTAAACTACATTTCCCTACCCACCTTGCCATGAGGTAGAGCCATGTGATTACATTTTGGCCGAGGGGATATTAGCACTCCACACCTTGCTCCTAGTGAATGCCTAGATATATATGTATGTGTGCAAATTACCAAAGACCACCATCAATTAATAAATTATTGCGTATTATCTGACAACCTAAAGATGGAAGACAGAAGGGGACGTAGGTCTCAAACCAAGCCCAAGATGTGGTGTCAACGTACACTCTCTGATGGCAGAAATGCACCTGCTCCTACAAGACCTATCAATATGTGTAGATGGCCATCAGAACTTCCCTGAGTAATGAAAGGATACAAGGAAAGATGATGTGCCGCATTCTCCTACCTCACAGTCTTCACATATTCTGTCCCCTCCAGCTGCCTCTCCTCCCAATCCCCACCTTCTCCTCAGGCCTCAGCTTAAACATTCCTTTCTCCAGGAAGTCTTGTCTGGCTGCCCCAGGAAAGTTACGTCCACTGCTTAAATGCTCTCATTGCACTTTGCCTTTCTCCTTGGAAATACTATGTCTGTTATTCACCACTATGTCAAACATGAATGAGTACCTCTCTTCATACACTGTAAGCTTCCTGAGTACAAGGAAAATATTTTTCTTTTCTTTTTTTTTTTTTTTGCGGTACGCGGGCCTCTCACTGTCGTGGCCTCTCCCGTTGCGGAGCACAGGCTCCAGACGCGCAGGCTCAGTGGCCATGGCTCCCGGGCCCAGCCGCTCCGTGGCATGTGGGATCTTCCCGGACCGGGGCACGAACCCGTGTTCCCTGCATTGGCAGGCGGACTCTCAACCACTGCGCCACCAGGGAAGCCCTATTTTTCATTTTTTAACACAAGATCCCTAGTCCCTAGCCCTCTTCATAAATATTTTTGGAAAGGGGGAGGGAAGAAGGAAGGGAGAAAGGAAAGGAAGAAGGAAGGAACGATCAAACGAACTCACTGTGTCACCATAAATGGGACCAAAACCTCAAAGAAAAGCTTCTCTAACAAAGGAAGAAAGACAACAGGAAAGAAATGAGGCTGCTGCCACACACATCAGATCCTCCTGTCCTCTCCCCAGGCAAGGAATCTGGACACCCAAGCAAGCCACTGAGGAGGGACAAGATTTTACAGTGTGAGTAACATCTAATGAGGCTGCATGACTCCCTGAAACCATTCACATTGTATATTGTATCCTTTGTAGTTTGAGTCTCCTCTTCCTTCTTGATCTCCTGGACATCAGGTAATTTCATCCTCCAAGAAGAGCTTAGACAGTTAGTTGCCTCTTCAGGAGTTCATGCTTGGGATTGTATACGAGAGAAAATCTCCAACAGTAAGCACAGCTTAACAGGGTGATGAACTTTGAGGAAGTCACTTTGCCTTTCTGAGTCTTGAAAGGGATTGATTGCCTTATGAAAATAAAACGAAAAGAATGTCTGAGATTTCAGCAAAGCACTCCAGGTGAGAGTCTGCACGTGAACTGGGGAGGTCTCCACAAGAAGCCTCCATTTCCTGGCATGGAGTTCTTGTCTGCTGCTTTGAGGTGTTTGGTACCTCACCAGCCAAAGGTACGATGATTCTCCTTTAAAGCTGGAGGCTGGTCATATAGACTAGAAGCCCCTTTCCCCAGCTCCAACTTAGCAAAGTTGAGACAGGATGACGTTGAAAGATATCAAAACAAAACTCTTACTCCAAACCTTGTAAGGCAAGAAAAATATCAAAATTGTCTAATTTTTGACTCAGGTTTTGGATGCTAAGTATAATAGGAAAAGCCACACTGAGAGGGCAAGGCCCCCTCTCCTCTTCACAGGGATGTGGTCTTCTACAAGTTCATGGTAAATCCATTATATAAAAGATACCTGAACCATACAATAATCCTGATGTATGGTTTATTTACACTTCAGTTCACCCATCAGTGAAATGAAACATCACAAAACCTCATAGCTCATTCAACCCAGGACCTCAGACTCCAAACAAAATAAAAACATGTATACATCACACTTTGATTCTATACATTAATACATAAATGCATATTATTACTAGTAGCAGTAGTTGTTGTAGTACCATCATCATCAATGTCAAACTCCTTTTTTTCCCCACTATGGCTGGTGGTCTTATCTGGTTTCTTTCTTATTTTTTTGGAATCAGACCCTTCTGATTACTTTCTTGTCTTTCTACCACATTCTCCTGGTCTCAAGAAAGCAGGAAAGAGGAAATTAAGGACAAAACTTATGAAATACTCTACTTGCTTTCCACAGAGCCAGCCCAAGTACATACCAGGTTAAGATGCTTACTGTCAGATGCTTAGCTCCACATACAAGTCCCACTAGGGCAATATTTCAAAGAATTCACAATTTCCTACCAACTGTGCAGCACAGAGCTCCATGGTATATTTGTTCAGAAGAGATCAGTCAATGGCCAATGCTCGCATGCAGCCTGACCAGGCATACAGTAATCCTGACAAAGCCCATTTCTGCTAAGGTCTGACTGTCAGCCTCCTTAAAAGGTGTCAACCAGTTGTCTCCACCATATACTCAAAGAGACACACGTGGGCATCACTACTCCTCCCTCACTGTCTGGCCCGCAGGTTTATAGCGCTTTACTTCTTCGTCTGTAAGAATCTCAATAGAACAATTGGAAGTGGAAAAGTGGACAAGAGGTATTCCTGCTCCATACCTGGGTATATACAGAATGGGTTTACCAGGGCTTCCCTGGTGGTGCAGTGGTTGAGAGTCCGCCTGCCGATGCAGGGGACACGGGTTCATGCCCCGGTCCGGGAGGATCCCACGGACCCCACATGCCGTGAAGCGGCTAGGCCTATGAGCCATGGCTGCTGAGCCTGCGTGTCTGGAGCCTGTGCTCCGCAACGGGAGAGGCCACAACAGTGAGAGGCCTGCGTACCGCAAAAAAGAATGGCTTTACCATAGAATCTGTGTGGGATATTCCCCAAGATCTTTGATGCCCTGGAGGGAACAGGGGTTACAGGAAACCCCCTCTGTTTTGGCACTGTTTCTTGTACATACTTGGCACTTAGCAAATGTTGAATGCATATGGAAGGAATGAATTAATCTTACTGAAATGTCCAGTTTTCCAAAGCTTACAGAGATATTGCTGCAGTTTAGACATGACATGCTGGCGTGTGTGTGTGGTGTGGTCATTTCACACCCAGCCTCAAGAAACACTCACCCCACACCTCCCAGCACAAGTGCACATACACTCCTTCCTGCCAACCAAGGTGCCTCATGAGCTAGTTTCCTCATGGAAAATGCTAAGAAAGGGGAAGCAAAGCGCATGCTTAGAAAAATCTATTTTGGTTTGTTTGACTTGCCACATCCTTCCTCAGTGGAAGGGACATGAAATGGAAAGGGAGGCACTGGGAAATGAGAAGCGTGGGTGTGGGGAAGAAATGCTGGGCATTGACCCAGCGGCTTACCGGCCAGAAAGCAGCAGGGACAGGCGGTCGATGGGCGTCTCGCCCTCCACGGCGTAGGTCTGCTCCGTGGCCAGAGTCAAGACTTGCTCCTCGCAGCAGCGAACGATCTCCTTGTACACTGGCAGGGGTACCTGCAGGGGCAGGCACAGCGTCTTGTAGAGGAGCTCGAACTCCTCGGGGAGGGTGTCCTCGCGCAGGCGGTACACCAGGTGTGCCAGCTGGAGCACGCAGGCAGTCGCCAGCAGCACGCTCCAGAGGACGATGTCTAGGCCGCAGGCGTCGAACCAGCCCCACAGCACACAGCACAGGTAGCCCGTGCCCAGGAAGCCAAAGAGGTAGAAGCACCCATACACCCCGCTGCCCCCCATGAAGCCCAGGAGCAGGAGGCAGGTGGCCAGGTGGTAGACAGCCCCTTCCTGGTCCCGCCTCCAGCCGACGCACAGCGGCCTGCTCCAGAGGAGCTGGCCCACTGCGCTGCCGTTGCTGCTCATCTTCGGGCCTCAAAGCCTGTCGGGCTCTAAGACTGTCCCCACGTGGGAAATTCAGGAAATGGGTTAGCCTGTCCTCTCAGATGTCATCTCACCATTGGCTTCTCCCCACCAGCTCCACCTTTCCTGGGAGGAATGCTTGCATTAGCTTGGGGAATGAATGGCAGAACATAATACACTTCATGGAGAACTGAAAACCTTTCTTTCTCTTTCCCTCAGCAAGGCTCTGGCCCTCCCCGCAGAGCTCTGACGAGCGTCCACGGCTCCAAGTTTCTTAGGACAGTCTTCACATTTGGCTCTTGGCAGGAAACCTAAATTGTCCTGAGGAAAAGATAGGACTATGGGGCTGAAAACTTCAGCAGTGAGGGATAAAAAAGAAGCCACATCCTGCTTTGTGTTGTCCCCAAACAGAATGAGGAGAGCCCAGCACGGGAGGCACATTTGTGCACCATTTGGAATGCATCTCTCTTGGCACCGGAAGAAAGGGTGACCCCAGACGGATACCATGTTTGGAATTGGAATCCAAGTGGTACTGGCAGTGAGAAAAAACAGGCCAGGCACACAGGCAGGCTGGAAGAGCACTTAACATACCTCCCCAGAGGACAAGATAAGACCTGGGGCAAAAGAGGCAAGTGTGTGTGTGTGTGTGTGTGTGTGTGTGTGTGTGTGTGAGTGTGAGTGAGGGGGTGGACAAAGGGAAAGTGTGCACAGAATTTACTGTCACACCTCAGGCAGGACACTGTCCAGAGCCCGCTCTGGGAGGGCTGGGGGCTCTCCTGAGGTAGGAGGACACTTCAAGGTCGGAAAGTATGGGACTATTATCAGAAAAAATCCTAACAGTGAGAAGTGGAAAACCCCTTGAAAGCCTTTATGAAGTCACGTTGGAAATATGACTTTATTTGAAATAGGCATTTATTTGACAACCATTAAACAAAATTAGCTATGCAAAGCAGCTTTTTGAATTCTGACTTTCTCCTGTGTGTATCTGGATCTAGTAATAGTTAATACAATGGTAATACATTGCTCAGACCATCACCCCACCCACCCCAATACTGGCAAATTATAATAACCATCACCTATTGAACACCTACATAATGGCAGACGTAGATTAGGTATTTTACATACACATGATTTAATCATGACACAACCATTCCAAATAAATATTATCCTCCTTCTATATCTGAAAGAAACTGAGGTTTAGAGAGGTAACAAGTTCCCACAGGTAGTAAGTGACAGAGGCAGGATTTTTTTTTTTTATAAATTTACTTATTTATTTAATTTTGGCTGCGTTGGGTCTTTGTTGCTGCGTGCGGGCTTTCTCTAGTTGCGGTGAGCTGGGACTACTCTTTGTTGCAGTGTGTGGGCTCTCATTGCAGTGGCTTCTCTGGTTGCGGAGCACGGGCTTCTAGGCACGCGGGCTTCAGTAATTGTGGCACGTGGGCTCTAGAGCGCAGGCTCAGTAGTTGTGGCTCACGGGCTCTAGGCGCGCGGGCTTCAGTAGTTGTGGTGCACGGGCTTAGTTGCTCCGCGGCATGTGGGATCTTCCCAGACCAGGGCTCGAACCCGTGTCGCCTGTATTGGCAGGCGGATTCTTAGCCACTGCGCCACCAGGGAAGTCCCAGAGGCAAGATTTGATCTCATCTATCTTATTGCTGTGTCCCAAGTAGTTTGCACAGTTAGTGGAAATATAGGACGAGATCCATGACTCCTAACTCCACTCCCCCCAGAAAGTCTGAGGACATTCAGGAACTTCTGGATGAACCTGGGGTCTACCTTGGGTCATCAATTTCAAATCTGGGAATATGCAAACACTAAACTAAGAAATGTCCCTCTGGCTTCCACATGACTCCTTGATTTTGTTTCCTTACTACCATTACTCCTACAGCCCCTGAGGTATGGGGGCGGGGACAGGGGGTGGAGGCACCCAGTAACCTTCCAGAGCTATTCAAGTGCTCGATCCATAGGGACCTTTATTATACTGCTAGTAACCTAAGTAAAATTAGCGAGAGATTAGGAATTGTCAAATATGCAGAGGAGTAGAAGTTTTCAACTCAACACACATTGAGTGCCTGCTATGAGCCAAGCACTTAGAGAATCAAAGATTCCCAAGAGCTTTCACTCTATCAAGGGAGAGATACCTCAAAAAACAACCTCAGTTCAGTGTGGGAAGCATAGTAACTGAGTTGAGTTTAGGAGACGTGGCAGCCTGGAAGGAAGGTGGCATTGAAGAAGGAAGACACAGGTGCTAACAAGGAATTTGGGGTGCAGAGGTTGAATTAGCCAGGTAGAGGGAGAAGAGGATTTCTAGTGGTGAGAACAGCAGAAGAAGCATAGGCATGGAGGTGTGAAAATGTACGGCGTGTTGAAAGAAGCTGGGTTTTTTCTTCTTTAATTACAATCACCTAACCAACAAATGTGCATCTTATTCCCTTTTTTCTAACGTTGAGGGGGAAAATCAGTGGCAAAGGAAAAGAGCTAGAGAGCTCCTGGAGAAGGCCCCATGCCCCTCCCCGCTGCCCTCGCCCCCAGCCTTTCCCACAGCAACCATTTGGGTCCTTGATGTCATTTCAGCAGTGGAGTTTGGGAATTTCCATATGCTGCTTTTCGGTCACCTGCCTGCCTCCTGGCCAAGCCACCCCCTTTAGCAAGCAGCAGCTGCTCATCCCTCCACCTTAGTCATGCGCCCCCTGAGCTGTCAGAGTGGCTGTCTCTGCCAGCTGTGAGCAAGGAAATGAGAAGCACAGGAACAGAGAAACAACCAAGGCTCTGCCCAAGATAGAATTTCAAAACAGGTCATCTTTCTCAGCAAGCCTGACCAATGGGCTGGTCCTGATCCCTTAAAGAGCCAGGCGGACCAGCTGACTGCTGGCTCTCAGCCTGTCTTTTTTGTCAATCCACAAATGTGCTCATCTGAGCAGAAGGTACTAACATTTGTCAAGCAGTTATTGTTTCCTCATGTCTCCCTATGATACTTTATTATTAATGGAAGAAACAAGCTCTGAGAGGTTAAGGAACATCCCCAAGGTGACAGAGATAGTATGTGAATAGGGGCTAAAGCCTAGGTCATTGTGACTCTAAATTGTAGGTTCTCTGTGCTGTACCACCTTGCCAGGTACTTTGGGGAGTTAATATGCAGGCTCATTCATTGCTACCAGGGATTTGTGTATGCCGCTGGGGTGGCATAAACACCACATGCTGCCTGTAGTGACAGTGACAGTGATACCTGTGGGGTGGGACCTATGACAGGAATACAGTGAAAAGCTGTATCTTTGTTTTTAAACCAGGTTTGATAGAAGAAGAAAGAAAAATTGTGTGTCAAAATGGTATGTTCTTATAAGGAAAGACACAAATATGCAGGCAGAAGCACGGTAGAAAATATTTGGGGAGAATAAAAGGAAAGACACAGAAGTCACATCATTTGTTGAGTCAATTCTATTGAATAAACATTTACTTAGGACAAAGTATGTGTGCCAGGAACTGGGGATAGAAGATGAGTTAGACAATGAGTGAGGGAGACTGACCCAGAAAGAACTACAACCCAAAAAATACACTTATTGGGCATGTGACCAATGAGACATAAGAGGACGTGTCAGGGAGCTTCTGGAAGAAGTATACTCCCTGGTGGAGACAGTAAGGAGGCCTGCTACCTTTCATCCTGGCTTGAATACAGTTGTGTGATGATATAATGCTTGAAGCTATCACAACCATGAGATAGGAAGGGGTTCAAAGGAAGCACTGATAGGGGAGCAAAGAATACAGGAAAAACATCACAAGGGAGGATGACATTTAAGCTGGTTTAAAAAGCCAAGTAGGTGTTCCCCAGCTAGGGGAGGGCATTCCGGGAAGGGAGAACAGAATGTGAAGTCAAGTCCAGAAGTAAAACGAAAATACATGGCATATTCTGGTAACAGAGAACAGTTTGTTATCAGTGAATCAAAGGGAGCAGCAGGACACGAGGCAGGAGAGGCAGGCCAGGGCCAGATTATGAAGTCAGCCGGGTACACCATCTCTCCAAGAGTGGTCACAGACCATGGCTGGTCCGAGAGCTGTTACTGGTCCATGATGAGATATGGACAGAAACAGAGAACTTAAGACATCTTTATACAGTTTGACAGGAAACGTATTAGTCTGTGAATTGGAAAAAATTAAAGTAGTAGTAGTTTACTACTTGTAGTTTGAGAAACTACATGTAGTTTCACCACAGGTAGTTTGAGAAACATTGGGCTTGATGCTTTTAATGCTTTCCTAATATAGTTATTAAAATCGAACACAGGCATGATTCTAGGCATTGGACACATACTGCTGAGTTGATATTGGGCAGACACTACTGGTTCCTTATCCATTTCCCCTTTTTCCCCCAGTTTATGGAACTCTGATTTTGCTTGGGCGATATGTAAAGGAGGGTGGGCTTCTCTCCCAGTTGCCAGGGCCTGAAATAAGACTGGTAAAGGGACTTCCCTGGTGGTGCAATGGATAAGACGCTGAGCTCCCAATGCGGGGGGCCCGCATTTGATTCCTGGTCAGCGAAATAGATCCCACATGCATGCTGCAACTAAGAGTTCCCATGCCATAACTAAGGAGCCCACCTGCTGCAACTAAGACCCGGTACAACCAAATAAATAAATAAATATTTTTTAAAAAAACAATAAGAACTGGTATCAAAAAGACTTCCAAGTTAAAAAAAAAAAAAGACTGGTCAAATCTAAGCACGATATCCCATTCCCCACAATGGCAACTAGTTTAAGAGTGGACATGTGACCAATGAGACATAAGAGGACACGGGTGTGGGAGTATCTGGGGAAAAGTATACTCCCTGATAGAGACAGTAAGGAAGCCTACTACCTTTCATCCTGGCTTGAATACAGTTGTATGATGATGTAATGTTTGAAGCCACTGTACCCATGAGATAGGATAGGCCTAAGGATGAGAAGGTTAAAGAGGAGAAAAATAGAACAAGCCTTGGTTCTTCAAAGTATCACTGAGCCATTGTCTCAAATCTGAAACTTTCAACCTTCAGACTTTATGACAGGAGATAAATTACATTTATTGCTTAAGTCTCTGTAGTTCGGTATTCTGGTACTCACAGCTGAAGGCATTCAGATTCCCATCTCCCTAAGGATCTCCGTAAGGACTACTCTTCAACCAACAGTTCTCCGAACATCTGCTGATTGTTTTATTCTATGAAAACTGAACGTCATATGACTTGTTATGTGCTACCAATAATTTTCTCTCAAAAGTCTGAGTAAACTGATAGGAATTGCTCCTCTAAACTCAATTTGACCATTCAGGATGACTTGGTTGTTAAGTGAACACGATGATTTAGTGCAAAGTTGGTTGTCTACTCAATACCCATTTACCATTTACCACTTCCTCCTTGTAACAGAATTCCAGTTTTGTTCTGATATCTCACCTACCCATGGATCCAAGGAGGAAATCCTGTTTAAGCCAGTCAGCAAAGGGCATTCTGTTGACAATTATTATTGGTCCATAAAAATACACATAACCTAATTTGGTTCAATCAGACCAAAAAAAAGGGGGGTGGGTGTGGGGACTTCATGCCTTAGGAATGATTTCTCTTTCCTCTGCTGCACTTGAACAAGAAAGTACATTATTAGCTTCATTAGTCCTAGGAGAGAGCTCTGAGATGAAAATAACTTGAGTCTTGGATGGCACCACAGAGCCTTGATATCACTGCATCTAGAGCTTGCCCTAACCCTGGACTGCCAGTTATGTGTTTCCCTTGATGAGGATTTTGTATTACTTAGCTGTCGAAAGCACCATAATTAACACAGATAGAACTACCATCTAGCAGTTTATAATAGCTAAAGAAAGAAACACTGGGTATAGTCACACATGCACTCTTTTAAGGCAAATATTTATCATAGCACTGAATATTCAACTTTATATTTTTTAGCTTATATACATATATCCACCAGAATATAAGCTCTTTGAGAGCAGGCCATGTCTTACTAATCTTTGTTCACTACTTAGCACATAGTTGGCATTTAGTATGTCCTCAGTAAATGTTGAGTCAAGCAGCCTCTATTCTTGAGGACAGGGGCTATGTCTGATTCACACATAAATACTCAACACTTAGGGCAGTTCTTTGCACATAATAAGCCTTCACTAAATATGTACTGAGTGAATAAATGAATTTACAACTATGAATATATGATGTTTATATTAGACACCTGGTACAGGAAAGAACACTGGGCTTTTGGGCTTGAACTCTAATGACCAAGACTCACATCCCAGGTCACCAGATATTTAACCAGAGCAACTTCCTTAACCTGAGTGCCTGTACTCACCTGTAAAATGGGGATTATAGTTTCTCCATCACCCTCACATCAGACCTGCAGAAGGTATAGTTAACCTAATGGAGACCTTGCTTAGGGACATGATCCTGTTCTTATCAACCTTCAAGGCAAATGTTTCACGTTAGACGAAGGGAACTAATTATAGAGGATAGTGTGAATGTATCTGTATTGAGATTTTGGGATGTATTGTGAATAGCAGGGGCTTAGCAAAGAGGTATGTGGTGGTCAGAATGTGGTGATCACCTATTTGGAAGCTAAGTTCTTCATTTTTCAAATTATTGTGGTGACATCTATTACTGATAGTATCAAAATGCTGCACATGATTTCTGGGAAGGCTTAAGCACTAGGGAATGGTAGGCAGAGGGTCTTGTGAGATGTACTTTTAACTATGGCAGATGTCAAGAAGGGTGTGTTAATTCTTTACAAATCAGGTGAGCGTATCAAACTGGCAAAGGCTGAAAAAAATTAACCTTGCTAAGAGCTTAGGGAAACAGGCACCCACAGGTACTAAGGTATTATAAATGGGCACCCCCTTTCTAGAGATCAGTCAGGCAGTACTCATTCAAAGCTTTGAAAACTCTGGCCCATCCTTAGTTAAATGATTAGTAAAGATACTTGTAAAGACTTTCCTATGGAAACTTCCATCGCCGTATTATAATGGAGTAGCAAAAAAATAAAAATAAAAAGTGAACATACATGCAGAAAGAGATAAATGGCAAGAAGGTCACCAAAAAGTGGCCCTATTGTAGACTGGTGGGATTTCAGGTGACTTCTTTCTTTCTTCCTTACATGTTTCCATAAAACCAGCCAGCAAAACAATGTATTTTAAAATCAGAAATAATTTAGGTATCTGTTATGTATCCTGTTCAATTCTGAGACCCAATTCCTAGAAGGGTATCTGACACACAGCAGGCATTCTATAAAACATTTGATTGTTGAATGTATGTAGATAGGGAATTGGTAAGCCATACAGTAGATTTATACATAGCTACTACAACTCATATTGTAGAACTGAACTCACAGGTGGTAAAATATATTAAGGGGAGAAGGTAATTAATATTGTGATTGCATTAAAAATATGTAGTATAGAAAAATGATCTAATTTTTTGTTTTAGAAAAATGTATAAGAAAAGTTTGGAACAGCAAAAATTAACATTGGGAGATGATACGGTTAGGGATTTTTTTTTTTTCCTTTTGTAGTCCCAGGACATATTCAAGCAGAATCTGGATAGCCATCTGCCAAGGATCTGTATTGGGTGGGAAGTTGGTTCACATCATCTGCCTTAGGAGTCCAAGATTCTATTCTTCACCCTAAAAGAATGCTCTGAAAACTATAAAGTGCTTACTATCAATAAAATAAAAACTCTACATCCAAACAAATATTAAAGTGAAAAATACAAATACAAAGAATTAGAGAATGTTAGTAACACTGAATGTTACCGTGCCAAATGCTTTATGTACACCATTTCAATGTGTAAGCACAATCTTGTAACTTAGGTATTGCTGCTCTGTTTTCTTTCAGATGAGAAAAACAGACACAAACAGTTGACTTGCTTGAGGTCACATAGCCAGCTGTTGAACTTAAGTCTGTCACTTTGAAGCCATGCTCTTAATTAACTAGGAAGGAATCTTAGGGAACATTTTAGTTCAGCTCTTTTGTAAGAGGCAATTTTCCAATCGTGATACATGAACCCTACATATTCACTTATTTATGCTTCTCAGTGTCTTTTATTGTTGAGATCTAAAACTCCATTTACTTGGACAGAATATGACCAATTGTCTCATTACCTCATAAGCAGCTAATAGGACCACAGGGCTTGTATTACAAGATTTGTTTATACCACAGTCATCCCTCAGGATCCTGGGCGATTGGTTCCAGGACCCCTGTGGATACTGAAATCTGCATTTGCTCAAGTCCCTTATATATTGATAAAATGGTGGTGTTTTTCTATATAACTTAAGCATATCCTCCTATATACTTTAAATCATCTCCTGATCACTTACAATACATAAAATGTAAATGTTATGCAAATACTTGTAAATACAATGTAAACAGCTGTAAACACTATGTAAATAGTTGAAAAAGCAGCAAACTCAAGTCTTACTGGAATTCACCCACCCCCACCCCCCAATATTTTTGATCTAAGGTTGGTTGAATCCACAGATGAGGAACCCACAGGTATTCTTTTTTTTTTTAATGTCTTTATTGGAGTATAATTGCTTTACCATGGTGTGTTAGTTTCTGCTTTATAACAAAGTGAATCAGCTATACATATACATATATCCCCATATCTCCTCGCTCTTGCGTCTCCCTCCCACCCTATCCCACCCCTCTAGGTGGTCACAAAGCACCAAGCTGATCTCCCTGTGCTATGCGGCTGCTTCCCACTAGCTGTCTATTTTGGTAGTATATATAAGTCCACGCCACTCTCACTTTGTCCCAGCTTACCCTTCCCCCTCCCTGTGTCCCCAAGTCCATTCTCTACATCTACATCTTTATTCCCATCCTGTCCCTAGGTTCTTCATAAACTTTTTTTTTTTAAGATTCCATATATGTTAGCATACGGTATTTATTTTTCTCTTTCTGACTTACTTCATTCTGTATGACAGTCTCTAGGTCCATCTACCTCACTACAAATAACTTAATTTAGTTTCTTTTTATGGCTGAGTAATATTCCATTGTATATATGTGCCACATCTTCTTTATCCATTCATCTGTCGGTGGACACTTAGGCTGCTTCCATGTCCTGGCTATTGTAAATAGAACTGCAATGAACATTGTGGTACATAACTCTTTTTGAATTATGGCCACAGGTATTCTTTAAGAAAAATAAATACATAAACGCCATGTGAGGAACACAAAAAGAAACACACCTGAAGACTTTTGACCAGGGATATTCTCTTTTTTTTAATAAGTTATAAATACTTTTAAATTTATCAATGTTCATCAAAGAGCTCCCAAAGTTATTAAATCTTCTTCATTTTTCAGGAATTATTAATTCCCAGAGCAGACCACCTGCAGAAAAAGATGTATTTTAGAAAGTCAGGTTTCAAGCATCATGTCAGACCTATGAAGTCAGGGAATTAAGATGCTAGAAATGAATGCCTCAGCTGAGGACTATTAACTAACTGCCACAATTATTCTAAACCAGTCATGAAATAAAAGATCCACATTTTAAAATTCTAGTTCTGTTTAAATAAAAACATCACGGAAACTGTTCAATCCATTACAAGGTTTAACCTTTAAAGGCTTTGTTGAAGTAAAAACTATACATTTATTTATTTTCTCAAAAACATCTTCCACAAAAGACTAAGGGAGTTTACTTTTGCAGATACTAAAGAGAAGAGACCTGTAGCCTCCTCCGTTCTAACTCAAGTGTTTGGCAAAGATCCATGAAGTGGAAGGCAGAAGGTCAGCTCTGTACACAAGCATCTCCTGTGGAAAGTTACTCAATCCCAAGGGCAAAGTAAGGGTAACACTTCTGAACTGAATTTGGAAAGATCAAAAAGGGAGAGCAGCAGAGGATGGGGTTGCTGGTGTACCAGGCTTCTCTCCAGACAGCTGGCAGCCACGCCACCCCCACCCCCATCCCCCATCCCAGAAGACAGGAACAATGCTATAAAGGTAACTGAGTAATTTGGGCTAGCCAACTCTTCAAGTCTAATTCAAGCGCTTCCCTCACCTAGCTATTCCCTGCATTTGGTTTAGAAAAGAAGATAAGCCTTAACAACAATATAAATATATAAACTCTCTCTTTTCTAAGGCTCAAAGGAAGAATACACTTAAAGATAAGCAAAAATGAAGCCACTCAACATTTCAAGAGATAGCAGTCTATATAGCATTGCTACCGCTTTTGTTACCGGCTACTATACATCAGGAGGGGCTACCCACTGAAAGCCTCTGGGTACAAAGTCCTTGACAGAAGAGACCCTGTGTCTTCTCATCTTGGCATTTTCTAGAGTTTTAAACAATAGATATCTATTGAATGAATAAATGTTCACATAGCAGAAATGACCCTTTTTCTTGACTCTCAGGATCATATTTTCATACATCATCAGTTGTCTCTCTGTGCGTTTTGTGTGTGTGAACTATTAAGTTCTGTTAAGCTTAATAAATACTGAGTATCACCACTCAGTGCTGGTCCTTTAATTTCTTTCAATGATTTTAGCCCCCGAGCTGGATTCTCTAGGTTCCTCCTGGCTCCTAAAGGCAGAAAGATACCAGCAGCCATTTCCTCTTTACATTTCTAAGCAGGTTTTAGGTTCCTCTAGTTTCTCTTTCAGTAAAAGAAGCAGTCAAAAGATAGAAGTGACTAGAATCACCACCATCACACCTTGTTATTCCTTACGAGTAATTTTCAAGTCTCTGCCTTTGCTGCTATTAAATCTTTAGACAATTTATATTTATTTATACCATCCCTACTACATCTTCAGCTTAAGCCAGTGGTTCTAAAGAGGGGGACACTTGAAAGTTATCTAGGAGCTTCTGAGTCAACCGGTACAGTTCAGGGCTCAGGCTTGTGAATTTTGGAAAACATTCCTCGGGTGATTATAAAGGTACACTTGCTTTCATACTAAGTCCAATTTACTGGATTCAAGGTACAATTAAGATCTATCTTATTTAGAAAATAACATTAAAATCTACAAAGGTTTTTGAATTAAGGAAGTTTCATGATCATTACTGGGAAGATCTAAGATTGCAAAATATTTTTCCTTTGAAGCTATCCTCGGAAAAATGTGGTCTAATAGTCTAAGAGATACCAATTTAGTTAAGTTTATCTTATAACAGTGCAGACAGTAGCACTGGATTTTACCCTACAGTCACTGACCTGGTTTCTGAGTTATATACACCTATGCATTTCAACAACAGGTCTTTATAATTAGCATTCAAAATAAAGTTTTAGGATTGAAGTTCAAGACTATGTGTAATCCTAAAAATGAATATGTTGGAATAAAATCTCATTAAGTGCAAGGAGTGAAGTATAAAGTGCTTGAGATTTGGAGAGTAAAAAAGACCTAGATTCTAGTTTGAATGCCACCACCTATCCACTCTTAACTTGAGAGTCTTTTTTTGACTTCACTGTCCTTCCATTTCCCCATGGGGGCCAGGGAAATAGGACACCTGGGACCAATGTAGATCCAACCACATGTTCTTCCTCCAAAAGTAGTATTATGCTGAAAATTTTAAAATGATTATTCAATTCTTGGAAAGGCCCTATGTGGATTCAGATTCTTCTTTTTGTAACCAGGATTCAAAAATAATCAGGACATATATTAAACAGACCTCAGTAGAATGTCTGCTATCCATGACTCCCAAGATATGGCTTCTGTTCTGGTTTCTCTTTGACAGTTTACAAAGCCTATTCACACATATATCATTTAATCATCATAATGACTCTAATGAAGTAGTTTGGTCAGGTACTGTTCTCTCTCCTTTACACATGAGAAAACTAAGGTTCAGAAAGTTAAGGACTTGCCCAAGATCGTACAATCAGTTAAACATCAGGTCTTCTAAGTCCAAAGCTCTTGCATTTTCTTTTATACACAAATGAAGTACACAGGAATCACTCTTACTCTCTGTCCCAATAACATAGAAAACCATGATATCTTCTGGTCCTCGTGAATATATGCTAGTTATAGCAATAATTGTATCACCTGTGAGGTCCACATGAAGTCCAAGAGACTTCTGATGCTCCTAAAAATTAGCATTTTTAAAAATCACCCTTTTTGTCAAGGCAGGCTTAACCCTAAGCAACAGCTAACAAAACTGACTAGGAAGAAAGTTAGATTAGGAACAAGGAAATCATGTACAAATGTTGAGATTTCATGTCTTTGAAATAATCAATAGTTAAACTTTTTAAGAACAGCTCCCCACAACCATATTTACTTATTTTACAAAATGATTCACCATGGGATTTCTTTAAATAACCATCTAATCTTAAAGGCACTTAAGTATATCTTGTATACACAGATATCATACCATGTGTAAAATCACAAAATATATTATGGTTCTCTTTTTATAAATGAAAAAAGTGAAATCCAGACAGGATTAATGTCTTGATGAATATAGATGTAGCTAAAGTGAAACACATGCTAAGCTAGAGAACAGGAGAAGCAAAGTTAAGCCTCAGGACTTCCAGCCTAGACTGTTTTCCACTACACAGTGATACTTCTTATCAGCTGGGGACAGGTTCCTTATCCCTCCTTTTTCACAGCTCAGTGAGGAAGACTGGCCACATGTAAAATTCCAAAGAGGCAGGAAAGAGGTGAAAGGGAAAGAAGCCAGGCTCTCTATTACTCCTACATTGGTATGTAGCTTTCGCATTATCTCTCAGCTATTATTATAAGTGGTGGTGTGGTGTGGATCTTACAGGGGAGTAATAGCACCAAGCAGAGGGAGCCTCTGGAGACAGACGTTCCAGTTCTGACCCTGCCTATAAGAAGTCACTTCAGAGCTTCCCTGGTGGCGCAGTGGTTGAGAGTCTGCCTGCCGATGCAGGGGACACGGGTTCGTGCCCCGGTCCGGGAAGGTCCCACATGCCGCGGAGCGGCTGGGCCCGTGAGCCATGGCCACTGAGCCTGCGCGTCCAGAGCCTGTGCTCCGCAACGGGAGAGGCCACAACAGTGAGAGGCCCACGTACCGCAAAAAAAAAAAAAAAAAAAGAAGTCACTTCATATCTATAGGCCTTAGTTTCCTCATTTATTGATTTAACACTCCTCTATTGAGCACCTACTATGTGCCAGGCACTGTTACTGGTCCTGGAGGTATGCCAGTGAGTAAACAGAAACCTTCTGTCTCAGAACTTACATTCTAATTGAAGTAAAGCAATTCGGATGATAAATAAATACAAAATATGCAGGCAATGGTGTAGCCTAGCCACTAGCCATATGTGGCTATTAAAATAAAAAAACAAACATACAAAAAATTTAGTTCCTCAGCTTTACTAGCCACATTTCAAGGGCTCCACAGCCACATATGGCTAGTGGCTACCATATTGTAGAGTGCAGGCACAGAACGTTTCATTATCACAGAAAGTTCTACTGGACAGTGCCAGGATAGAGTGGGGATAGATGGGGAACGGATGCTATTTTAGATGGAATGTTGAGGGAAAGCCTCTCCAATTAGGAGGCTTGAAAACAGATCTGAAAAGAGATCTGAAGTGAGGGAGAAAACATCTGAAAAGAGATCTGAAATGAGGGAATAAGTCAAGTTGCTATCTGAAGGAAGAGGTTCCAAACAAAAGGAGATAATTTATTTGTGGTATTGTATACACATCACTTAAGGTCCCTTTCAGCATTAAAATTTGAATTCAAAGTTCTTCAAACAATGGTCTGAGGTTTTAGTTTTATTAGAATAAAGCATGGTACAAAAGAAACTGCAACAATTCCATTTCTGTTTTGCAGAAAGCAATGCTTCCATGTGCTGCCTACTCCGTATTTAAAAACACTTCCTAAAAACTCACAAGATTAGAAACAAAAAGTAGAGAACATTTCCCTTTTAAGTCAGACAACTGAATATTTTGAACTTCCTAAGTCGTGATTCCTCTGTCTCTAACATAACTCTAAAGGCTTTGCCAAGCCCTTTCTTGAAAGCTTAATTCTCCCCTTCCCAAATCCACCAAACACCTCTAATTTTTTTTTTTTTTCCGTCTGCACCATGCATCATGCAGGATCCCTACCAACCAGAGATCAAATCCAGGTCCCCTGCAGTGGAAGCGTGGAATCTTAACCACCAGACAGCCAGGGAAGTCCCACCCCTCTTAATTTATTAGCATCATTTATTCCGTACACTAGAAACTGAGACGTTATCTTTCCAGTGATACTTAGGCATGTTAGGTTAACCAGGTGAACTACCTTTCAGACAGAATGCTGCCCAATGATCACTAAATCTGTAAAGCAATACACAAATTTGAAGCAGTCAGCCTATGTATTACCTTCCCAATAAGAGAGTAGCATGCTCACCATTTCATATCTTAAATCCCAGGGCTCTCATGCATTCCTTGTGGGCCTCAATTAGGGGTCCACAGTTCTCTTCTCCTTTCTCAATGATGCTATAAAACAAAATGTACTTGTTATCTAACAAAGTAGGCACTAAGCACATTAGTGGTAAAAAAGCATGCAAGACAGTGATGGGGAGTGAGGCCAAACACGGATCTCACTGAATACAACTGGAGTTTTAAAAAATGCTATTATACCAAATGGCTTTGTTTTATTGGCTCCTGTGATACCTCCTTGCCCATGAAAATGTCCCACAGATAACTAGTTTTGGGGGGGGCACGGAGGAATCTGATTAGAAGAAATAATTATGCATATTAAATATTGCCTCTAGACAATATCCAAGGAATAATACCGCTCTATAATGAAATAAACTGAATAAAAAGTTAATGTTAAATGGACAGAAAGAAGAGCTTTATTTTTTGCCTATCGCAGAGGAATTAAATTTTGATTCTGCTCTACATTCAAATACACCTAAGTAAATCTACTTCTAACCACAAGACACCCAACACAAAGAGCAAAAAACATTTGGCTGCCAAGAGCAGCCTGATGAGCCCCACTCATGATGATCAAAGAACTTTTTACTTATAAAATTCACAAAGGAAAGACTAGGACCACACAGCTTTATTTCTAAGGGCCTGAAAATGTAATTTTAGCACAGAATCAAGTTAAGCCAAATTCAACTACAAAAAAAAATTGACTCCTGACTCTAGATATTTTGGGAGAAGCCATAGTGGTCAGAGATAACTGATGCAGAAGTAATTTAAAGAAAGGTAGGTTCTCCTTCCTTCTAAATCCTACATATCCTTCAATAACTTTAAGGGCTGTCTGCTTGGGATAGCAAGCTCCTTGTGAAACTAATAGCTAGCCCTCCCTGATCGTTTACTGAATGCTGTAAATACTGTGCTAGGCACTTGATGTGGCTTATAGCACAGTAATCCTGGAGGCAGATACTTTTATTAGGCCCATTTTACAGATATGAGGCAGATATGTTAAAAAATTTGCTCAAGGTCACAAAGCTGGTTTGGTGGACCAGAATTCAAACCCTGACACTGGATCCCAGACTCTTAATCATGATAAAATAATATCTGAAAGTTCAATAAGTACTTAAAGTGTGTAAGTATTGTTACCGATCATAGTAGTCTTTCAATGCTCCCTTCACAGTATTATTTGCAAAGTACTGAGTATTAATAAAAAGCACTGAGCTACTACAACTTTATTCCCCCTCTATGCCACTTATGATCTCTTTACTTTCTATGTGAGGACAAAAAGGGGCTGGAGGGAGAGGTGTACATTCACGTTATCCGAAGATTTCTTCTGAGATTTGTTCCACAATAGAGGCTGTATACCAGCGGTCCCCAACATTTTTGGCACCAGGGACCAGTTTTGTGGAAGACAGTTTTTCCACAGGGTTGGGGCGGGGGGAGATAGGTGTTAGTTCAAGCTGTAATGTGAGTGATAGGGGAATGATTCAGGCTGTAATGAGAGCAATGGGGAGCTGGGGAGCGGCAGATGAAGCTTCACTCGCAGCTCATGGCCTGTAGCTCATGGCCCGTAGCTCATGCCTCGCTGTGCAGCCCGGTTGGGGGCCCTTGCTGTATACAATAGCTGTATACAATAAGAACAAACAAAACCTTTTGCGGGTTAATGGTACTGTAGATGTACTATTCTCAACACTATAATGTCATCTATGTCATAGCCTGGTTGATTTTTAAATCATCTAAAAGGGGTGGGGTTAAGGGGATCTTCCCTACTGTTAAGAAACGTACCCTGTCCTGTGTCCTACTATGTCTAAATTTTGGGAGAAATTACCAGAAAACTTACTCTTTGATACTGCCAAACCTGGTACAGCAATCATTAACTTTAATGCTCCATTAACTTTAAGCTCCTTTAAATCAAGCAGCATCTTTACCCGTTTCTACGTCTTCGGACCTAAGGCAGTGCTTGACCTATAACAGATGCTGAGAAACCCTTTGCAGTAAAGAATGAACGGACGAAGCGAGCCCAGGTCAATCCGCTCTCTCTCCAATCCCCTCATGTTTCCCCAGCCTGAGCTATAGGATCAGTCTGCAGACAGCTGACTGCGAACCCTACAGGGCTCTACAACCCTCAAGAGCGCCGCACGACAAAGCGAGGGCCACGACCAGCTCCACGCGGCGCAGAGGCGCCCGAACGCAGCGCGCGAAGCCTGCCGGCCGCCCCCTCCCTGACTGCGCACTGACCACGCATCGCGCGCCTTCTTGGTCTCCGGGCAGGCGCAACAGGGCTTCAGAGGCTTCTTCTCCTGCGACTCAGATGGGGCAGGGCTTGCGGCCGCCAGACCCGGCATTTTTCGCGCCAAAAGCAGCAACTAGTACAGACGCCCTAAACTCTTCAGCCTCCGCAAACGCCGCCGATTAGCCCGCAATCACTTCCGGCAGTCGCTGTGAAAAGAACAGGAAGTCCTACCTCCCTCTGACAATTGGGGGTGAGGGGAAGGAGAAGGGATTAAAAGGGAAAAAAAGGCGCGTGCGCAGAAGAGGCAAAATAAAGCCATTAACGCGAGAGCGCCTCTTCGGCGCAGGCGCAGAGAGGCGAGATGAAAGTGCTGAGTTTGTAAATCGACTTGGGGAGGACCCACAAAGGATGAAAGTAGTAAGGCTGCTCAGAGATATCTCAACCCTACACCCACCACGAATGTCGAAAACCGAAGCCTGAGAAGGTGAAATGACTTGTCCAAGCCAAACAAGAGAAACCACTAGCGAAAGCCAGTTCCTCTTGAATATCAGATTAGTTCCCAGTATTTTACGCTCAACATTCTCTGCCTTTTTATTGTCCTCTCCACCCCCCTTCAGTTTGAACAATCCAATTCACAAGTTTTGAAGAAAAAAAAAATTCCTCTGCTACTCATACCTCACCCCACACGCTTTAAATCCTCAGCTAGTTGGTATTCATAGCTCCCTCTCCAACTGATTTGATTTCAGTATGAATTGTCCAGTCACAAGGCAAATATACCAGTTAGAAAAATGCTTTTTCCTCGTCATTTCTCAAATTCAGTTAACACCTATCTACCTAAGTAGATAAGTAAACTGGTGCCTACGTTATTTGCAATATAATGCCCATAACCATTGCGGTTTTTTTCTGCAGAGAATTGTTGGAGAAAGAATGAACTTATTTTTTAAAGCAGGACTTCCGGGCGTTCGTAAAACAGCTGCCTAGGGATAGATATTTTGGGTAATAAAACTTTCAGTATCACCTAACCGAGGTTTGTCTCTGTATTTCAGAGATTTAGCTCAGGGAATCCTGAGGTGTGTCTGTGAACTGGTGCCACGTAGGAGTAACTTCTATGTGTGTATTTTCGAAGATACTAAGACCATCCCCATTTCGTCATCTAAAAACTACTAATTAGCATGAATTTTACTTCATTCTGCATTGATATGTTTAATAATACAACATCCTGCCCTTACATTCTCCTGAAGTCACCCTTAACCACTATTCTTTCAACCAGCTGTTCACTTATCTTGCTACTCAGAGTGCTTCTTGAACTGGCAACATCGATATCGCTTGGAAATGTAGTATACTATAAACACAGTTCAACAAATCAATGGGGAAAAGAAAATAAACTGGAAAAAATTAAATTCCACATCTAGATGTGAAAGGACAAACTAAGAAATTAATAGAAGATACTAGAGGAGATTATCTTTATACCAAAGGGTGCGGAACAACCGGTTAGACGACATTTCAAAAGAACAAATTTTAAGTAAAAAAACTGATGAAGTTAATTACATGAAAATAAAGGTTTGAGGATTTACAAAGGACATGCTAAATTATTTAAACTGTTACCCATACCTGCCCCTAAGAGCTAAAGGATCCTTACCTTGATTTATCTCTTTGCTTATTTCAAAGCACCTGATATTTGTCAAAGATGTTTTACAGCTGTGCTTCCAGGAACGTGCAGTGGTCAACCAACCTGAACCGGCTCTGACTTCACCACAGAAATGTTTCTGCGCAGGTGAAACCTGGCAGTGTCCAAAAGTTACCTTTGCTTCATTACTATGCTAAAATCTCCACCCAGGGGGGAAACTTGCACTTTGCTAGACACAATCCATGCAGTGTGCAAAGAAGTGTGGAAGACTGCACGTGCCCCAGTTGCCCCTGAAAATCTCCTCCCATTTCCTAGAGGCTTGATTATGTCCCTGCCTCCTAACCACTTAAAATTCTTTTACTCCTCTCCCCCGGGGGAGAAGGTATATTTAGAGCACAAGCTCTCCACCATTCCTTGATCAATGAATAAAGTTTCTGCTCTGCTATGCCAAACCCGGGTTCATTTGATTTGCGTTTGCAACTCCAGGCAAAGGACTGAGGGGTCACCGACCTGTTGGGGATCTGTAACAAAATAAGGACTGTAACAAATCTGTAACAAAATAAGCGCCACATTAGACTGACGTGGCGCTAATGCCATGGCGACCTACATAAGCAAACCAAAATTTAAGCCTATAAATGCCTCAAGGTTAAAAAATCAAAATGCTGAAGGCAACCAATCACAAGCAGCTAACTAGGCTTTAAGCTGTAGCCAGTCAACAATTTCCTTACTTTTCTTCCACCTTTTTTCTATAAAAGCCTCTCCCAGAGCTCCTGTTGGTGAAGCTTTCCTAACCACTTCTGGTTTGGTGCTTCCTGATTGGAATCAATTTTTCCTCAATTAAACTCTTAAAAATTTTAATATGCCTCAGTGTCTTTTAACAGACACTGTAGACAAAGTTAACAAATAGATGACGAACTGGTAAAAGATATTTGAAATATCTAAATCCAACATGGGATTAATGTCTAGAATACTTATGGAACTTAGTAACAATAAGAGAACAGCAACCTCAATAGAAAAATGGAGAAGAGATATGAACAGACAATATATAGAAGCAAAAATACTCAAGCAAATTTTTTTGTTTGTTTCTCTGCCTATTTAACACTGGAGAATATGTAGAATATGTAGAAGAGAAAATCCAAGGTCAGCACTCACAAAAAGGGCTGTTCCAAGAGTACTAATCATAAAAATGGAAAATAAAACAACAATGAGGTATCACTTTACACCCATTAGACTGAAATTAGATTAGTACTTGGATAATGCCAAGTACTGATGAGTATGCAGGAATCCTTGGGAATGGAGACTGGTCCTGCCATTTTGGAAGGCAGTTAGGCAGTGTCCAGTTAATTTAAGAATAGGTGCATATCCTATGACTCAGCAGTTCTATTCCTGGATCTATATTCCAAAGAACTTCCCAGCAAGTCCTTAAGGGAACATGTTATGGGGATCATTGTCACAGCATATTTATGTAGCAGGGAACTGGAGGCAATCTGGGCATTCATCACTGGGGAGGTAGATAGGGAAATGTGGAGTACAGGGTCCGAACTAGAAGAAATTGACAACGTACCCACATAGTAAAATGCACACATTTTAAAAATAACATGGGTAGTGGAAAAAAGTCAGAAAGAGAATAGATACATAGTCCAGTACTATTTGCATATATTTAAAGAAGGTGTGCAAAAACAAAAATACGTGTATGAACACATGTGTGAAATGATTTGCTTATTTAAACAGAATGGTTGCCTATAAGGAGAGGCAAGTGGGGGCAGAGAATAAAGATAAATGCAACTAAAGTACCCTTGCAGGGACCAATGATGATCATGTGTCATGCACAGAGGACAATTAAGTCCTGCACCTGAAGACCAAGGACAACTATGCTGGTTGCATCCTGCTCTATGCAGTTTTGAAAACACTGCTTTATGGGGTAGAAATGGAATTTAATTATTTTAATGTCCTCTTTCACTACACTTTTAGGTGGTGTGGAACAAAGAGACTACACGCTGAGGTGGTGTGGAAAATTTTATTCTAAGGGTTAAGCCACTTCCTTGCTTCTAAGTAAAAACAATCATTTTGTCATAAAGAGGTATTGTGACTTTCTAGAAGATGTGTGGTCATCTTGTCATACTCATTTTGGGCCCCCAACAGTAGTTAGCACATGAGACACAGCATAACTGCTTTTTACTCAAATTATTCCCCCAAAGCTTTATTTTGCCCTGTTGCTGCCAAGAATCTAGAAGCACTTTTTTCCTCAGAAAGATCTCCCTTAAATAAGCAGAGAAACAAACAAAAACAAATACAAAATTAAAATGTTTTGGACTGATTTTCCCTTTTAGTACTGTCCAGTAACTCATACTGGCACTAATAATTCTTTTTTTCATCACTTTTAAAAATATTTATTTATTTATTTATTTTGGCTGTGCTGGGTCTTAGCTGCAGCGTGTGGGATCTTCGTTGCGGCATGCAGGATCTTCAGTTGCGGCATGCATGCGGGATCTAGTTCCCCAACCAGGGATCGAACCCCGGGCCCCCTGCGTTGGGAGCGTGGAGTCTTACCCACTGGACCACGAGGGAAGTCCCTGGCACTGATAATTCTTCACAGAGAACCCAGATTTTTTAGAACACTTAGAATGAATAATCAGTTGAAATGACAACATAGTCTTCAACTACAATACCTTCCATATATGTAGGACTGTTGAGTTTGTGAACCATTATTTAATCTTCACAGTAGTTGTGAAAACAAGCAGGGACCCTTTGGGGCCTGCCCAGGTACAAAAGCCTTTCTAGTTCCCTTGTTTCTTGTTTATAGGAAAAAGGCTTCAGCTTCCTAGACTTTCCCTGAGTCCCAAAGTACAGATTCAGATAGTTAGTGATTAGAACAATAGGGGCACAAGACTCCTAGTTCCTCCTAAAAGGATATACATAAGAACCTGATACAGATCTGAGTCCCATTACAGGAACTAAGGCCCCCACCCAGGTGGAGGATGGTAACTTCAGCCTGAGCACAAGCACAGGGGACCCCAGACTGGTTGGAACCAGAAGGCTGATGATTAAGATTCTTGGAACACCACCCTGTTACCTCACCACCAACCAATCTGAAGAGAGTCAGTCACACACCCTGTGGCTCTCCCCGCAAATTTGCCTTTAAAAACTCTTCCCTGAAACCCACGGGGGAGTTCAGGTCTTTTGAGCATGAGCTGCTCATTCTCTTTGCTTGGCCCTTGTAATAAACATTTCTCTGCTCCAAACTCCAATGTTTCAGTTTGTTTGGCCTCACTGTGCATCTGACACGTGAACTTGGGTTCAATAACAGTTGAATGTGTTATCTACATTTATAGCTGAGAATATTGAGGTTCATAGATGGACATGATTTGTTCAAGGTCACATAACTTGTAAGTGACAGTCCTGAGTCTCCACATCGTCTCCCTCTAAGGTCTATGGTCTATCTACTATCTCACTTAATTTGTCTAAATGAAAGGTGAATATTATTTTAAAATTAATCATTGTATTTAATTGGGCAACTGAACTTCTGTGTCTACGAAATGAACAAGGAAGAAATGAGAAATATCCAAGAGAGTTTATGGAGTTAAGAGTATTGATAAACTGTAGACACAGATTATAGACCCAAAAACTGAAACAGCCTTTCTGCAACTGAGAAAAGATTTTTCTTGCCCGTTGTCCTTCCCTGCTTCAGTGAAGACAGGATACTTGCAGTGAGCACACTCTGTGACTTTCTCAGAGTAAGCTAGTATTGGCAGGCCTTGCCCCACCCACACTTCCTTTAACTTGCTGTGTTCAAGATATAAACAAGCCCTTGTTTTCCTCCCTGAGCACTGTGGGTCTTAAACTCTTTTCAACAAGCACTTCTTTGGGACGTAATATTCTCCTGCCCTTGAATAAAAGACCAAAGGATACTCCTTTCCAAAGTGAAATAGTCATTTATATCCAGCTACTTAACTCTCCTCTTGTTTCAGAATGGTACAGCTAGCCCACACACACGGGTTATTTTTTCTTCTGCCTTTTAATTTATGAATAAGTAAGTGTTCAGATCAATTATTGATCTTTACATTAACATCATGCTTTACTTTTCTTACCCAGCCTAAATGCCTTTAGACTTATGGGATGGCCTTAGTTAAAAAAAAAAGGAGGAGTATAAAATATTGTAATTTAATGTTTTCCATTCTACCCCAGGAAAAAATCTCAATAACTCACTTCCCCCAAGAAAAACACAGCAGTTTGAGAGACCTGTAATTAGGATTAAATTTAGAGTAGGTAGCATGTGGAGACTCAATAATGAAAGATTGGATTCAACCTGCTGTTTACGGAGGCAACTTGGAGGTTAGTTTGTATCAAGTTCTCACTTCCAATTCCAATTTTAACCAGCAATACTTTACTTTTAAGCCTCTGGCACTCTTTGCTGTTGCTATAATTGCTAAATTTGTAGGCAGCAAGAGTTGCAGTGGTGACTGTAATGGACTTTTTCATAGTATAGTGAATCTGTTATTGTATGGTACTATGGGGACACATACCATAGTACCATAGCTATAGGTGGTACCAAGCAGGCATTCTGTGGATGGGATGACAGGCCTGGTGATGTAACAAGAAACAACTAAGGAAATACTTTCTAAAATCTTTCCATGATAAAGGTATTCTTAGCCATTTTTCATGCCTAACTAACCCCAGGTATGGAGACTTTATCAAGTAAGGGTGGATAGTTGAAGTTGGTAGAGAAGGAGTGCCACCATATGCTGAGAGAGAAGAATTACAAGGCTTGAATTCTCACTTGTCTAGTTAGTAGGTTCAGCAGAAACTCTGTGTAGTATTTACATTTCTGCCGCTGCAAAATATATGCTTTCCAATTGCCGCAGATAAATATGTGCTGTACATAAATTCTCTATAGTTTTTCAAGAACCCTGAAGTGTCTGAGATTTACCCTGTTTGCCTGCCACAGTTCCATGAATGCTGGTAGAAGCCAGCAAACTGCTGAGTCAGAGATGAAGGATCATTTATTACTTATAGCAGAAGCAACCAAGTATCAGAAGTTTTGCACCACTTCCCTGAGCCCCAATTCCCACAGGGTGATGTGAAGAAGGCCAGGTGACATCACAGATATTTCAACACAGAAAAGGAAGCTTAGGAAACCCAAACCTTTAATAATGGGCAGTAAGAAATATTGCCCTTTGCTCAAAAGGAGACAGGATCTCCGACTTCTAAGGCTGTAAGCAAACCTGCCCCTTGCTCCAGAGACAGACATTATATCTATTGTCCAAGGTTGTTTCCTACACAAAGGAAAGGGCAGACAGCTACCCCCTTACAAGACAAGCAGACACATGAGAGACCCATGGAGAACCGTCTCCCAAACCTGCAAAGTGTAACTTTGATTTTAACGAACCTGTATTATTGACTAGCACCCCTCTCCAACTTCATTTCATAAAGATTGCATATTAGTCATTTCTTGCTGCGCAACAGCATTTTCACAAACCTAGTGGTAATACACATTTATTTGTTATTATCGCACTTCTGTACTTAGTCATCTGGGAATGGCTTAAGTGGCTCCTCTGATTAGGGTCTCAAGACGCAATCAGGATTTTGGCTGAGACTGTGGTCTCATCTGAGGTTCTACTGGGGAAAAACATGCTTTCAATCTCATTTAGGTTGTTGGCAGAATTCAGTTTCTTGAAGTTGTAGGACTGAAGGATTTGGTTTTTCACTTGCTGTGGTCAGAGGCCACCCTCATCTCCGAGAGGCTACCTGTAGTTCCTTGCCGCTTGGGGCTTCCAAACATGGCCACTTGCTTCCTTAAAGCCAGCAAGGGAGAGAGTGAGCAACTCCAGCAAAATGGAGTTAACTACAGTCTATGTAAAACAATCAACGTCATATATAAACCACTACATTTGACATATTCTATTGGTTAGTGTCTTCCATTATGCTTACCAAGGGGGCTGGCTGTTGGCTACTTCAGATAATTTATCTGATAGAGTGAGGAAAAGTCTTTCTAAGGAGGCGACATTCTAGCTGAGACTTCAGACGATGAGGAGTCAGCAGGGATAAGATGCAGGTAGGGGTGAAGAGCATTCTGGGAAGAAGGAACAGAAAGTGGGAAATGTAGCTATACCCGAAGACAGAAAAATATTATCATGCCATTATAACATTGTATTTTACATGTTTTTGAGTGTTTTCTCCATCATACAGTGAGCTGTACAAATTATCTTAGATCTTCAATACCTATTTCATAGTAGACAGTAAATTTATATTATAAATGGATGGATTTATTCACTTAAGAATCATTTTGTTAAGCTTTCAGATACCAGGTACTTCAGAGATACAAAATGACATGTAAAGGCCTGTGCCCTCAATGAACTCACAGGTGTGGAGAGCAAAGTTGCTAACAATTACTAATACAAGGTGGTCAATGCCATTGGTGCTCCTACAGCACTGGAAGAAAGAAAGAAGCCTTGGTCTATTTGGGTGATTTGGGAGACTACATAAAGGTGGCAAAAGTAGCACTGAGTCTTTAAGAATACCGAAATTAGTTGAGGGGCATAAACAGGAAAAAGGCATTTTAGGCAAAGGAATCAGTTTGAGTGGCAAAATATCTGGCTGGTTTGCAAAAAACCCAAGAAGTTCAGGAGTAGAGAAAATAAAACCAGGAGTATGTGTGGAAAGAGGGATAGCAGGCCAGGAGGCTCATTGAAGTGTCTGTGGATTATATCAAAAAGACAAAGACGCTAACTCTAACGTGCAACACTAGCCAAATGGGATAATTTGAGCATCATAAAGTATAATGATCACAATGGATTAAAAGAATCTGATATGTTAAAATGCATGCATTCATAATGGTACTAATCAAAGAAAATCTTATTGGTTAACATTTGAGGTTGCTAGGGCACCAACTCATTTCTGTGAAATTTGATAACTAAAGTGAAAGAATCCAGCATTCATGCAGACTTTTCTCTACGATCCCTGTATTTCAGGATAACCAATGAGTTGGTGAGGGCAAGTTCTTTTTACAGAGGAATTCCAGGTAATAAAGAAAACTATTGAAGGTATCAGAAATTCACTGTTCTAGCATAGAAGACTTAAGAGATACCAAAATGCAATGTGAAGACTTTTTTTTTGGATCTTTTGATCAGAAAAAAACAACTATTGAATGACATCTTGGACTCAACCAACGACATGTGAATACATACTGAATATTAGATACATAGGAATTATTAATTTTGTTAGATGTTGACAATGGCGATTAAATTAAAAATCCTTATCAGTTGGAGCTGCAGATTAATTTAAGGGTAAAAGCGAAAAGGGGAGGTAGGCGATAGATGAAACTAGATTGGCAAAATGTTGATAATTGTTGAATCTTGGTGATGGCTAGTGAGGGTTCATTACTAAAAGTGGATTCACTTTTGCCTATGTTAAAAAATTTTCCATAATAGTTTTTAAAAAGCAGAGCCAGTGCCTACTACACCACATCATCTTCAGCTGATTTAATGCGCAGGGCTCAGAAAAGGGTAGCAGAATGCGAATCAACAGTTACCCAGCCCACCCCAAACGCTGATAACCCACGGCCAGAGCTCAGTGTGCCAAAGGCTGACGTTCAGGAGCTTGGATTCCTCAGCTCGAACAAGCCCCGCGGAGAGGGGATGTCCGAAATGAAAGCCCCCAACTATTCTAGAAGGTGCTGAGATTTCCCAGGCATTTCCGAAAGAGGCTAACGTAGTGTAACTGGCCGATGGCTGCAGGATTTAAGCAGCAGCCTTTTCCCCAGCCTGCGGCCCCCTGGCCTTGACCCTGGTGGGCGGCTAAATGCTCGTGGCTTGGTCACCGGAGTGAAGTGGAAAGCGAGGCCGTCCCTCTCCCTTCCCTCCTCCCCTCCCCAGGCCTGCCCTTCTTTCCTCCTTTCTTCCCCCTTCTTCCTCCACCCCTCACGCTCCTCTCCTCTGCGCACTTTCCGCACCTTCCGCTCCTGCGCCTCGCCCCACCCCTCCCTTGTCATCACTCGGCTCCTCCTCCCCCAGCCAGCCCCGCCCCTCCCTTCACGAGCCCCGCCCCGTATCTTCGCTCAGCCCCGCCTCTCCTGCTCCTCGCCCCGCCCCTTCCTTGTCGTCACTCGGCTCCTCCTCTCACACGCGAGTCCCGCCCCTCTCTTCTGGATTAGCTGTGTGTCCTCGCTCAGCCCTCGCTCCTCGCGGGGGTTACCATAGCTACCTTGCACACCGCATCTCGGTCTCCCTAGTCGGTCCTGGCTGGCCGCAGGGAAGAGCCGGCACCATGAGTCACGTAGTGACCATCGAAGAGCCCCAGGCCAAGCCGCCGGTGTCTCAAACCCGGTGCAGAGGGAGGTCGGGGCCCTGGGGCAAAGTCTCTGCCAATCGAACATATGATTTCCTATACGGTAAGGGCGGCTCCAGACCTCCCTCCTGAGTTGCCGACTCCTGGGCCAGGTGGGCTTTGAGACGGTGGGACCTGGCCGGGGGCGCGGCGGACAAAAGACGAGCCTCAGGACGGATCCTTTGCCCGCGGTCCTCTTCTGTTGGGTGGGGGCAGCTCCAAGCCCCCGAGGTGGTGGCGCTTTCGCGGGGGTGGGGGAGGTGTCTCGGAGACCACAGGTGCGCTCTGCATCTCAGAGCACTGAGCGGGAACACCTGACTCTTCTCCACCCTCTTGTTCTGATAATTTGCACAGCCTTAAGCAATCGTCCTGAATCCTGTTCCTGGCGTTCTGACTTGGAGATTCACTCAACACTCCCGCATGCAAACTGCGTAAAATGCCCAAAGAGAATGACCTTCCTGCTCCCATTCCCTGGGCAACTCCAAATTTGGCATTCTAGGTAAAGAAGGGCCAGTTTATCTCATCTTTGTTTTCAGGTTTCTCTTTTGTTTTTGCGGTACGCGGGCCTCCCACTGTTGTGGCCTCTCCCGTTGCGGAGCACAGGCTCTGGACGCGCAGGCTCAGCGGCCACGGCTCACGGGCCCAGCCGCTCCGCGGCATGCGGGATACCCCCGGACCGGGGCACGAACCCGTGTCCCCTGCATCGGCAGGCGGACCCCCAACCACTGCGCCACCAGGGAAGCCCCAGGTTTCTCTTTTTATTTAAGCTTATTCTTATCCATCAAAGTGTTGCTTATAAACTAGGTCCACTAGGGCCTTTCGGCCAGTAAAAGCCCCAGTTTATTTTAATGACCTGATTGTTCATTTATGTTCTGTCTCTTCTACTGGACCATAAGTTCCCTGAGTTCTTTAAGTTCTTGTTCTATACATTTTTGTAGCCTTCTCAGCACTTTTTCCAGTGCTGGTACATGTGTTAGGTGCTATGTAATTTATTATGAATTATTTGAATTATTGAATTGAATTTACTACTACAATAATTATAATCAGTAAAGCATGATTTTTTCCAGTTTTGCCCTGTCACCCTACTTTTAACCGCGTGGTATCTCCTCTGGGAATCCCAGGGTCTCCTTTGGATGAGAATCTTTAGGGTAGCCATTTCTTGGTGTTGGGAATGTGTAATGATTGCTTACCTTTGTATAGTACTTTACAGTTAACACCATTCTTTTATAAATCTTACCTCATTTATATACCATTTTGCATTTAACTTGACTTTAATCCTTTGTATCTCTCAGGTGCCTCACTCGAAGTGCCCACAATACTTTGTCACTTCCCTGAATCTACATTTGTTGATGGATTAGTAGCTACACTAATGCCCTGCTAATTAAAGTCTTTTAAATATGATATATTTTTCCCAGCTTCCAAAAATATTTTATAATACTTACTGGGTTTATCAAGAGCTCTTTCCTCCTTTCTTTCCCCCCAGAATCTGCAATTTATTATAGTTTTCCCAAAAAGTAATCATCATATTTTGGGGTTTGAAACACTTCCTCATCGTCACCATTACTTGGTTGTGACAACTTCCTGTGCTTCTTAGAATTATTTTTACAATATGGGTAAATTGGCTGAGGGGCTCTTTCATGATTTCCATGGAAAAATTTCCCCCATTAAATTCATGGGCTTTTGATAACATTAGGCCTGGGAGCTGAAAGGATTGGTGTTCGAATCAACTGCCAATCAATAAGTTGCCAACTTCTTTATTTTTTAATAAATTTTTTTGAAGTATGGTTGATTTACAATACTGTGTTAGTTTCAGGTATACAGCAAAGTAATTCAGTTATTTATATATATAGTTCAGATTATTTTCCATTGTGGGTTATTATATTTAATTTACAGTAAATCCTTGTTGCTTTTCTATTTTATGTGTAGTAGTTTGTATCTGTTAATCCCATACTCCTAATTTATCCCTCCCACCTCCCTTTCCCCTTTGGTAACCATAAGTTTATTCTCTATGTCTGTGAGTCTGTTTTGTATGTAGATTCATTTGTATTATTTTTCAGATTCCCCACATAAGTGATATTGTGTAATATTTGTCTTTGTCTGACTTACTTTGCCAAGTATAATATTCTCTAGGTTCATACATGTTGCTGCAAATGGCAATATTTCATTCTTTTTCTATGGATGAGTAATAGTCCATTGTGTGTGTGTGTGTATATATATATATATATGTGTGTGTGTGTGTGTATATATATATATATATATATATATACCACATCTTCTTAAGCCAATCATCTGCTAATGGGCACTGGGTTGCTTCCATATTTTGGCTATTGTAAATACTGCTGCTATGAACATTGGGGTACAGGTATCTTTTCAAATTAGAGTTTTCATTTTTTTACAGATATATACCCAGGAGTGGGATTAGTGGATCATATGTTAGCTCTAGTTTTTTTTAAGGAACCTCCATACTGTTTTCCATAGTGGCTGCACCAATTTATACATTCCCACCAACAGTGTAGGAGGGTTCCCTCTTTTCCACACCCTCTTAGGAATTTATTATTTATAGACTTTTTCATGATAGCCATTTTGACCACTGTGTGGTGATACCTCATGGTGGTTTTGATTTGCATTTCTTTAATAATTAGTCATGTTGAGCAATTTCTCATATGCTTCTTGGCCATCTGTATGTCTTCTTTGGAAAATGTCTATTTAGGTCTTCTGCCCATTTTTTGATTGGGTATTTATCTATCTATCTATTTATTTATTGCCACGTTGGGTCTTTGTTGCTGCGTGCGGGCTTTCTCTCTTTGCAGCGAGCAGGGGCTACTCTTTGTTGCGGTGCACAGGCTTCTCGTTGCGTTGGCTTCTCTTGTTGCGGAACATGGGCTCTTTGCATGCGGGCTTCAGTAGTTGCAGCACGTGGGCTCAGTAGTTGTGGCATGCAGGCTTTAGGGCATGTGGGCTTCAGTGGCTGTGGCACATGGGCTTTGTAGTTGTGGCTCATGGGCTCTAGAGTGCAGGCTCAGTAGTTGTGGCACACGGGCTTAGTTGCTCCGCGGCATGTGGGGTCTTCCCTGGACCAGGGATCAAACCCGTGTCCCCTGCATTGGCAGGTGGATTCTTAACCACTGCACCACCAGGGAAGTCCCTGTGTGTTTTTGATATTGAGTTGTGTGAGCTGTTTGTATATTTTGGTTATTAACCCTTTGTTGGTCACATTGTTTGCAAATATTTTCTCCCATTCCGTAGGTTTTTTCAGTTTGTTGATGGTTTGCTTTACTGTGCAAAATCTTTTAAGTTGGATTAGTGCCATTTGTTTATTTTTGCTTTTATTTCTTTTGCCTTGGGAGACTGATCTAAGAAAATATTGCTACAATTTATGTCAGAGGATGTTTTTCCTATGTTCTGTTCTAGGAGTTTTATGCTTTCATGTCCTATATTTAGGTCTTTAAATCATTTTGAGTTTATTTTTGTAAATGGTTTGAGGGAGTGTTCTAATTGCATTAATTTACATGTAGCTAGCTGTCCACCTTTCCCAGTACCACTTGTTGAAGAGACTGTCTTTCCTCCATTGTATATTCTTGCCTCCTTTGTTATAGATTAATTGACCATAGGTACATGGGTTTATTGCTGGGCTCTCTGTTCTGTTGATCTATATGTCTGTTTTTGTGCCAATACCATGCTGTTTTGATTACTATAGCTTTGTAGAATAGTTTGAGGTCTGGAAGGGTTATGTCTCCAGTTTTGTTCTTTTTCCTCAGGATTGCTTTGACAATTCTGGGTCTTTTGTGCTTCCATATAAATTTTAGGATTATTTGTTCTAGTTGTGTGGAAAATGTTATGGGTATTTTGATAGGGATTGTATTAAATCTGTAGATTGCTTTGGGTAGTATGGCCATTTTAACAATACTGATTGTTCGACTCCAAGAGCATGGGATATCTTTCCATTTCTTTGAATCATCTTCAGTTTCCTTTATCAATGTTTTATAGTTTCCAGCATACAGGTCTTTTACTTCTTGGTTAGGTTTATTCCTAGATATTTTTATATTGATGCAATTTTAAATGGGATTTTTTTTAAACTTTCTGATATTTAATTGTTAGTATAAAAAAATGCAACAAATTTCTGTATATTAATCTTGTATCCTGCTACCTTGCTGAATTCATTTATTAGTTCTAATAGTTTTTGTATGGATACTTTAGTGTCTTCTATATAGAGTCGCATGCCATCTGCAAATAGTGACAGTTTTACTTCTTCCCTTCCAATTTGGATACTTTTTTATTTCTTTTTCTTGTCTCATTGCTATGGCTAGGGCTTCCAATACTATGTTGAATAGAGGTGGTGAGAGTGGACATCCTTTTCTTGTTCCTGAATTTAGCTAGAAGGCTTTCAGCTTTTCACCATTGACTTTTATGTTGGCTGTGGGTTTGTGGTTTATTATGTTCAGTTATGTTCCCTCTATACCCACTTTGGTGAGAGTTTTTATCATGAATGGATGTTGAATTTGGTCAAATGCTTTTTCTGTGTGTATTGAGATGGTCATATGGTTTTTGTCTTTCCTTCTGTTAATGTGGTGTATCACATTGGTTGATTTGTGTATGTTGAACCATCCTTGCTACCCTGGAATGAATCCAACTTGATCGTGGTGTACGATCCTTTTTATGTATTGTTGGATTTGGTTTGCTAATATTTTGTTGAGGATTTTTGTATCTATATTCATCAAAGATATTGGCCTGTAATTTTCTTTTTTGGTAGTGGCTTTGTCTGGTTTTGCTATCAGGGTGATGGTAGCTTCACAGAATGACTTTGGGAGTGTTCCCGCCTCTTAATTTTTTGGAATAGTTTGAGCAGGATAGGTATAAATTCTTCTTTGTAAGTTTGGTAAATTCCCGAGTGAAGTCATCCTGACCTGGACTTTTCTTTGGAGGGAGTTTTGTTTCGTTTTGTTTTTTAAGTAGAGTTAATTTACAATGTGGAGGGAGTTTTTTTTTTTTCTAATTACAGATTCTATTTCACCTCAATGATTGGTCTGTTCGAATTATCTGTTTCTTCTTGGCTCAGTTTTGGCAGGCTGTATGTTGCTAGAAACTTGTTCATTTCTTCCAGGTTGTCCAATTTGTTGGCATATAACTGTTCACAGTATTGTCTTATGAGTTTTTGTATTTATGTGGTGTCAGTTGTTATTTCGCCTCTTTCATTTCTTATTTTATTTATTTGGGTCCTCTCTCTTTTCTTCTTGGTGAGCCTGGCTAGAGGTTTGTCAATTTTGTTCCTCTTTAAAAAACAAAACCAAAAAAACAGCACTTGGTTTTATTGATCTTTTCTATGATTATTTTATCTCTATCTTATTTCCTCGCTGATCTTTATTATTTCCTTCCTTCTTCTGACTTTGGGTTTTGTTTGTTCTTCTTTTTCTATTTTTTTTTTTCCCCGATGTCAGCTGTTTTCCTGTGGGCTTTTCCAAAAGCAGACCTTGAGGTAAACGTTCATAGGATACTGCTTTATTAAGAAGTACAATCCAAAAGAAACCAGAGATAGGGAAATGTGACTGAGAAGGGAATGTCAGAGAAAATAAAACCATGTGTTACCAAGGTGATTACCACAAAGTTTGTATCAAGTAAAAGTAAAACCATTTTTCTGAGAAGCAGTATGTGTTACTTTGCCTATCGATAATCCAGCCCTGGAGTGGAAGGAGAATTTACCTGCTGGCTTCTGTTTCTCTTTGGTTAAAACTTTGCTTTATGTATCCTCAGTAAGAGACATGTGAAGGTGATATGAATTTCCCATGGATTTTCACGTCTCCAGGTCACAGAGAAAAACTAAGGGGAAGGTGAGGGACACTTGGTGCAGACGTGAGGTAAAGAGACACTGGGCTGTGCCTGCTGCTTGGACTGCAACTTGGTTGAGCCAAAACAGAAATTGTTGCTCTGGTTAGTTGGTAGGAAACAAGTTGGCAAGAGCTCCAGACATCTGCAAATTATAAGTTTATGAAATCATGTAAATGAAGTGGCTGATCCAAACATACCAAAACCAGAACCAAACAAAACAGCACTTATCTTCCCCACACTCTCCTGCCCTTTTGATTATTACCTCCCAGAGGGAAAACTTTCAATTCTTTTTAGCTCTTTCTTCTCGTATTTAGTAAAATATTCTTTTCATCTTTTCTTAAAAAAATTTTTTTAATTAAAATTTTTAACCATTTAAAAAATTTAAGTAGAATTAATTTACAATGTTGTGTTAGTTTCAGATGTACAACAAAGTGATTCAGATACATATATATATATATACACACGTATATACTTTTTCAGATTCTTTTCTTTTATAGGTTATTATTGGATATAGTTTCCTGTGCAATACAGTAGGTCTTTTTTGTTTATCTGTTTTACATATAGTAGTGCGTATATGTTAATCCCAAACTCCTAATTTATCTCTCCCCCCTCATTACCCCCTTTGGTAACCAATAAGTTTGTTTTCTATGTCTGTGAGTCTGTTTCTGTTTTGTAAATAAGTTCATTTGTATCTTTTTTTTTTTTTTTTTTTTTTGCAGTACACGGGCCTCTCACTGTTGTGGCCTCTCCCGTTGCGGAGCACAGGCTCCGGACGCGCAGGCTCAGCGGCCATGGCTCACGGGCCCAGCCGCTCCGCAGCATGTGGGATCTTCCCAGACCAGGGCACAAACCCGTGTCCCTTGCATTGGCAGGAGGACTCTCAACCACTGTGCCACCAGGGAAACCCTGTCCATGTTGCTGCAAATGTCATTATTTCATTCTTTTTTATGGCTGAGTAATAGTCCATTGTATATACATATATATATGTGGGGTGTATATATATATATATATATATATATATATACACATACATACATACACACACAACATCTTCTTTATCCGTTCATCTGTTGATGTTCATTTAGGTTGCTTCCAAGTCTTGGCTATTGTAAATAGTGCTGCTATGAACTTTGGGGTGCATGTATCTTCAAATTAGAGTTTTCTCCAGATAAATGCCCAGGAGTGGGATTTAAGGATCATACGGTAACTCTATTTTTAGGTTTTTAAAGAACCTCCATGCTGTTCTCCATAGTGGCTGCACCAATTTACATTCCCACCAACAGTGTAGGAGGGTTCCTTTTTCTCCACACTCTCTCCAGTATTTATTATTTGTAGACTTGTTAATGATGGCCATTCTGATGTGAGGTGATACCTCATTGTAGTTTTGATTTGCATTTCTCTAATAATTAGCGATATTGAACATCTTTTCATGTGCCTGTTAGGCATCTATATGCCTTCTTGGAGAAATATCTATTTAGGTATTCTGGTCACTTTTTATTGGGCTGTTTGTTTTTTTGGTATTAAAGTGTATGAGCTGTTGGTGTATTTTGGAAATTAATCCCTTGTTGGTAGCATCATTTGCAAATATTTTTTCCCACTTTGTAGGTTGTCTTTTTGTTTTGTTTATGGTTTCCTTTGCTATGCAAAAGCTTTTAAGTTTAATTAGGTCCCATTTGTTTATTTTTGGTTTTGTTTCCATTACTCTAGGAGATGGATCCAAAAAAATTATTGCTATGATTTATGTCAGAGTCTTCTGCCTATGTTTTCCTCTAGGAGTTTTATAGTATCTGGTCTTACACTTAGGTCTTTAATCCATCTTGAGTTTATTTTTGTATATGGTGTTAGAGAATGTTCTAATTTCATTCTTTTACATGTAGCTGTCCAGTTTTCCCAGCACTACTTATTGAAGAGATTGTCTCTTCTCCATTGTATATTCTTGCCTCCCTTGTCATAGATTAATTGCCTGTAGGTGTATGGGTTTATTTCTGGGCTCTCTATTCTGGTCCATTGATCTGTATGTCTGTTTTTGTGCCAGTACCATACTGTTTTGATTATTGTAGCTTTGTAGTATAGTGTGAAGTCAGAGAATGTGATTCCTCCAGCTCTGTTCTTCTTTCTCAAGATTGTTTTGGCTATTCGGGGTCTTTTGTGTTTCCATCCAAATTTAAAAAAATTTTTTTCTAGTTCTGTGAAAATGCCATTGGTAATTTGATAGGGATTGCATTGAATCTGTAGATTGCCTTGGGTAGTATGGTCATTTTAACAATATGGATTCTTCCAATTCAAGAACATGGTTTTTCCATCTGTTTCCATCTGTTTCATTCTTTCCATCTGTTTGTGTCATCTTCAGTTTCTTTCATCAGTGTCTTATAGTTTTCAGAGTAGAGGTCTTTTGCCTCCTTAGGTAGGTTTATTTCTAGGTGTTTTATTCTTTTTGATATAATGTAAACAGGATTGTTTCCTTAATTTCTCTTTCTGATATTGCTTTGTTAGTGTATAGAAATGCAACAGTTTTCTGTACATTAATTTTGTATCTAGCAACTTTACCAAATTCACTGATGAGCTCTAGTAGTTTTCTGATAGCGTCTTTAGGATTTTCTATGTATAGCATCATGTCATGTGCAAACAATGACAGTTTTACTTATTCTTTTTTAAGTTGGATTCCTTTTATTTATTTTTCTTCTCTGATTACTGTGTCTAGGACTTCCAAAACTCTGTTCAATAAAAGTGGTGACAGTGGGCATCCTTGTCTTCTTCCTGATCTTAGAGGAAATACTTTCTGCTTTTCATCACTGAGTATGATATTAGCTGTGGGTTTGTCATATATGGCCTTTATTATGTTGAGGTTGGTTCCCTCTGTGTCCACTTCCTGAAGAGTTTTTATCATAAATGGATGTTGAATTTTATCAAAAGCTTTTTCTGTACCTATTGAGATGTTCATATGGTTTTTATTCTTCAGTTTGTTAAAGGTGTATCACGCTGATTGATTTGTGGATATTGAAAAATCCTGGCATCTCTGGGATAAATCCTACTTGATCGTGGTGTATGATCCTTTTAATGTATTGTTGGAATCAGTTTGCTAGTTATCTTTTGTTTTTTAATTTATTTATTTTATTCTTTTTATTTATTTATTTTTATTTTCATTGCTGCGTGCAGGCTTTCTCTAGTTGAGGCGAGTGGGGGCTACTCTTCATTGCAGTGCTTGGGTTTCTCACTGTGGTGACTTCTCTTGTTGTGGAGCACGGGCTCTAGGCTCACGGGCTTCAGTAGTTGTGGCACGTGGGCTCGGTAGTTGTGGCTTGCGGGCTGTAGAGCGCAGGCTCAGTAGTTGTGGTGTATGGGCTTAGTTGCCCCATGGCATGTGGGGTCTTCCTGGACCAGGGCTCAAACCCGTGTCCCCTGCATTGGCACGTGGACTCTCAACCACTGTGCCACCAGGGAAGCCCCTGAGATATTTTTAAACCTCTCCTTCTATTCTAAATGATAATCTTGCTGGGTAGAGTATCCTGGGTTGCAGTTTTTTCCCTTTCAGGACTTTGAATATACCATGGCCCTCCCTTCTGGCCTGCAAAGTTTCTGTAGAGAAATCAGCTGATAGCCTTATGAGGTTTTCCTTGTAACTAACTCTTTGTTTTTTTGCTGCCTTTAGAATTCCCTGTTTATCTTTAACTTTTGCTGTTTTAATTATGATATGTCTTGGTGTGGGTCTGTTTGTGTTCATCTTGTTTGGGACCCTCTTTGCTTCCTGTACCTGGATATCTATTTCCTTATTTATGTTTGGGAACTTTTCAGCCATAATTTCTTCAAATACATTCTTGATTCCCTTCTCTCTCTCTCTCTTCTCCTTCTAGAACCCCTATTATGTGTAGGTTGGCATACTTCATATTATCCCATAGATCTCGTATGTTGCCTTTATTTTTTTCATTTGTCTTTCTGTCTGCTATTCTGATTGAATAATTTCCATTATTCTATCTTCCAGATCACTTACTCATTCTTCTGTGTCATTTAGTCTGCTATTCATTGCTTCTAGATTGGTTTTTATCTCAGGAATTGAATTGTCTAATTTTGATTGGTTCATCTTTATAGTTTCTAGTTCCTTGTTACAGCAATCTGCATTTCTATTGATAATCTTTCTTAATTCCTTTAGCATTTTTATTACCTTCTTTTTGAACTCAAGGTCTAGTAGACTGGTGAGGTCTGTTTCATTATTTGTTCTTTCAGGGGATTTCTCTTGTTCTGTTGATTGGAAATAGTTCCTATGCTTTTTAATTTTACTTAACTTTCTCTGTCTATGAATTTAGGAGAAACAGCTATCTACTGTGGTCTTGAAGGGGTGTTTTTATGTGGGATTGACCCTGCAAAGACGGTATGTCTCCAGTATTTTTGGTGCAAGGGCTGGTTTTGGTATGGATGCCAGCCACATTTTTCCTCAGGGTGTGCTGGTCGTTACCCCCTTGATAGGGGGTGTGCTTGGTGTTGTCATATCTAGAGCCTGTGCTGGATGTGAGGCAGGGCTTCCTCTCTGCTCCGTGGCTGTCACCGTACTTTTGGGGGTGGGGCCTGCTCCCCAGTTGTTGGAATAGATGGCCTGAGGATTGGGTTCGATCAAGCTCCGTAGCCCTTGAGTGTGCACCCTGCGCCAAGGGAGGTAAATCCTGAAGCAAATGAGGCCCGTGTGGTCACAGAAGATCTGTACACCAGTTGTGTGGGCCTCCGTGGTTCCACTCAGAAGCAGTCTAAGTTCACGTCCCTTTCTCTGGTGTTCATCCCAGATCTAGTGCAGGGCTGTGGTGTGGAGTGGGTGGGGCTGGGGCATTTGCTAGGCTGGGGCTGGCGGTCAGGTTGTGGTTGCAGGAGTTGAGCTGGCTGCTTTGCCGCCTGAGATCTGGGCTGCCTCTGTGGCAGTCTTTTCCCAGGACCGTTATTCCCCAGACGTAGTGCTAAGCTGTGGTGTGGAATGGGCAGAGCCTGGGCTCTCTTGCTGGGAAATGAACTGCTGCATACCCCTGCCCGGGGCCTGTCTGCCCGAGATTCAGTACTTAGCCCCTTCACACTCTTGTGGTGCCACCAGGTACAAAGGCTGACAATTTCTGCCCAGCTAGACCCACTGCCCCTGTGCGTGCACTTATAACGGGCTCTGCAGGGCCCCCCAACCCCGATAACCTCCCAGGCCCTCTGGTCTGTCGCTGCATAGCTAGGCCAGGTCTCTGCCCAGATCTCATGCCAAGCTGTGATGTGGACTGAGTGGGGCTAGGGCATCCGCCCATTTGGATTGGGAAGTGCAGTGAGGTTGCAGCCACCAGTGCAAGGCTGTCTCATCCCTGATTGTTAGCAAGCCAGCACACGTGCAGTCCTATCGAGTAGAGTCTAGACTTCTTCAGTCTCTCTGTCTGTCTCAGTGAATTTCCCAGCAGGCAAGGGGGCTTTACTCCTCTGTGCAGGAATCCCAGGAATTGGATGCCCAAACTGTGGCTTGATCTACTCACTCCCCAGAGTGAAGGTCCACCCATGTGGACCTTTTCTTCCTTTCAGATCCCTCCCAGGGATGCAGGTCCTGATCTGGTACCTTTTTTTCCCATCATACCCAGTTACATGGAGATCTTTATTGCAGCTTTGGTTGTATAGCAGTTCTTCTGCCAGTTTCCAGTTAGTTTTCATTGAGAACTGTCCCACATGTAGATATATTATTGATGTGTTTATGGGGGGAGATGAGCTCCATGTCCTCCTACTCCACCATTTTGATCCCCTCAGTTGCTGACTTCTTGAAGCCTTGGTTTCCTTTTCTATAAAATGGAGGCCTAGTGCCGACCTCACTGGGTTTTTTGAGGATTAAACGGAATATTGCACGTAAAGCACTTAATAACTGTCTAGGAGTAAGCAAGTAATGACCTGGTGACTGCTGTTACTTGGGCATCTCAGAGGCCTCTCCACTGCCATTTGAGCACTGTTTTAGGCTATGTTGTAGAATGTGTAGTCACAAATCATAGAGTATTGTTTCATTATCTTTTATAGATGTAAAAATGTTCCTGTAGATATCATGTCTTCACACTCCTTATGGAAATAAGAGGAGAATGTTTTATTATTTATTATTCAGACTTAGGAGAAATGTGGGTTAAATTAATTTCAGTTGACCAGCACAATTGCAACCACTGACCCAGTGATATCGAGTTGAGAAGTGATGGAAACTGGGCTGATTAGGAATGAAGAGACCACACTTTATGGCCTCAAATTATAGGCTACTGAATTTGAAGACAGAATGAATGCACCTGTTTAAACAGAAGAATGACTATAGCTTCAACATCTCTGATATACTGGAAATAGTATAGGACAAAGTGAAATTTCTACATACTCTTATTTTAAATGATTTAAAAGAAATCACTGGGTCAGTGGTTGCAGTTGTGCTGTTCGTCTGCAGCTGGGTAACTGAGGAGTCATTAGGTTCTGGAAATTGACTTACATCATCTAAATTCAAAAGAGATTTATTTCTAAATCACAATACCAAATTAATAATTTCTGTGGAGAAATATATGTTACCAAGATGTCTAGACTAGTTGGTCAGGGTATTTGTTTCTCAAGAGATGTCTACTTGATAAATCAAGTCTGTATCTGAAGATTGCTTGTGAACTTAATGTCAAATTGTTTGATTTTAAGGGGTAGTATAATCAGTCATGAATATTCTTTGTCACTTTAGAGATATATCTAACAAACCCATACTTATAGCAGCAGGGCAATCTTTTTTGAACTGGGAGAAATAACTTAGTCCCATCTTAAGAGGTGAATTCTAAAAATAGCTGATCTTCTTTATCTCTGATTAGAGAATGACATTTTCTTAGCCTGTCTACCAGTTATGGGTGATACACTGTTAAGAGTTTGTATCTCTCCTGTGAACTGAATATAGGAGATAGTGCCCAAAGTTATTGTTTCTTTCCCTCGGAAATGGGTGTTGTGTGTATATACATGGTCTTTCTTCTTGCAGTATTTCCAGGACTATCCAGACCCAGAAGGTGGTTTGTTCATAGGAGAGAAGAGAGCCTATTTAGGCTGTGGTGCTTGAAAACATGTTCAGCCTTCTTTTTGCATTCTGATTCTATTAACTGACTTTGGAATACACAGAAAATAAATGCATCTCATAGACCCTCACTGGTGGTAGAGTAATAAGGCTATGAGCTGCTGCAGAGCTAGGCAATATCTAAGTTTTCTAATTTGTTTTCCAATTAAGAAATTATATTTCTTTACTATTATTCTCTGCCTAGGAGTAGATATGTTCTATTCCTTACACTACCTTATTGTTTATTTCACAGATCCATTGTTTATCGTGTCAAGTGAGAAAGAACACAACCAGGCAAATATTCAGGCCACCCTGATTCGAAGCAGACTGGTAGGTCTTACTCATCCACTAAGGTAGCCTAATGGACCTGAACCATCTAGTTTGGCTAACTGCGCTGATCAGATTGACTAATCACCAAATCTCCACTGGATTTTGTATTCTGCAGAAATTACTTTGCCACGATTACCAGGGGACAAAGTATCTTAATACTTGTGGCCCAGTGTGAGGATTAACTAACTAATAGTGAATAAAGGACCCATTATAACCTAAGTTATTTCAATGAGAAAAGTAATATATGCCTGTGTTGAAAGAGTTCAAATAGTACAAAAGCTTATATGGTATAAAATAAATGCTACCCTTAGCCCTCTTCACATAATCATCCATTAGCATCAGTTTCTTGAGTACCCTTCTAGAGATAGTCTATGCATATACCAATAGCAAATGTCATATACACTGTTTTGTGCCTTTAAAAAGTTTGCAGTAGTAAAATACTTCAGAAAATCTGATGATATAATTTTGTCCTTTTTCCCCCTGCCTTCCTGTCCTAACATTAGAGAAGGGTTCCCAGGTATAGAACCATGTTCAGTAGCCTGTTTCATTATCCAAGATATTCTGTATATTGGAGCAAGGCAGATCCTGTTCCATCATTCATCAGTCGGGACTGGAAGGGACATGAGGAGAGACACAAAGAAGCCCTCCGGAAACTTGCTGTGTAAGTGTCAGGTAGCTTCAGCTGCTACTCATGTTTTTAATGAATGCATTTTTCTTCTTAAAAATTTTATTTATTCATTCTGTATTATTTTAAAATATACAGTTTTTAATGAATGCATTTTTCTTCTTAAAAATTTTATTTATTCATTCTGTATTATTTTAAAATATACAGGGACTTCCCTGGTGGTCCAGTGGTTAAGACTTCGCCTTCCAATGCAGGGGGTGCAGGTTCAATCCCTGGTCAGGGAACTAAGATCCCACATGCTTCGTGGCTAAAAAACCAAAACATAAAACAGAAGCAATATTGTAACAAATTCAATAAAGACTTTAAAAATGGTCCACATCAAAAAAAAAAAAATCTTAAAAAAAAATGTACAGTTGTGATGTTATACCTAGACCAGTTGAGCTCAAATTCACATTCTTAAGCCCTTTGACCAAAACAAGCCTGATTCAGGAGCAATGGTTATAGGTTTATTGGTTAGTAGATGTTCTCCAAAGGTTGGAGTGCATATGTATATTAAGTGATAACTTACCACCAAAAATAGAAGTGAACGCGTTTGTTGTTTCTTTGATTCATCTTAGAAATTGCAAGTGTACTTTTCTGCTAGTATCCAAATACGCTTTTTGGACACTTGCAGCCAAGGCACCTTCAGAGACAGATCTCTTGAATTGCTTATTCTTTTAAGGAATATTTACAAATTCATACCTAGTAAATATCTTTTAAAATGCTCCCTTACAGCCTAGACATAAAACTTCATTTTTTAAAATTTTGTAATTCTCATGTGCTATTAACTAAAAGTGAGTAGTTTCGTATGTGAGATTTCATAAGTCTACTCATTTATTAGCTTTCAGTTCCACTTGTTGGCTCCTGGTTTCCTGGCTCAGGGAAAGTAACTATTCTAGTCTGAGATGTAGAACAGTAAGATGCATGTTATAGAAGACTTTGCTCTCAGTCTGAGCTACCCTGTGTATCCTCTACTTTATAGACATATAAATATGAATTGGAAATTATATGTTAGACTTGAATAATGTTTTCCTGCTTCGTTTTAGAACTGACACTTCTTTTCCGATGCCTAAAGAAGTTTATGAAGATCCTGATGTTACTGGAAAGAATCGCTATAAATATTTTGAAAGGTAGAAAATAGTTACTGTGAATATGAGCCCTAGTATTGTTAGAGACCACTTTGTAATAATGATAGCAGCTCTTATTTTTAAGTGCATGCAGTGTGCCAGGCATCACTTTATAAGTGCTTTACATATAATATCAATTTTCAGAACAGAAATATAGGATAAGATATATTATCCCCATTTTACCAGTAAGGAAGCTGAGACCAAGAGAGGAGAAGTAAATTGCTCAAGGTCACATAAATTAGCAAGTGGTAGAGTTGGGGTTCCAGCTAAGTCTGCCTGGCATTAGAGGTCCTAATTGCAAATGAGAATGTATATTTGAGAACAAAATGAAGTTATCAAATGAAGTGAGATAGAGCAAAGACACCATGACAGCCATAGTGCAGGGGAAAGTGTTAAAAGAGGGCAGATAGGTGAAATTTGCTCTCTTTGTGTGAATGTTGCCAAAACCAACATGGTCAAAAGATTGACTTTGTTTCATTTGTGAGTAATACTCATGTGATAATCATACACTCAGATCAGATTAAAATAAGATGAGGATTTCCCTATAGGTCCTATCTGAGTTAGCAAAATAGTCTTGATGTTATATCTACATAAGCTCATTTGAGAAAAGTAAACTTGCAGTCCACATTATGCTGATTTTTTCAGAGAAATGTTAAATTCTTAACATACTATACTCAATTCCTAGACTTTTGGGGGGAAACTTTTTAAAGTAAATCATTGGGAATTTCAGAATATCTCAGGGAACTTGAGAAGTTGCTGGGGACTAATGACCAGCTGAAGCCCAAGTATAGGGCAGTTTCTCAGAGTATGGCTTGTTTCCCATCTTCAGAGAACACACTGGGATGTTTATTAAAAATGCAGATTCACTGGCTCTACCTTGTATCTACTGAATCTCCTGGGCTAGACCTGGGAATTTGAATTTTAAACAAGAATCTTCCCACTCCCCAGTGATTTTTGTGTATGCCAGAGTTTGAGAATTACTGATATATGAAGTATTCAAACTCACTGATTTCAAGGGACAAATATTAACAATGGAAGAAAGCTCAGAGAGCACACAATGCAAAAGTACCACACATTTGTGTTTTCCTTTCTCCCCCAGGCCTTTCCTTCCATTTTATCAACGGTTGCCATTCAATGTTGTTTTTGCATCAACCAGGTAAGTAACCATTATTTTAAAACTTTTTTTCCAGTTTATTTTATTTATTATTTGCTTCCATATTTGTTTCCAGAGGATAGTTGACTAAATCAATTTTTTAAACTTCAGATCACTAACCATTAGAAGGTCTTCTAGTGGGTCATGAGCAGCATTTTAAAAAACAAAATAGAATAGAAAATAACCAAGAGCATCAGACATATTGAGGGTAGGTTTTTTTTTTTTTTTTTTTTTTCGGTACGCAGGCCTCTCGCTGTTGTGGCCTCTCCCGTTGCGGAGCACAGGCTCCGGACGCGCAGGCCCAGTGGCCATGGCTCACGGGCCCAGCCGCTCCGCGGCATGTGGGATCTTCCCAGACCGGGGCACGAACCCGTGTCCCCTGCATCGGCAGGCGGACTCTCAACCACTGCGCCACCAGGGAAGCCTGAGGGTAGTTGTTTTTTGCTTATAACTTTTTTTTTTTTTTTGCGGTATGCGGGCCTCTCACTGTTGTGGCCTCTCCCGTTGTGGAGCACAGGCTCCAGACGCGCAGGCTCAGCGGCCATGGCTCACGGGCCCAGCCGCTCCGCGGCATGTGGGATCTTCCCGGACTGGGGCACGAACCCGTGTCCCCTGCATCGGCAGGCGGACTCTCAACCACTGCGCCACCAGGGAAGCCCTGCTTATAACTTTTGTTTTGAATAGATACATACATATGCTCATCTAATTTTTGCTATACACTTTCCCATGTCAATATAACTTAAAATTTCTATAGGAGAAAAAAATCCAAGGTATTCTTGAAATGAAACGGAAAAGAAACCTTTTTTAAGGTCTCAGATTTCTGAATAGAAAGTTAGATAGGGCTTGACTTTCAAACATGCATTTAAAGGATATGGTTACTCTTAATGATATAGCATCTTATGAATAGGATATATGTTATCAAAGGTCTGTAATCCTCAATATAAGTGCCAATTATTATTTTTTTAACATCTTTATTGGGGTATAATTGCTTTACAATGGTGTGTTAGTTTCTGCTTTATAACAAAGTGAATCAGTTATACATATACATATGTTCCCATATCTCTTCCCTCTTGCGTCTCCCTCCCTCCCACCCTCCCTATCCCACCCCTCCAGGCGGTCACAAAGCACCGAGCCGATTTCCCTGTGTCATGCGGCTGCTTCCCACTAGCTATCTACCTTACATTTGTTAGTGTCTATATGTCCATGCCTCTCTCTCACTTTGTCACAGCTCACCCTTCCCCCTCCCCATATCCTCAAGTCCGTTCTCCAGTAGGTCTGTGTCTTTATTCCTGTCTTACCCCTAGGTTCTTCATGACATTTTTTTTTCTTAAATTCCATATATATGTGTTAGCATACGGTATTTGTCTTTCTCTTTCTGACTTACTTCACTCTGTATGACAGACTCTAGGTCTGTCTACCTCATTACAAATAGCTCAATTTCGTTTCTTTTTATGGCTGAGTAATATTCCATTGTATATATGTGCCACATCTTCTTTATCCATTCATCCGATGATGGGCACTTAGGTTGTGTCCATCTCCGGGCTATTGTAAATAGAGCTGCAATGAACATTTTGGTACATGACTCTTTTTGAATTTTGGTTTTCTCAGGGTATATGCCCAGTAGTGGGATTGCTGGGTCATATGGTAGTTCTATTTGTAGTTTTTTAAGGAACCTCCATACTGTTCTCCATAGTGGCTGAACCAATTCACATTCCCACCAGCAGTGTAAGAGTGTTCCCTTTTCTCCACACCCTCTCCAGCATTTATTGTTTCTAGATTTTTTGATGATGGCCATTCTGACTGGTGTGAGATGATATCTCATTGTAGTTTTGATTTGCATTTCTCTAATGATTAATGATGTTGAGCATTCTTTCATGTGTTTGTTGGCAGTCTGTATATCTTCTTTGGAGAAATGTCTATTTAGGTCTTCTGCCCATTTTTGGATTGGGTTGTTTGTTTTTTTGTTATTGAGCTGCATGAGCTGCTTGTAAATTTGGGAGATTAATCCTTTGTCAGTTGCTTCATTTGCAAATATTTCCTCCCATTCTGAGGGTTGTCTTTTGGTCTTGTTTATGGTTTCCTTTGCTGTGCAAAAGCTTTGAAGTTTCATTAGGTCCCATTTGTTTATTTTTGTTTTTATTTCCATTTCTCTAGGAGGTGGGTCAGAAAGGATCTTACTGTGATTTATGTCATAGAGTGTTCTGCCTATGTTTTCCTCTAAGAAACTATCAAACTCTTAGAGGAGAACATAGGCAGAACACTCTATGACATAAGTGCCAATTATGATCCCAGTTCCCCTCTAATTTTTTAAGACTGTATATGGATACCTTTGGCTCTTACATGGATGGAGGAAAGATCCTCTGCTGTCCTTCTAGACAGAGCAACTTTGTGTATTGTCACTTTACCTGGGGACAACTGCAGGCTTGTTTTCTATGAAATGCTTTGTATGAGCAAAAGAGAAGCTATAAGACAGGTATCTCCCTATAGATACCTTTGGTAATTCTTTAAAAGCAGGCTCACTGGATCTCCTGCTCTGGAGGTCATAATCACATTAGGTCTAAAAATTGTTCAGTTGATTGTGGGGAGTTCTCAGGTCTACAGTGATGAACACTGGGCCCCTCCACTCCTTCCTAACTAATTGTGACGTAAGGGATAAAGATTTCCTTTGAGAGTTAAAGCATGACAGTTGACATTCTAGAAAGTTTCTTTCTCTCTCAGAAGTTTTAAAGAATGAATCAGTAACCGTCTGTGAAATCAACTCTGGAATTCTGACAGCGTTGAGTTTCTGAGTGGTGAGGATAATTCTGACTTATGTTAGCAAGTATGGACTTGTCTGGGGACAGCTGGCCTTCTCCAGCCACACCCTTTCCATGGCTAGCTGTTGGAGCCTTTACTTTGGACTCTATGTAAGCATCTTGGTGAAGAGGATAAAAAGTAATATTTTTAAAATGTTCAATAGTGGTCTCCAGTTCCACATATAAGGTGCTTGGAAGTTGCTATTAACTGAAGATTTTAAAAACAGGCAAATACAGGGAGTAATAGCTACCCAGAACACAGATTCATGAGTAGAAACTGCCCTGAGAACCATTCCTAGGTAGGAAAACCTGAACTATAATTGACAAGTTGCTGGAGATTCAGTGTGGAAAACTCTGAGAATGAAAAACTCCAGGAGGACCCAGTCATGGGGGCTCCCACAATTTTGTGATTTACCTCCAGGAACTCAACCAGGTTCTCACAGTAAATATTGGAGAAAAATCCCCCCATGCTTCTGGCAGGAGGAAGGAAAAAGGAACCACTTTGAAATATGCTAGAGCACTCTGTTCTTAACAAGGCCAGCTGTCAGGAGAAACTAGTGAACCAGAGCCTAACATGCTGGGGTATTATCAGAGCCTAACTGAGAGGGGAAGGAAATACCCAGCTTCAGTCCCCTTTTGCCATCCTGCCCCACCTAAGGGGGAAGGAAAACTGAAAAACACTTATGAAGCTCCTAGTCCAGATGCATAGGCTCACTGAAAGAAAGACCTAATATATGAAAATAGAATGCTTTCCCCTCCCCCCACACCTTACCACCAAATTACTAAAGACCTATTTACAGTTTTTCTTACTCAGTACATCATGTGTAGCTGTAAGAAAAAAAATTACAAGGCACACTGAAAGGCAAAACCACAATTTGAAGAGACAGCATAAGCATCAGAACCAGACATGACAGGGATGTTGGAATTATCAGAAAAGGAATTTAAAACAACTGTGATGAACATGCTACGGGCTCTGATGAGTGAAGTAGACTTCAAGCAAGATCAAATAGGCAATGTAAGCAAAGAGATGGAAATTCTAAGAAAGAACTAAAAAAATAAAATGCTAGAGATCAAAAACACTGAAACAGAAATGAAGAATTCCTTTGATAGGCTTGTTAATAGACTGGACATAGCTGAGGAAAGAATTTGTGATCTAGAGGATATCCATACAAACTTCTAAAATTGAAAAGCAGAGAGAACAAAGACTGAAAAAAACAGAATATCCAAAACCTGTGGACAAATACAAAGGTATAGCATACGTATAATGGGAGTACCAAAAGGAGAAGAAAGAAACAGAAGAAATATTTGAAACAATAATGACTGAAAATTTCTCCAAATTAATGTCAGATCTCAAACTACAGAGTCAGGAAGCTCAGAACATCAAGCAGGATAAATGTCAAAAAAGCTACACCAAGGCATATTATATTCAAACTAAAGAAAATCAGAGATAAAGAATAAATTCTGACAGAAGCCAGAGTACAAAATTACCTCACCTATAGAGGAGCAAAAATAAGAATTACATCTGGCTTCTCAGAAACCATGCAAGCAAGAAGAGAGAGAAGTGAAAATTTAAAGTGTTGAGAGAAAAAAAATCAACCTAGAATTCTGTATCCTGCAAAATTATCCTTCAGAAATGAAAGCAAAATAAAGACCTTCTCAGACAAACAAAAATTGAGGGAATCTCGCCATTTGTTGCAAGAAATGTTAGAAGTTCTTTAGAGAGAAGGGAAATAATATAGGTCAGAAACTTGGATCTACATAAAGAAAACAAGGGCATCAAAGACAGAATAAATGAAGGTGAAATAAAAACTTTTATTTTTTAAGTTTATTCAAAATAATAAGACCACCAGGGCAGAAATAGAGACACAGATGTAGAAAATGGATGTGTGGACACAGGGGGGAAGGGGAGGGTAGGATGAATTGGGAGATTAGGTTTGACATAAATATACTGCCATATGTAAAACAGATAGCTAGTGGGAACCTGCAGTAAAGTACAGGGAGCTCAGCTCAGTGCTCTGTGATGACCTAGATGGGCGGCATGGGGGGAGGTGGGAGGGAGGTCCAGGAGGAAGGTCCAAGAGGGAGGGGATATATGTATACACATAGCTGATTCACTTTGTTGTACAGCAGAAACTAACACAACATTGTAAAGCAATTATACTCCAATTAAAAAAAAAAGGAAGACAATGGAAGACAAATGGTGGGCAGTTTGTTTTTCCTCTTTGACTAATTATTAAAGGAGCCTATTTGGAAAAAAAATTAATAATAAGAGCAACAATGTATTTGATTATGTATGCTCATGAATATATCATGTATGCTTATATATAAGTGAAATGAATGACAGCAATAATAAAAGATGAAAGGGAGGAATGAGGATTATTTTGTTATTATAAGGTACTTACACTGCTTGAGAAGTGATATAGTGTTATTTAAAAGTGGACTTGGATTAGTTGTAAATGTATATTGTAAACTCTGGGACAATCACTAAAAAAGTAAAAAATAAAGGGAAGTATAACTGATATGTTAATAAAGAAGTGAAAATGGAATCATATAAAACGTGGTTAAAACTACAAAAAGACAGAAAAAGGGTGGAAGATAAAATAGGAACAAAGAACAAGTGCAACAAATAGATATGGTAGATATTAATCCAACTATCAATAATCACTTTGGCCATCAGGGGTCTAAATGAACAATTAAAAGACAGATATTGTTAAAGTGGATCAAAAAAACAAGAACCAATTATATGTTGTCAATAAAAAACCTACTTTAAGTATAAAGACACATATAGATTAAAAGTAAATGGATAGATTAGAACAGAATAGAGAGCCCAGAAAAAAACTCATGAGTTTATGGTCAGTTAATCTATGACAAAGGAGGCAAGAATATACAATGTAGAAAAGACAGCCTCTTCAATAAGTGTTGCTGGGAATACTGGACAGCTACATGTAAAAGAATGAAATCAGAACATTCTCCAACACCATATACGAAAATAAACTCATAGACCTAAATATAAGACCTGAAGCCATAAAACTCCTAGAAGAAAACATAGGAAGAACACTCTTTGACATAAATTGTAGCAATATTTTTTTGGAGCAGTCTCCTAAAGCAAAGGAAATAAAAGCAAAAATAAACAAATGGGACCTAATTAAACTTAAAAGCTTTTGCACAGCAAGGAAGACCATCAACAAAATGAAAAGATAGCCTACTGAATGGGAGAAAATGTTTGCAAATGATATGACTGATAAGGGGTTAATATCCAAAATATATAAACAGCCCATACAACTCAACATCAAAAAAACCCAAGCAACCCAATTAAAAATGTGCAAAAGACCTGAATGTCTATTTCTCCAAAGAGGACATGCAGATGGTCAACATGAACGTGAAAAGATGTTCAACATTGCTAATCATCAGGAAAATGCACATCAAAACCATGATGAGATATTATCTCATACCTGTCAGAATGGCTATCATCAAAAAGAACACAAATAACAAACGTTAGCAAGGTGGAGAAAAGGGAACCCTCCTACGCTGTTAGTGGGAATGTACATTGGTGCAGCCACTGTGGAAAACAGTAGGGAGGTTTCTCAGAAAACTAAAAATAGAACCACCTTATGACCCAGCAATTCCATTCCTGGATATATATCCAAAAAAAACAAAATCACTATTTTGAAAAGATACATGCACCCCAATGTTCATAGCAGCATTGCTTACAATTGCCAAAATATGGAAGCAATTCAAGCATCCATCAACAGATGAATGGATAAAGAAAATGTGGTATATATATATATATATACACACACACACACACACACACACACAATGGAATACTACTCAGCCATAAAAAAGAATGAAAATTACCACTTGCAACAACATGCATGGACTTGGAGGGTATTATCCTAAGTGAAGTTAGTCAGACAGAGAAAGAGAAATACTGTATTATATCACTTATGTGTGGAATCTAAAAAGTACAACAAACTAGTCAATATAAGAAAAAAGAAACAGACTCACAGATATAGAGACCAAGCTAGTGGTTACCAGTGGGGAGAAGGAAAGGGGGAGGGGCAATATAGGAATAAGGGATTAAGAGGTATAAACCATTATGTATAAAATAAGCTACAAGTATATATTGTACAACACGGAATATAGCCAAGATTTTATAATAACTATAAATGGAGTATAACCTTTAAAATTTGTGAAATACTGTATAGTACACCTGTAACATATAATATTACACATCAACTACGCTTCAATTAAAAAATGTAAAAAAAAAGAACAAAAGTAAATGGATAGAGAAAACTATAGCATGCTAACACTGAAAGAAAGCAACAGTAGCTATAATAATTTCAGACAGAGCAGACTTCAAAGCAAGGAAAATTATCAGGGATAAAGAGAGGCATTACATAATGATATAGAAGTCAGTTCTCCAAGAAGACATAATAATCCTTAATGTATATGTGCCTGATGACAGTGTGAAACTACATGTGGCAAAAAGTAATAGAATTACAAGGAGAAGTAGATGAATCCACTATCACCTCCTGTTGGAAATGGATACATTTAGCAGACAGAAAATCAGTAAGGCCCTAGTTGAACTTAACAATACCATTAATCAGTTGTATATAATTGGTATCTCTAGACTATTTATTCAGCAACAGCAGAATACACATTCTTCTCAAGTTCACATGAAACATTCACCAAGATAGCCACATTCTGGGCCATAAAACACACTTTAATAAATGTAAAAGCATAGAAATAATACAATGTCTGCTCTCAGACCATAGTGGTATTAAACTGGAAATTAAGAACAGAGAGAGAACTGAAAATCCCCAAATATATGGATATTAAACAATATATTTCTAAATAACATATGGATAAAAAAAGATATGGGAAATTTTAAAATATTTTAAACTAAATGAAAATGACAATATAAATTATAAAAATTTGTGCAATGCAATGGAAGCAGTGCTTAGTGGGAAATTTATAGCATTGAATGCATGTATTACAAAAGAAGAAAGATCTAAATCAGTCATCTAAGCTTCTACCTTGAGAAACTAGAAAAAGAAGAGCAAATTATATCCAAAGCAAGCAGAAGAAAAGCAGTAATAAGAATTAGAGCATAAATCAATGGAATTTTTTTTTCAAGTGTATGGAGAGTGTGCGCCATGTACTTTCTTAAAAATTTTTATTTATTTATTTTGGTTGTGCCGGGTCTTAGTTGCAGCTTGTGGGCTCCTTAGTTGCGGCTCATGGGCTCCTTTAGTTGCGGCATGTGTGCTCCTTAGTTGCTTCTTGCAGGATCCTTAGTTATGGCATGCGAACTCTTAGTTGCGGCATGCATGTGGAATCTAGTTCCCTGACCAGGGATCGGACCTACATCCCCTGCATTGGGAGGTGGATTCTCAACCACTGTGCCACCAGGGAAGTCCCATAAATCAACAGAATTGATCAAGGAAATTGATAGAGAAAATAAGTGAAACCACAAAGTTCCTTGAAAAGATCACTAAAACTGATAAGCCTCAAGTGAGGCTAACTAAGAAAAAAGAGAGGACACAAATTATTAATATCAGATATGAAAAAGAATCCCCTTTTCAGAAATGAAAAAGGATCACTGCAGATCCCATGGCATTAAAAAGATAATTAAGGAATATTGTGAATAACTCTATGCCTACAAATTGGATATTCTAGATGAAAAGGACTAGTTACTTGAAAGGCAATTTGCCAGAACTCACACAAGAAGAAACAGAAAATCTGAAAAGGCCTATATTATTATTAACAAATTTTTGAATCAGTAATTAATAACTTTCTAAAACATAAAGCACCAGGCCCAGATGGGTCTGCTGGTGAATTCTACCAAATATTTAAGGAAGAAGTTATACCATTCTCTGCAGTCTCTTTCAGATAATAGAAGCTAACTCATTCTTTGAGGCCAGCATTACTCTAATACCAAAACCAGGCAAAGACATTAAAAGGAAGCTACAAACCAACATCTCTCATGAATGTAGGCATGAAAATCCTCAACAAAATATTAGCAAATCAAATCCAACAATGTATGAAAAGAGTTATACACCGCAACGAAGTGGAATTTATCCCAGGTATGCAAGGCTGATTCTGCATTTGAAAATCAGTTAATATGCATCACATCAACAGGCTGAAAAAGAAAAATCACATGATCATATTACTAGAGGCCAGAAAAAGTATTTGACAATATCCAATACTCATTCATGATTAAAACTCTCAGTTAACTTGGATTAGAAAGGAATGTCCTCAACTTTATAAAGAATGTGTACCAAAAACTTACATCACACTTAATGGTGAGAAACTCAAAGCTTTTCCACTAAGATCAGGAAAAAGGCAAGGGTGTCGCCTCTCATCACTCCCTTTCAATATCATACTGGAAGTCCTAACTAATTCAATAAGACAAGAAGAAGAAATAAAAGGTATCCTGTTTGGCTTCCCTGGTGGCGCCGTGGTTGAGAGTCCGCCTGCAGTTGCAGGGGACGCAGGTTCGTGCCCTGGTCTGGGAAGATCCCACATGCCGCGGAGCGGCTGGGCCCATGAGCCATGGCTGCTGAGCCTGCGCGTCTGGAGCCTGTGCTCCGCAACGGGAGTGGCCACAACAGTGAGAGGCCTGCATACCGCAAAAAAAAAAAAAAAAAAAAAAGGTATACAATTTGGAAAGGAAGAAATAAAACTGTCTTTTAGCAGGAGACATATTCATCTATGTAGAAAATCTAAAAGAAATTACTGAAAAAAAAAGAAAACCTCTCCTAGAACTAATAAGTGATTATAGCAAGGTTGTAGGATATAAGGTTAGTATACAAAAGTCAGCTGCTTTCCTATATACGTATATAGAACAAGGGGAATTTGAAATATAAAACACAGTGCCATTAGCATCAACAAATGAAATACTTAAATATAAATTTAATAAAATATGCACAAGATCTATTTGAGGAAAACTGCAAAACTTTGATGAAAGAAATCAAAGAACAACTAAATAAATGAAGAAATATTCCATGTTCATGGATAGGAAGACTCAATAGTGTCAATATGTCAGTTCTTCCCAATTTGATTTACAGAGTCCATGTAATCTCAATCAAAATCCCTGCAAGTTATTTTGTGGATATTGACAAAGTAATTCTAAAGCTTATATGAAGAGGCAAAAAACTCAGAATAAGCAGCACAATATTGAAGGAGAAGAACAAAGTTGGAGGACTGACACGGCCTGACTTCAAGACCTACTGTAAAACTTTTATAATCATGAAAGTGTGGTATTATGGAAAGAATAGACAAATAGATGAATGAAATAGAATAGAGAGCCCAGAAATAGACCCACGTAAATATAATCAACTAATCTTTGACAAAAAGAACAGATAATACAGTGGAGTCTTTTTAAACAAATGATGCTGGAACAACTGAACATCTACATGCAAAAAAATGAATTTAGGCATAAGCCTTACACCCTTCACAAAATTAACTCAAAATGATCACAGACTTAAATGTAGAATACAAAAACATAAAACTCTTAAAAGATTACATAGGAAAAAAACCTAGATGACCTTGGGTATGGTGATGACTTTTTAGATACAACACCAAAGTCATGATCCATTAAAGAAATAATGGAATATCTGGACTTCATTGAAATTTAAAACTTCTGCTCTACAGAAGACAATGTCAGTAGAATGAGAAGACAAGTCACAGACTAGGAGAAAATATTTGCAAAAGACATATCTGATAAAGGACTGTTATCCAAAATAATCAAAGAAGTCTGAAACTCAACAGTAAGAAAACAAAAAACCTGATTTTAAAAAAGGTCAAAGACCTTAACAGATACCTCACCAAAGAAGATATACAGATGGCAAATAAGGATATGAAAAGATGCTCCACATGATGTCATCAGGGAAATGCAAATTAAAATGAAATTCCGCTATACACCTGTTAGAATGGACAAAATCTGGAACACTAACACCACCAAGTGTGGAGCAGCAGGACCTTGCATTTTTGGTGGGAATTCAGAATGCTATAGCCACTTCAGAAGACAGTCTGGCAGTTTCTTACAAGACTAAACATACTCTTACCATATGATTTGGCAATCCTGCTCCTTGGTATTTACCCAAAGAGGTTGAAAACTTATCTCTACAGAAGAACCTGCTCACAGATGTTTATAGCAGTTTTATTCATAATTGCCAAAACTTGGAAGTAACCAAGATGTCCTTCAGTAGGTGAATGGATAAATAAACTATGGTACATTGAGACAATATAATATTATTCAGCACTAAAAAGAAATGAGCTTATCAAGTCATGAAAAGACATGGAAGAATCTTAAATGCATATAGTTAAGAGAAGGAAGCCAATCTGAAAAGGTTACATACTGTATGATTCCAGCTATATGACATTCTGGAAAAGGCAAAACTATGGAGGTTATAAGAAGATCATTGGTTGCCAGGGGGTTGGGGGGAATGGGGAAAGGATGAATAGGAGCACAGAGGATTTTAAGGGTAGGGGAAATACTCTGTATGTTACTATAATGATGGATACACGTTATTATACATGTATACATAGACATATAAGGATTTGTCCATACCCATATAATGTACAACACCAAGAGTGAACCTTAATGTAAACTGTGGACTTTGGGAGACTGTGAATTGTCAATGGAGGTTCATCAATTGTAACAAAGCTACCACTCTGGTGAGTCATGTTGATAATGTGTTGGGCTATGCATGTGTGGGGCAGGGGGTATATGGGAAGTTTCTGTACCTCCTTCTCAATTTTGCTATGAACCTAAGATTGCTCTAAAATATTGCCTTTAAAAAATGCAGACATTCAATAGAGTTCATAATAACAAAACAAGATTTGCTAGCTTTATGAAGCTCCTCTTTGTGTGCAGTTCAGTTGGGGCTGGAAGGGAAAATCTAGAAGACTGTAGGTTTGGCAGACAGTACATGTTCCTGGTAGTGGCCCGTAGTAGAGGAGGAGGGGCCTGGATGGAGGGAATAGAGCAGCAGTGGCTGCTGTAAAGATACCAAAGCCAGACTAAGTAAGGCTGAGGATGGGATCCAGGACAAGGCAGGGCTCAAGCCAAGTAGGAAGCAGATATGGAGTCTTTCTGGCATTGGGTCCCGATCGAGGTTGGGCAGAGGTGGGAAAGAGATTTTTACTCTTTCTTATTCACATTTTGCTCTCCTCTAAAACCAACTGAAATGGAGAGAAAAAGAATAGGTTGGAGAAAAATAACAAGTTGGTTGGGAAAAATAACCAACAAGTTGGTTGTACTATTAAGTTGCATAGGACTTTTGTCAAAGTAGCATTCCTCCTTTGCATCCTATCCTCAGACCCACCTAGAAGGGTCCCAAGTCAGCAGAAAGCTTAGTCAGGGGGATTCCTCAGGCTTTACCATAATCCTAGAACATTTGATCAGATGGGTCAAATGTGAAATTATTTAATTTAGAAAACAATAATTTATTCTCTTGATTCAAGCTTACGGTGTTATAATATTCACATGATCTGTGATGATAAAGCTAATTTGAAGTTATTTCCTCAAGTAGAATTTTTATAGTAGCATACTTTCTGCTGAAAACTTAAGAAACTATATGTACGTACTTATATTGTCTACATGTGTTAGAAATTAATAGCAACTGCTGAAAAATGATTTCAATGCCTGTTAGAATTCAGCATTAAAAACAATTTAAAGTACTGTTCCATCACAGGTCGAAATGCCAAATAGACACTTCTTTCTAATTGGCTTGAAATGCATTTTTCTTTGAGTTAAGCTTTACATGCTGTGCTCATGTATAAGCACCTCCCCTTGCCTTTGACTTTTTCATAATGGAAATCTCTCTCTTTTTTTCCATTATTTATTGTTTGTGTAATTTAACCAATTCTTCAAAATGATATATTTTAAATGGAAATGGTTATATATTTTTTTCTTATTTTATAAGTAGTCTATATACAGGTTAAAAAAAAGTTAGAAAATTCGGAAGACTATAAACATGAAAAAAATTCTGTCTATAACCCTACTACCCAGAAATAGTTGCTTTTATTATTGTGTATCCATCTAGGCATTTTTATGTGCCTAATAACACAGTCTTTAAAAACATAAAAATGTATTCCTAATGTACATACTGCTTTATAGTGTTCTTTTTCTACTTTACTTTGGATCATAGACATTTTTGTTCATTCATAAATGTAGATTACATTGTAACTTTTAATAGCTGGATAAATTCCATTACGGATGTGCCATTGTTTAAAAAACAATTTTTCTACTGATGGTGATTAAGTTTGTAATTTTTTTTTTAAAGTGTCACATGAGTAGATTGGGAAGGGTTTCCATGGAGTGTTGTTTAGTCAAAAAAGCAAGACGCAAAAACATATTTATAGTATGATTTCATGTTAGTCAAATTATAAAATAACACTATATTTGTGTATACTTGTGTCAGTGTAGAAAATAAGTGTGCCAAAAAATATGGAAGATATAATTCAAGGATACAACTGAGATACATACCCTAGATATTGGGTATATAGAGAAGGTACTGCTACAAGTGGATAAGGAAGAAAAAGGATTGAGGGATGCAAACTCAAAAGCACAAGAAAACACTGCACTAAAACATTAAACCATATGTGCTGTCATACTTATTGTTTAAGAAATTATGTGTAAGGGTGAGCATATGTTTAAGTGAATTAAAAAAGTTTTTTTGTATTTAAAAATAGACAGAATAAAAAAACAAGGGTGAAAATAATGGGTCCAAGGTTGATGCCTAATGACTCCAGGTATAACCATGTTTTAAAAATAAAATTGGCCATTAAAAAAAGTTTTTTACTCTTATGAGACTTTATAAACACGTCTGCATATATCTTTGCACACTCATTGAATTATTTCCTACAATAAATTCCTAGGAGTACAGTTGCTGGGGCAAAAGGGTATTTTAAGGGTTTGATATATATTGATAAGTTACCTGTTAGTTAGGTTGCACCTATTTGTATTTCCATCAACAGTTTATGAGAATGTCTGTTTCTTCACAACTTCATTGATGCTAGGTACTTACACACTTTTAAATCATTGCTTATGTTATATAATAAAATAGCATCTTGCTGTTTTAATTTACTTTTCTGAGATTACTAGTTATGTTCATTATCTTTTCATATGATTGTTAGAAGTTTTACTTTTTGTTTTCTGGACTGTCCTTTACCCATTTCTCTGTGACTATTTAACTGTCTTATTGATTCACAAGGGCATTTTATATAGAAAGACTGTTTAACTCTTTATCACATATGTTTCAAAACCTATTGATAGGTATAAAGTGATTGTATCAGGTTTTAATTTTTAAAATGATTTCCTCTTTTAGGGCAGAGCCATATACCTTTCCTCCTCCTTCCACTAAGTACCTCCCCATTCCTTCAAAGTATACTGTGGGCACTCAGACTGATTATCGCGATGCTGAAGTTCAAACAGACCCGTATTCTCCAGAATACATAGTATGTCAGAATTCCATCCCTGAACTGCTGACCCTGGCTACTCTCACTTGGGGTGAGTTGGTAATTCTTTTGAATATTTGCAGATGACAGTACTGATAACCACACGTGCTATTGAGTTCTTGGAAATGACACACATAGAGGCAACTGTGGTTTAAAGTATTGCTATTTAAAGCGTCTTGCTCAGTAGAGCTACTTCATAGACTCATACATTTTCTGATAAATTTGTTCAAAGGTATTTACGCCCTTTTCACTGTAAGGAGGCTTATTGTTCTTTTCCCCTGAAGCTGAAGTTATATTTCGGCTTAATTTTGTGGTTACTTTACTGACGACTCCCCTCCCTCTTCTCACTGTTTCTCCCAGTGAATCAGTTCTTTTTCACTGAGGCATTCATTACTCCTTCTTTACACATAAACCTTTCTTGAGTGTATAATACTGAATGCCTATTCCAACGTATGTAATAATATTATCTTTCTTTGCTAAAATATCTTGCAATTTATCAAGGCTCTCTTATATAGTTTATTTGATGATTTGGATGATTTCTTTTGATATTATCTCTGAAATGCTAATATCTTCCAGGCTCAGAAATTCACTCTCAGAGTATAGAAATTCACTCCAGTCTAGGCCCTTATTATGTGAAACTATAAAAATTAATAAGAGAAGGAACCTTTAGAAACTATTAGGCATTAGCTTATTGAACTCACTTGATTGTAGCTGGGAAACTGAGAACAAGAGAGGCTGACTCCTCTAAGGTCATGGAGATAGTTGGTACACTGTAATGATTTTTATTAAAATGAGATTACTTTTGTTTCCCCAATGTAATTAATTGCTGTGATCAATTCTGCGTCACAGGCAAAGAAGATGTTCATATCTGAGTTCTAGTTTTGATTCTTGTTTCCTGGCCCACTTTATGAATCCAGATTAAGCATTCTTGACACCCACACTTTAAACCAGAGGCTCTAATTTCAGGCCTAGATGACAGGTTAAAAGTATGCTGAAATCTTTCCCTCTGCCCTGAGCACATAAAAGACATATTATAAAGATTAATAACCACACTTCAAGGAAGAAAATTTCCATAGTCTAGAAGTGGAGACTTCTTCCTAAAAGAAAGAAATAGCTGGGAACCTGTGATGGTAAGCAGGGACTCTGAATGGTGGGGAGCAGATCTGAGTTACCTGCTTAAACTAAAGGAGACAGAAACTTTTCTCCTGCCCACAGATAGGATTGAAGCCCAGTGCCTGCCAGTCTAAGCCAAGTGCTGCTATCTGGGGCCTTGGGCTTTACCTCTTGGTGTGACAAGGGCTTAGCGTTGAGCTGCAGGAGGACCAGAACCAGGACATCTAAAACAAGAAATCTGGGCAGGGGCTCAGAATGCTTCACTTGGTAAAAGGCCTAATCTGGAGTCCTGCCACTGGCAGCTCTGGGGTTGAAGTATCAATAAAACCCTCTATGAGTTAGGCCTACCTCCTCATTGGTGAGGCCCTGGGCAGAGGTTCAAATAAAGGCCTATATACTATTGATATATGCATAGATGTTTAAAAATTATAAATCAAGCCACTATCTGTTAGATAAAATATGTTCTATATTTTTCACAAATCTTTCTAAAAAGTTGAAAGGACAAATGTACATTTAAAATTCTTAGACTCTTTGGGATTGCATGCTGGAATGTGGCAGCAATGGGAGAGGCTGCCTAGTGGCCTGCCCTTTTCTCTGGCTCTGTTCAACATCACAAGGGGCCTGTCATGCGTGTATATGATTGCCCCACCTTGCTTCTCCATTTTCTGTTTACACATCCTTGCAAACAGCTGCCACTTGGCTATGCCTTGGGCTTAAGGGTGAACACACAGCAGCATATAGTCTGCCCTCAGGAGTCTGAATCCTGGGAAGAGGCCCATGTAGGTTTTGTAAGTGGGCTTGGGGCAATTTATGCATGGAATTCGAGGCCCTCTAAGAGCAGGAGTACTCCAGGTGGGCATTTTGTAGTATTATCTTTAAAGTGCTGTGGGAAAATAATTTCAAATCTAGAATTCTTATACCAGCCAACCTGTTATTCAGTGAAGGTGAAATAAGGACACTTTCACAGGATAGGACATTTCATAGGCCTATCTCATAGGATATTGTAAAGATTAATTTAAATTCATTTATGTAATGTGCTTAGACCAGTGCTTAGTATGTAAATAAGCTTTCTATACATGTTAGCTATTAATCTGAAAAGGAAGAACAAAAGGACATACTTCAACAAGAGGAAAAATAAGCCCAAAAGGAAGAAGCAGTGTTTAAGAATATGATGAGCAAAAAAAGAGAAAAATATGTAATTAAAAATTTAAAGTGTTGAGTTTTTAAAAGTGATACTTAAAAAAAAAAAAAAAGAATGAAGCAAGTACTAAAACTCTAGATCAGGGTTAGCAAACTATGGTCCATAGGCCAGTTTGGCCTATTGCCTTTTTTTATATGGCCTGCAAGTTAAGGATTTTTACATTTAAAAATGGATGAAAAAAACCTATTATGCGACATGTGAAAATTATTTGTACTATTTTGTGACTTGTGAAAATAATATGAAATTAAAATTGCAGTGACCCTAAAAAGGTTTTATTGGAATACAGCCAAACTTATTTGTTATGTAGTGTCCTTGCCTGCTTTTGCACTGCCATGCAGAGTTGAGTAACTGAAAGAGACTGTGCGGCCCACAAAGCCTCATATATTTACTCACTGGCCTTTCACAGAGAAAGTTTGATGACCTCTGCTCTAGATCAGTCCTTTTCAGACTTTTGCATGAATAAGAATCATCTGGTGAGCTTGTTAAAACACTGATTCCTGGCCCCATCCCGGAGATTCTGATTTACTAGGTCTGAGAAAGGGTGGAGAATTTGCATTTCTACCAAGCTCTCAGATGCTGCTGCTACTGCTGGTTTAAGAACCACACTGAGTACTGGAGTTAAGAAGAAATAAGAATAAAGCATGCAAAAATTCTATTTTCTTTTGGAGAGAGAGCAATATTAATTAGCTTTAGACTTTATTAGAAAACTATGAGTGGAAATTTCTAGGTTAAAAAATTTATGTGTAACCTCTGGAAAAAAGAGAAGAAATATATCATTTCACAATTGGTAAAGGGGAAAAGGAGGAAACAACAGTAGAAATGGGGGAAAACGCAAAGAAAAAACACGATAAATAGAAAATGCATAGTAAAGTGTAGGGAAAATGTTCAAATATTTTAATAATCAAAATATATAATAAAAGTGACTTAAACTTGCCTATTAAAAAATTCTGGGATTGAATTCATTAAAACCCAGCAAAAACAGCTTGCTATTTATAAAATAGCATTATAACTTTGAAAATAAAGGAGTGGAAAATATACTGAAAGCTGACCCAAAGAAAGCTGGTGTAACAATGTTAATATTAGACCAAAGTTAATCAGAAAACAGTAAAAGGGATAATGAAGAACATGAAATAGTTATAAAAGGAAAAACCCACCAGAAGTTATATCTGTTATGAATTTGAATTTACTCTGCATAGACTCAAAATATAAAGCAAAACTGATTGAATCACAAGGAGAAATGGACAAATTCCTATTCACAGGGGAAGATTTTTTAATGCTCCTCTTTCAGATTAAGCTATCAAAAGTTAGGATTTAGGTGATTTGAACAAGATGATTAATGTATTTCACATAAAAGACTTTGCATGTGGTAAGCCATGGCGACACCTGCTATAGATCTGATTATGCATTAAGAAAATGTGGAAATAACTTGGCTGTAGCATTTCAAGGAAATAATTATGGTTCTGGGCTCCTTTGAACTGGCAGATTTCTCACTCCACATTTATAGTCATTTGATTTATGAGAAAGATGCCACTATATTCAGTGGGAAAAAGGAGGTCTTTTCAATAAATGTTGATGAAACAATTAGATATCCATGTGCAAAAGTAAACTTTGATTCTGATTTCTACCTCCAGGCAGTACTGGGAAAAACAAACAAACAAAAAAAACAACATGTGTGTGTGTGTGTGTGTGTGTGTGTGTGTGTGTAAATTGATAACCTGATTCTAAAATTAATATGGAAATGTGAAAGGGTCAAAAGTAGCCAAGGCAAATGTGAAGAAACAGAACAGTATACACTATGAGATACAAAGACTTACTTTAAAGCTGCAGTAATTACACAGTGTGGTATATTCTCAAAGGTACACAAGTAGATCATTGTTACAGAATAGGGAGTCCAGAAATTAACCCACAAGTAGATATCATCTGACTTAAGACAAAGATGATACTACAGTACACTAGAAAAAAAATGATCTTTTCAATAAATGGTGCTGAATCAATTAGATAGTCATCTTGAAAACAGTGACTCGATTCCTAGTTCACACCGTAAACTGAACCAATCCCAGATGTCTAAATGTGAAAGGTGAAACAAAAATTTAGAAGCAGACATAAGAGAATATTTTCATGATCTTGGGTAGGCACACATTTTATTAAATAGAACAAAATTGCTAACCATAAAGGGAAAATTAAGAAATTAGATCACATTAAAATTAAGAACCTCTGTTCACCAAAATACATTAAGATAGTGAAAAGGCAAGCCACATATTGGGAGAAGATATTTGCAATACCTACATATGACAGAAGACTCATATCTAGAACACATAAAGAAATCCTACAAATCAACAAGAAAAAGACGACCCAATAGAAAAGTTAGCAAATGATGTGAGCCGTCACTTGATAAAACGGGTTTTCAAATGGCCAATCAACATATGAAACAGTGTTCAACCTGATTAGTCATCAGGGAAATGCAAATTAAAATCTCAGTTTGATACTACAGATATACCAGAATAGCTAATGTTAAAAAGATTGATATTACTAAGTGATGATAAGGATTTGAAGCAAAGAGAATTTCATATGCTGCATGTATATATTGCAACCATTCTTTGGAAACTGATAGTATCTTCTAAAGCTGACACAATACCTACAACCCAGGAACGTCATCCCTCACTATATACCCAAGAAAAGTGAGTACTTAGCTCTACTGTAAGAAATGCATATATGACTTTCACCAAGAGACAAGTGCAAGAATGTTCATAGCAGCACTATTCATAGTAACACTGAACTGAAAACAACCCAGATGTCCATCAACCATAGAATGGATGAATAACCTGTAGTATGTTCACACAGTGAAATACTATATAGTAACGAGAATGAAAGTACAGCTACACATAACCACATGGGTGAATCTCACATAGATATTGCTGAGCAAAAGAAGTAAGACACTAAAGAATACCTACATTTTGATTTCATTTATATAAAGCTCAAAACCTATCGGAACTAAATTAATATGTTAGGAATCAGGCTGGTGGCTATCCTTGAGGCAAGTAGAGACTGGGAGGGAGTATGATGGGCAGGCTAGGGTTCTGGTAAATTCTGTTCCTTGATCTGAGTGCTGGTTATTTGGGATGTTCCTTTGTGTACCTTTCTGTGTATATATTATACATTAGTAGAATGTTTGCATAAATATAAGTGAAAAATAATGACACAGTAAAAGGTTGACACTGAAAGCACTAAGAAAAAAATCGAGTGCTATGTGCCAAGAACTGTTCAAAGTGCTTTATGTTTTTAACTTATTTAATCTTCACAAGTTAAGTAAATAATAAATTTTAAATCAGAAACCAATAAGAAACCTTAAAAAGGCAAAAGAATTGGTCATTACGATCATAAATTTTTTGGATAAAGATTAATAATATACTGAAACTTCTTGTGGGAAACATCAAGACCAAAGACAGAAGTTGCAAGTAAAGAGTATTAGAATTGGAAGAGGGACATACTATAGACCAAACGATTTAGAGACTATAAGAGAACACTATGCATCACTATTGCCCTACATTTAAAAACTAAGATTATATTAGTTTCAGGTATACAGCATAGTGATTTTTTAATAGATGATACTCCATTTAAAGTTATTACAAAATAATGGCTGTATGTCCATGTGCTGTATAATATATCATCATTGCTTATCTATTTTATACATAGTAGTTTGTATCTCTTAATCCCGTACCCCTGTCTCACCCTCCCACCCCTTCCCTCTCCTCATTGGTATCCACTAGTTTGTTTTCTATATCTGTGAGGTTGTTTCTGTTTTGTTATATACGCTCCTTTGTTTTATTTTTTAGATTCCACATGTAAGTGATAACATACACTATGTCTTTCTCTGTCTGGCTTATTTCACTGAGGATAATATGCTCTAGGTCCATCTACGTTGTTGCAAGTGGCAGAAATTTATTCCTTTTTTATGGCTGAGTAAATTCCATTGTATATATACACCACATCTTCTTAATCCATTCACCTGTTGATGGATTCTTGGGTTGCTTCCATTTCTTGGCTACTGTAAGTAATGCTGCTATGAACATTGGGGTGCATGTATCTTTTCAAGTTAGTGTTTTGGGGTCGTTTTTTTTTTTATGGGGGGGATATATACCCAGGAGTGGAATTGCCGCATCATATGGTGGTTCTATTTTTAGTTTTTTGAGGGACCTCCTGTTTTCCATAGTGGCTGCATCAATTTTAATTTCTACCAGCAGTGTACAAGGGTTCCCATTTCTCTACATCCTTCCCAATGTTTGTTATTTGTAGACTTTTCGGTGATAGCCATTCTGACAGGTGTGAGGTGACATCTGATTGTGGTTTACATTTCTCTGATGATTAGTGATGTTGAGCATCTTTTCATGTGCCTGTTGGCCATCTGTATGTCTTATTTGGAAAATGTCTCTTCAGCTCTTTTGTCCATTTTTTAATTGGGTTGTTTGGTTTTTTAGATATTGAGTTGTATGAGCTGTTTATATATTTTGATATTAACCACTTGTCAGTTACATCACTTGCAAATATTTTCTCCCTTTCAGTAGGTTTTCTTTTCATTTTGTCAATGATTTGCCGTGCCAAAGCTTTTGAGTTTAATTAGGTCTTATTTGTTTATTTTTGCTTTTGTTTCCTTTGCCTTAGGAGACAGATCCAGAAGAATATGGCTATGATTTATGTCAGAGTGTTCTGCCTATGTTTTCTTCTAGGAATTTTATGGTTTCAGGTCTTATACTTAGGTCTTTAGTCCATTTTGAGTTTATTTTGTATATGTTGTGAGTGAATGTTCTAATTTCATTCTTTTACATGTATCTGTCCCGTTTTCCCAGTACCATTTATTGAAGAGACTGTATTGTCTCCATTGTATATTCTTGCCTCCTTTGTCATAGATTAATTGATCATAGGAGTATGAGTTTCTGAGTTCTCTATTCTGTTCCATTGATCTCTATATCTGTTTTTGTGCCAGTACCATGCTGTTTTCATTACTGTAGCTTTGTAGTATAGTCTGAAGTCAGGGAGCATGATACATCCAGCTTTGTTCTTTTTTCTCAAATTACTTTAGCAATTTGGAGTCTTTTGTGGTTTCATATGGATTTTAGGATTACTCTAGTTCTGTTGAAATGTCATGGGTATTTTGTTAGGGATTGAATTAAATCTGTAGATTGCTTTGGGTGGTATGGACATTTTAACAATATTAATTCTTCCAATCCAAAACACAGGATATTTTTCCATTTCTTGGTATCATTTCTAAATTCCTTCATCAGTGTTTTATAGTTTTTAGAGTATAGGTCTCTCACCTCCTTGGTTAAGTTTATTCTTAGTATTTTACTCTTTTTGATGGGATTTTAAATGGGATTTTTTTCTGTTTTGCTTTCTCTTTCTGATAGTTCATTGTTAGTATATAGAAAAGTAAAATATTTCTGTATATTAATCTTGTATCCTGCAACTTTGCTGAATTCATTTTTAGTTCTAATACCTTTTTGGGTATTAGACTTTGTGTTTTCTATATATAGTATCATGTCACAACTTTGGGTTTTCTATATATAGTATCATGTCATTCACAAAGAGTGATAGTTTTACTTCTTCCCTTCTAATTTGGATACATTTTTTTTCTTGTCTGATTGCTGTTACTAGAACTTCCAATACTACATTAAATAGAAGTGGTGAGAGTGGACATCCTTGTCTTTTTCTTATTTTAGAGTAAAGACTGAAAGCTTTTCACCTTTTAGTATGATGTTAGCTGTGAGTTTGTCATAAATGGCCTTTATTATGCTGAGATATGTTCTCTCTATACCAATGTTGATGATAGTTTTTATCATGACTAGATTTTGAATTTTGTCAAATGCTTTTTCTGTATCTATTGAAATGATTGTGTGATTCTTCTCCTTCCTTTTGTTACTGTGGTGTATCGCATTGATTGATTTGCAAATATTGAACCATCCTTGCATCCCTCAAATAAGTCTCACTTGATCATGGTGTATGATCCTTTTTATATATTGTTGGATTCAGTTTGCTAATATTTTGTTGAGGATTTTTGTATCTATATTCATCAAAGATATTGGCCTGTAATCTTTTTTTTTTTTTTTTTTTTGCGGTACGCGGGCCTCTCACTGTTGCGGCCTCTCCCGTTGCGGAGCACAGCCTCCGGACATGCAGGCTCAGTGGCCATGGCTCACGGGCCTAGCCGCTCCGCGGCATGTGGGATCTTCCCAGACTGGAGCACGAACCCGTGTCCCCTGCTTCGGCAGGCGGACTCTCAACTACTGAGCCACCATGGAAGCCCAGCCTGTAATCTTTTTTTGCAGTGTCTTTGTCTGGTTTTGATATCAGGGCAGTGGTAGCCACATAGAATGAATTTGGGAGTGTTTCATTCTCTTCAAGTGTTTGGATTAGAGAAGGATATTATTAGTTCTTCTTTATATGTTTGGTAAAATTCCCCTGTGAAGATGACTGGTCACAGATTTTTGTTTGTTAGGAGTTTTTTAAATTACAAATTCAATTTCACTACTAGTGATCTGTCTGTTGAGATGATCTTTTTCTTCCTCATTCAGTCTTGGAAATTTGTATGTTTCTAGAAATTTCTCCATTTCTTCTAGGTTGTCCAATTAGTTGGCTTATAACTGTTAGTAATACTTTGTTATGAGTTTGTAAATCTCTGTGTTATTGGTTGTTACTTCTCCTCTTTTGATTCTTATTTTGTTTACCTGGGTCCTCTCTCTTTTCTTGTTAGCCTGGCTAAAGTTTTATCAATTTTGTTTATCTTTTCAAAGAACCAGTTCTTGGTTTCATTGATCTTTTCTAATTTTTTTTTGCTCTATTTATTTCCTCTCTGATTTTTATTATTTCCTTCCTTCTGCTGACTTTGGGCTTCACTCTTCTTTTTCTAATTCCTTTAGGTGGTAGGTTAGGTTGTTTATTTGAGATTTTTCTTGTTTCTTGAGGAAGGCCTGTATTGCTACAAAATTCCCTTCTAGAACTGCTTTTGCTGCATCCCATAAATTTTTGGAAGGTTGTGTTTCCATTTTCATTTGTCAAGATATTTTCTGATTCTCTCTTTGATTTCTTCATTGATCCTCTGGTTTTTAGTAGCATGTTGTTTATTCTCTACATGTGTGTGCTTTTCCCATTTTTCTTGCCATAATTGATTTTTAGTTTCATACTGTTGTGGTCAGAAAAAATGCTTGATATAATTTCTGTTCTCTTAGATTTGTTGAGACTTGTTTTATGGCCTAGTATGTGATCCTGGAGAATATTCCATATGCACTTGAAAAGAATGTGTATTCTGCTGTTTTTGGATAGATGTCCTGTAGATATCTAGTAAGTCCAACGTATGGTCTATTGTATCATTTAAGACCACTAATGCCTTATTGATTTTCTATCTGGATGATCTGTCCACAGATATAAGTAGGGTGTTAAAGTCCTCTACTATTGTTATATTACTGTCAATTTCTCCCTTTTGTCTGTTAATATTTGATTTATATATTTAGGTGCTCCAGTACTGGGTGCATGGTCTGGGAACGAGTTATAATATCTGTTAACGAGTATAATATCCTCTCTTCTATTGATCTCTTTATCATTATATAATGCCCTTCTTTGTCTTTCTTTATAGCCTTTGTTTTAAAGTATATTTTGTCTGATATGAGTATTGCTACCCTCGTTTTCTTGTCATTTCTGTTTCATGATATATCTTTTTCCATCCTCTCACTTTGTCTCTGTGTGTCTTTAGTTCTGAAGTGCATCTTTTGTAAGCAGCCTAGAGATGGGTCTTGCGTTTTTATCCATTCAGCCACCCTATGTCTTTTGATTGGAGCATTTAGTTCATTGACATTTTTTTTTTTACATCTTTATTGGAGTATAATTGCTTTACAATGGTGTGTTAGTTTCTGCTTTATAACAAAGTGAATCGGTTATACATATACATATGTTCCCATATCTCTTTCCTCTTGCATCTCCCTCCCTCCCACCCTCCCTATCCCACCCCTCCAGGTGGTCACAAAGCACCGAGCTGATCTCCCTGTGCTATGCAGCTGCTTCCCACATAGCAGGAAGTTTGGTAGTGTATATATGTCCATGCCTCTCTCTCACTTTGTCACAGCTTACCCTTCCCCCTCCTCATATCCTCAAGTCCATTCTCTAGTAGGTCTGTGTCTTTATTCCTGTCTTACCCCTAGGTTCTTCGTGACATTTTTTTTCCTTAAATTAATTGTTGATAGTTATGTACTTATTGCCATTTTGTTACTTGTTTTCTGGTTGTTTTTGTAGGTCTTTCCTGTTCTTTTCTTCTTCTTTTAGTTTCTTTTTCTTCCTTTGTGGTTTGATGATTTTCTTTACTAGTATGCTTATGTTCCTTTCCTCTCCATTTTTGTGTATCTGTTGTAGGTTTTTGATTTGTGGTTACCATGGAATTCCTATATTATGACCTATAACTACATCTACTTGTTTTAAATGGTAGTAATTTAAGTTCACACCCATTCAAAATATCTACCTTTTTACTCCCCTCCTCCACATAGATTCTTACCTTTTATTATAGCCTTTTCTTTTCACTTACAGAAGACCCTTTAACATTTCTTTTAGGGTAGGTTTAGTATTGATGAGCTCTATTAGTTTTTTGCTTGTCTGAGAAGTTCTTTATCTCCCCTTCAATTCTAAATGATAATCCTGCTGGATAGAGTATCCTAGGTTGCAGATTTTTCTCTTTTAGCACTTTGAATATATCATGTCACTCTCTCTGGCCTGCAGAGTCTCTGCAGAGACATCGGCTGATAGCCTTATGGGTATTCCTTTGTAAATGACTCTTTGTTTTTTTCTTGCTGCCTTCAGAATTCTCTCTTTAATTTTTACCAGTTTCATTATGATTTATCTTGATGTGGGTCTGTTTTGGTTCATCTTGTTTGGAACTTTCTTTGCTTCCTGTACTTGGATATTTGCTTCCTTCTTCAGGTTCCAGAAGTTTTCAGTCATAATTTCTTCAAATACATTTCACAACCTTTCTCTCTCTTCTCCTTCTGAAACCCCTATAATGGGAATGTTGGTACACTTGATGTTATCCCAGAGATCTCTTAAACTATCCTCATTTTTTAAAGTTTGGTTTTCTTTTTACTGCATTGATTGGGTGATTTCCATTATTCCATCTTCCAGATCACGTATGCATTCTTCTTTATCACTTAGTTGCTATTCATTCCTTCTAGTGTGTGTTTTTTTTTAAGACAAACTTTTATTCATCATCTTTTAAATTAATTAATTAATTAATTTTTATTTATTTATTTTTGGCTGTGTTGGGTCTTTGTTGCTGCATGCGGGCTTTCTCTAGTTGTGGTGAGTGGGGGCTACTCTTAGTTGCGGTGCACAGTCTTCTCATTGCAGTGGCTTCTCGTTGTGGAGCACAGGCTCTAGGCACACAGGCTTCAGTAGTTGTGGCACGTGGGCTCAGTAGTTGTGGCTTGTGGGCTCTAGAGCGCAGGCTCAGTAGTTGTGGCACACAGGCTTAGTTGCTCCACAGCATGTGGGATCTTCCCAGACCAGGGCTCGAACCCATGTCCCCTGCATTGGCAGGCAAATTCTTAACCACTGAGCCACCAGGGAAGTACCCCTTCTAGGGTGTTTTTGATGTCAGTTATTGTATTCTTCAGTTCTGACTGGTTCTTTTTTATATTTTCTAGTTCCTTGTTAAAATTCTCACTCTGCTTATCTATTCTTTCCCTAATTCAGCTCACATTCTTATTACTAATGCTTTGAATTTTTTATCTTATAAATTATTTCTGTTTCATTATTTTTACCAGGGTTTTTTTCTTGCTCTTTCAACTGAGATGCATTCCTGTCTCTTTTCATTTTGCTTAACTTTCTCTGTCTCTGTGAATTTAGGTGAAACAGTTACCTACAGCAATCTTTAATGGGTGGGCTTCTGTACAAGTGTCCCTATATAGTCTGCATGTGCCCAGTGCTTTTGGTGGGAGAGCTAGATTTGACGTGAACAGAAGTCATTTGTTTACTCAGGGTGTGCTGCCAGCTGTCAACTTGGTAGGAGGTAGGGTTGGAGATGGAGGGGGTAGGGCCATAGCCAGGTGTGAGGCAGGCCTTCCTCTCTGCTCAGTGGCCATCACTGCCCTATTGGGGCAGAGTCATCTCCCAAGTTGCTGGAGCAGAAACCCTAGGTTCAGCAATCAAATCTTGTAGTATTTTCTTTCTTTCTTTCTTTCTTTCTTTCTTTCTTTCTTTCTTTCTTTATTTATTTATGGCTGTGTTGGGTCTTTGTTGCTGTGCGCGGGCTTTCTCTAGTTGCAGTGAGCGGGGGCTACAGTTTGTTGCCGTGTGCGGGCTTCTCATTGGCTTCTCTTGTGGTGGAGCACGGGCTCTAGGTGCACAGGCTTCAGTAGTTGTGGCACGTGGGCTCAGTAGTTGTGGCTTGCGGGCTCTAGAGTGCAGGCTCAGTAGTTGTGGCACACAGGCTTAGTTGCTCCACAGCATGTGGGATATTCCCAGACCAGGGCTCGAACCTGTGTCCCCTGCATTGGCAGGTGGATTCTTAACCACTTTGCCACGAGGGAAGCCCTCTTGTAGTACTTTAAAAAGATGACTTATCATAACCAAATGGGTTAATTGTACAAATTCAAGTTTAGTACAATATCAGAAAACTAACCAATGCATTTTACCATTTTAACAGAAAATGTCAGAAAAATGCTTTTATAGGTGCAGGAAAAGTACTGTTTGATAACATTCAACATGCATTCATGCTATAAACTCTAAGTAAGCTGAGATCAGAAGGGAATTTTGGTAACTTAATAAAGGTTATCTTCGATAAACGTATACTAAAGGTGAGACTTGAGAAGCTTTACCCTTAAAATAAAGAAAAAGACAGTGATTCCTTTATCACCACTATTATTTAGCAATGCAGAGAAGATCCTAGCCCAGAGCTTATTAAACTAGGCTATGACCCACCACCCCTAGGGACATTTGGAAACCTGGGTGGTGTTTTTATATGTAATAATGATGAGACAAATGGGTTGGGTTTGGGGGAGGTAGGCTGGCATGGATACTAAACATCCTGCCCTGCATGGGGCAGTTTCATCCAACAATTAATTGTTTGCCCAATATGACAGTAATAGCATCCTGATAGAGAAATAATTGAGTCAGTGTAGTAAGATAAGAGAAGAATTAGGTATGAGGATTAGAAAGAAAAAGCAAAACTATATTTGCAGACAATGTACTCATATAGAAAAATCAAATGAAATAAGTTATCAGAACTAAGAACCTCAGTTTAATAAGGTATCCTATTATGAAACCAACATACAAATATCAGTAATTTTTGTATGTATGAGCAATATGTAATTAGAAATATTATTGAGGGCTTCCCTGGTGGTGCAGTGGTTGAGAGTCCGCCTGCCGATGCAGGGGACACGGGTTCGTGCCCCGGTCCGGGAGGATCCCACATGCCGCGGAGCGGCTGGGCCCATGAGCCATGGCTGCTGAGCCTGCGCATCCAAAGCCTGTGCTCCGCAACGGGAGAGGCCACAACAGTGAGAGGCCCGTGTACCGCAAAAAAAAAAAAAAAGAAAGAAAGAAATATTATTGGGAAATCATATTTTTAATAGCAACAAATAACAAAGTCCCAGGAAAGCACTTAATAAAACATGCACAAGGCATTTATGGAGAAAAATATAAATTGTTCCTTAAGCACAAAGATTTGACCAAAAAAAAAGGAACATTGTGTTTATAAATGGGAAGACTCATGCTTGAATAGGTATTATTTCTCTCACAAGTATTTTATATCTTCAAGCAACTCTAATCCAAATCTCTACTCGCAGTGTAACCATGTATGTAAATCAGCATCTTTTCTCTTCCCAGAAATTATATAAAAGCAACAAGCACAACTCTAAAAGAACAACTCCCAAGAACAAATTCCATTCTCAGTGAAACTCACATATATATGAGTCTTTGAACCACTAAATACTTGTAAGGACTGTGAAAAGCAGCTGAGACTAGGTAGCATGGACTGTGGAAGAGGGTCAGGAGAATCTCAGAAAGCTTGAGAAAAAATATGCTTTGTGGAGGCAAATTTGGCAATATTCAGAAATATTTTAAATGATTGTATTTTGTGATTAGTTGCTAGGCTCTAGATCCTTCTAAGGTTCCTAGAGAAATTCATACATGGGCATAATGAGACCAGTATTAGACGTTTGTTGCAGCATTATTATGTGTAATCAAAAAATTAGAACCAGGGCTTCCCTGGTGGCGCAGTGGTTGAGAGTCCGCCTGCCGATGCAGGGGACACGGGTTCATGTCCTGGTCCAGGAAGATCCCACATGCCGCGGAGCGGCTGGGCCCGTGAGCCATGGCCGCTGAGCCTGCGCGTCCGGAGCCTGTGCTCCGCAGCAGGAGAGCCGCAACAGTAAGAGGCCCGCGTACCACAAAAAAAAAAAAAAAAAAAAAAAAATTAGAACCAATCTAAATGTCAATTTGAGCAGATAGCTTAAATTGTGGTAGAGTCCTACAATGGAAGAATGAAATTACATCTCTATATATCAGCGTGGCCAGATTCCCAAAACAAAGCTGAATAAAAAAAGCAAATAACAGAATATTTATAGTAAAATACCACATATGTAAATATTAAATTAAAAATAATACTATATTTTCTTTATGTATAGTTCTTTTTCCTAGCTTCATTTAGACATAATTGACATGTAACATTGTGTAAGTTTAAGATGTACTACATGAGGATTTGGTACACATATGTATGTGTACCAAATGATTACCACAATAAGGGTAGTTAACACATCTATCACCCCACATATTTACTGTGTGTGTGTGGGTGTGTGTGTGGGTGTGTGTGGTGAGAGCATTTAAGATTCAGTCTTAGCAACGTTCAAGTATACAATACAGTTTTGTTAAGTGTAGTCAGCATGCTGTACATTAGCTCTCCAGAATTTATTCATCTTATAACTGAAAGTTTGTGCCCTTTGACCACTTTCACCCATTTCTCCCACCACTTTGCCCCTGGTAACCACCAGTGTACTCTCTGTTTCTATGAATTCAGTTTTTTAGATTCCAGATATAATGAGATTATGCAGTATTTAACTGTTTCTGACTGACTTATTTTGCTTAGCATAATGCCCTCAAGTTTCATCCATGTTATCACAAATGGCAGGATTCTCTTCTTTTTTTGTGAATGAATATATATATATACATATATATATCGCCTTATATATATCACTTTATATATATATATATATCGCCTTATATATATCACTTTATTTATCCATTAATCTGCCGATAGACACTTCAGCTGTTTCCATGTCTTGACTATTGTAAATAATGCTGCAATGAACATGGGGTGCAGATACCTCTTTGATGTAGTGATTTCATTTCCTTCAGCTATATACCCAGAAGGGAAATTGCTAGATCATATGGTAGTTCTATTTTTAATTTTTTGAGGAACCTCTATGGAATTCTTATGGAACTATTTGCCATAATGACTGTACCAATTTACATTCCCCCCAACAGTGCACAAGGGTTTCCTTTTCTCCACGTCCTTGGCAGCACTTGTTATTGCTTGTCTTTTTTTTTTTTTGGGTAAGAAGTAGATTTATTAATATCCTTTGTAAAGAGGTTACAAGAAAATGGGGCTTGAAGAGGGTGGTCATGTCCCAGGTCTCGGGTGAGTTCCTGGGACAGGCCACCAAGTGAGGGTCCGTGGCTTCTCACAAGAAAGAATTAAACCATAGTAAAATGAAAGCAGAGATACACATTCCATAGACAGAATGCAGTCCATCTTGGAAGAGGAGAGCGTCCTCTCTCTTCTCTTTGATAATAGCCATTCTAACAGGCATGAGGTGATAGCTCACTGTAGTTTTGATTTGCAATTCCCTGATGATTAGTGATGTTGAACACCTTTTCATGTACCTGTTAGCCATCTCTGTATCTTTTTTGGGAAAATGTCTATTCAGGTCTTTTGCCCATTTTAAAATCACATTGTTTTTTGTTTTGAGTAATATCTGTTCCTAATATATTTAGAATATAACCCCTTATCAGATATATGGTTTGCAAATGTTTTTGCCCAATTCATAGGTTGCTTTTTCATTTTGTTGATTGTTTCTTTTGCTGTGTAGAAGATTTTTGGTTTGATGTAGTCCAATTTGTTTATTTTTGTTTTTGTTGCTTGTGCTTTTGGTGTCATATCCAAAATATCATTGCCAAGACTAATATCAAGGAGCTTTTCCCTTATCTTTTCTTCTAAGCGTTTTACATTTAAGTCTTTAATCCATTTCAAGTTAATTTTTGTGAAAAATGTAAGATAAGGATCCAGTTTCATTCTTCTGCATGTGAATACCCAGTTTTCCTAGCACCACTTATTGAAGAGACTGTCTTTTCCCTATTGACTATTTTTGACTCCCTTGTCAAATATTAGTTGACTACGCATGCATGGGTTTACTTCTGGCTCTTTATTCTGTTCCATTGCTCTGTGTGTCTGTTTTTATGCCAGTACTATACTGTTCTGATTACTGTAGCTTTGTAATATAGTTTGAAATCAGGAAGTGTGTTTCTTACAATTTTGTTCTTTCTTAACATTGCTTTGGCTATATGGGTCTTTTATGGTTATGTATAAATTTTAGGATTGTTTTTTCTATTTCTGTGAAAAACACCACTAGAATCTTGATAGGGATGTATCTATGGATGGCTTTGCGTAGTAGGAGCATTTTAAAAATATTAGTTCTTCCAATCCATGAACATGGGATATATATATATTTTTTACTTGTGTCTTCTTCAATTTTTTTCATCAATGTTTTAATAGTTTTCACCGTATAGATTTTTCACCTCCTTGGTTAAATTTACTCCTAAGAATTTTATTGTTTTTGATACTATTGTAAATGGAATAGTTTTATCTCTTTTATAGATATTGTTAGGGTGTATAAATACAACTGATTTTCATGTATTGATTTTGTATCCTGCAACTTTATTTATTTATTAGTTCTAACAGTTTTTTGGTAGAGTCTTTAGAGTTTTCTCTACATAAGATCATGTCATCTGCAAATGGAGATGATTTTACTTCTTCCTTTCTGATTTGCATGCCTTTTTCTTTTTTTTTTTTTTGCTTGATTTCTCTGGCTAGGGCTTCCAGTATTATGTAAATAGGAGTGGTGAGAGAGTGCACCATTTTCTTTTTCCTGATCTTAGAGGAAAGCTTTTAGCCTTTCACTGTTGAGTGTGATATTAGCTGTGGGCTTGTCTGTATAGTTCATGTTTGTGTTTATTAGAGAGGGAGTATAGTGTAATACATAAGACCATAAGGGTCAGATTGCCATTTGCAAATTCTGAGTTTCACCACATACTAACTATGTCCTTTCTGCAAGTTATTTTGATACTTCTTTGTATTTCAAAATATGGATTTTTCCAATAGAGGACATTCCAAGGTGTGATTATTTCATAATCACCTAATATCTTCGAATACTTTCTAGCATCTTACATGTAACTAAAATGTCTTCTGGCTGAATTGTTAACAAGAGACAGTGCAGGGCAGATAATAAACCCTGAGGCACATCTGGAGATGTATCCTGATATCATTTCATCCTGTCATAACCCTTGAATTTAAAGAGGACAGGAACTGAAAGGGAGTAAATTAAATACTGGTAGGTACATGAGTTTGTCTGTGTGTTTCTAAAGTGTTCTGCTTCATCTTCCAGGTCGAGGTCTCCCGGCAGGACAAGCTGAGGTAGAGATGATAGAACGTGCCCGGGAGAAGCGTGCTTGGGAAGCCACTCTCCCCACTCTGAGTGACACCTCCCAGTTTGAGAAGAGGAGGAGGATGATGAATGCCATGGAGAGGAAGGAGTGGGCCTTCAGAGAGCAGGAGATCGAAAAGTAGGTTCTTAATCACCCAGATAATTGCTTCTGCACAGATGGGATTAATGTTAATACTTTTAACATATAGAGAGTTTACCCAAATGTATGGGTTTAAAAGCAATCCTTAATCTGTAGAGTTAGGAAATTGGGCTTCAGGAGCAATAGCTCTATAATTTTCTCTCCAATAATATAAAAATGTATAATGCCTTCTTTGTGTGTGTAGTTCAGTGTGGAACCCAAATTTAAACAATTCCTCAAGGCATCTCTGATTCTTCTCTTCCCTTTTCTCTTTAGGGTCTTACCTAGAATCCCACTGATTTCTGAAAAATGTCTTTCAAACTGTCCTTTTCTGTTCATTCCCAGTGCCACGGTCCCTAGACTTTGGCCCTCTTCCTATCCATCCAACAGCCTCTTGGCTGAGCCCATCTCTTTCCCCCTGGTACTGGATTCACCGTCAGTACACCTTGGGTTCTAGCTATAGCCAATGAGGCATTTTTCTGTTTAAAAGACAAACAGTGGAACTTTTCAATTAAGAGATGAGCTCATAGTACATAAGTAATAATATGCTAAGGTATTTCTCGTTGAATTTTCAGTCATTTTAACTGATGTATTTTCAGTAATGAGGTTGTCTCTGGAATATGTAGAAATGATGAGGACCAAAAAATTACAGCTCCCTAGCAAGAAGGAAAGGAAAGGAAGTTTGAGGGTGCCATTTGTTCCAGGCTGTGCTGAGGTACTTCATTGCTCACAGAAGTACTACCAAGCCCCTGACAGTGTGCTTACACGCAAGCAAGCTAGGGACCAATAGAGTTAGGGATTCAGTGTGGTTCCGAATTCAAAATATGTTTATCTTTTTGCAACACCTTCTGATTAACCCTGAATGCAGACTGTGATGTTTGGTTAAAAGCTTGTAATTTAATAGAAAATAGTGTTTGGGGAAGAGTAGGTGTCACATACTCAATCCTGTCTGCAGAAATTTAAATTTATTGCTGCAATTTGAAGAGGAATATTCTTGTCAGAAGGACATTAAGAATATTAAAAATGTATCTGGCCAGAATGAAGATATCACCTGAGAACATGAGTACTTTGGTTAAACTGAGGTTAATTTTAATAAATATATTTTGAGTCCCTCCTCAGGACTGGAAACAGGAAACTGCTTTACCCTGACAGAGCTCCTTATGGACCATTGGAACAGGGGGTGAGGGGTGGAAGGGGGGCAGGTGGGTGCGGATGGAGTGAAAGACCTTAAAACCAATAACTCACAGGCAGGATCTTCAGGTGATGTGCTGCTCTATACACAAAGAGCTAGGGGAACCCAGGCAGGAGAACAGTTAGTTCTGTTTGAGAACTAACAGATATTTAGTAGATATTTGGGAAAATTACTGAGATGAGGTAGCTTCTGAGCTGTATGTAGAAGGATGAGTAAAAAGCTATCAGGTAGATGATAATATTGATGATGATGGTGATGGAGATGATAATGATGATATTCATAAAGCATTCAACACTTACAGAGTGCTTATTTCATGCTTGAGCTAAGTTCTAAGCCAGTAGTGCTCAGAGTGTGGTCCACAGATGAGTAGCATCAGCACTTACCTGGGAACTTGTTAGAAATGCAAATTCTCAGGTTCCATCCCAGACCTACTGAATCAGGGGGCGGGGCACAGCAATTTGTGTCATAGCAAGTCCTCCAGGTTATCTGATGTATGCTCAAGTTTGAGAACTACTGTTCTAGCATGCTGTGTACATTCACTCATTTAACGTTCACAACAACCTTAGGGGATGGATACTATTATTATGTTAATTTTATGATTGAAGAGGCTGAGGTAAGTGATGAAGTTGAGAATTGAACCTAGGATTTCCAACTCTAGAAAGAAAGGGGACTGTTGGTGTGTGCTTATTTTTAAAAACGCCTACCTCCCTGTATTTACTTCTCACTGTTTCCCTACCCTCCCATGTATATTCACTTTGAGAACCTCCACCAGTATAACATGTTTGCTCTGTCTCTAGTCCTTTTTTTTTTTTTTTTTTTTTTTCGGTACGCAGGCCTCTCACTGCTGTGGCCTCTCCCGTCGCGGAGCACAGGCTCCGGACGCGCAGGCTCAGCGGCCATGGTCCACAGGCCCAGCTGCTCCGCGGCATGTGGGATCCTCCCAGACCGGGGCACGAACCCGTGTGCCCTGCATTGGCAGGCGGACTCTCAACCACTGCGCCACCAGGGAAGCCCTGTCTCTAGTCCTTTTGAGTAGAATATTCAGCTCTCTCTGCTGAGGCCGCACTTCTCCCTTGTCACTGTGGCAAATCTCAACCCTTGTTTATCCTCAAGTGCTGAGTTAATGGCTCCTGAAGGAAGGCTTCCCCACCATCCCCCTCCTTCCCTTTGATCAACTGGGAATAGTGCTAGAAGAGGCGCTCTGCCATTTCTTCTCCCACAGGAGTCTTTTCATTCTTTTGGCCTGGTATGTATCTCCCTGTGTTGTAAATGTTGGTTTATATGTCTACTCCACTAGAACAGTGCTTCTTGAGACAACGTATTTTATCTTGTTCACCATTGTTTATTCCCTGCCTGGCATAAATATTTGACAAATGAATGACTGAATAAATTACTGTGTAAATTTTTAAGTAAGAGTAAAATATTCAAATCTCCATTTTAGAAAGGAAAATCCTGACCACTATGTGGAACAAAGATTGGAAGGGGGAAAGACTAGACTAACAACCAGAGTCCAAGTCAGGAGAGAGGTGACAAAGACATGGGCTAGGGAACAGATGTAAGAAGTGTTTTAGAGAAGGAATCAAGAGGAGGGAAGAAGGTTAAGAAGGGGTAGATTTCTGGGGGAATAGAATGAGTGAGGTTTTTTTGAGGTTGTCAGGGGATATAGCTGGAGATTCAAGTAGATAGAAGTTCTAGTTCAGAAATACCTGGTCTGAAGTACAAATTTTGAAGTCATATGTACACATAAGCAAGGTAGTCCTGGGAGAACAAGGTGAAGGTGAAGGGAAGGGAAGCGAAGAATAATTATCTGTATGTGTCAGCTGCTGGCATTTTCACATTCACCACTTAAGGCTGCATGCCACAACCTCATTTTCTCTCACTCCTCCTATTACTTAACCCTCCAGCAATACCAGTCAACCTGGAACTATGCACAAACATTTGCTGTTCACTTAGGCCCATCTGCCTGGAGAACACTTTTTTACTCCATCTACCTAGCAAACTCTTTTTTGTCCTTCAGAACTACACCCATACATATTCCTCTTATACAGAGACTCACCATTGAGTTGCCACCCCAAACCCCCAATTCATTTGTCACACTTTTGCCAGAGTGGTCTTTTTAAGATACATGAATATGATACCAGCCCAAAGAGAAGCTTCTGTTTATGGCAAGTGTTCCCTTTCTCTGTAGTAGAGCACCCTATCTGAGAGATTGTAGACTTCTTTATGTTTTGTGATTTACTTGAAGACTGCAGGAGATTCGCCTGGAAGTTCTAAAAGAGCTGCTGAAGAAGCGTGATGAGAATCAAAATGAAGTAAACATGGCGTGCTTGAATGCCCAGTGGTCTAAACTGCAGGAGGTGAAGGAGGCAAAGTTGGCACAGATTCACCACACACACGTATCAGGTGATGGTGCAGTATGAACCGTGAAGAGAATGGAAAAGTTGGCTCTGCTTTGGGTCTTTGACCAAACCTGATTTAACTGTGATATAATTCTTTTTTGGTCCTATTGTTAGTTAATAGATAAGGAACAGGAGATGAGTTATTTCTCAAAAGTAGAAGGGTGGAGGAAAATTCCTTACTAAGAAAATCAAGTAATTATGTTCTAACAGGTAGTCAAGTTATTGACATTATGGGGCATGTGTGTGTTTGTGTGTGTAGGTGTTGGGCTCCCCATATTCATGGGCTGAGGCCCTGGATAGAGAGCCCTGTTTCTCAACTTTTTTTCATTGTTTCCACTAAAAAAGACATTCAGACATCTTTTTTCCAATTCATCCCCCTGCCATGAAATTTTAATACCACAGGTATACTGTATATCTGTTTATGTACTATAAATATATCTGTACTTTATACATAAAAAGAGGAGTCAGTGGAGGATTAAGAATAACTAAATAAAAAATTTAAATTAAGAAAATTTAACTTATTAGCATTTAGCTTTATTTGCTATATTTGCTGAGTGACTTTTAATATAATTAATTTACTTATAAAAATTGTAATGCATCGCTTATATATGCAAATTAGCAGTTTATACACATAATAGCAATGTAATCACATTAAAAATTATTCAAAATATTTTTCCTAGCAAAACAATTACAAAAAATTAAGTTAATCCCTTAAAAATTATTTTTAGTGAACTTTTAAACTTTTTCTTGATGTGAGAAAATAACTTTTAACTTAACTAGCTGCACCTATGCATTTAGATACTGTCAACATTTTTTCTTTTCAGTAGTTGACATAACTAGTGATGGGTTGACTTTCTTTTTTTTTTTTACTCCTCCTGTCCCTCTCTCTTGCCCTCTGGGATCACCTTCCCAAATAAACTACCTGTACGCATGCCTTTGTCTCAGGTTCTGCCTGTGGGGGAACCCAGGCTAAGGCACACCTCAAATGTCACTTCCTCAGGGGAGACCTTCAAGGACCCCCACCCCCAGATAAGTCAGGTCCCTGTTATCTGTTCTCACTGTTATATGCCCCTGAATTTTTGTATGTGTGTGAGAAAATGACTTTTTACTTAACTAGGTGCTAGGTATGCATTTAGATGTGGTCAACAGTTTTTTCTTTTCAATACTAGATATAACCAATGATGGGTTGACTAATTTTTATAAATAACTATTAAAATGTAAACTATTTTTATGTAATTATGAAATCCCAAGTCACACACAGAAGCACTGAGGATCAAATATAAATAACATCCAAAAGGCAGCAGTGGCAAGTGCAACCACCTCTTTCAATTATGACTTCAAAATCTCATATTGTTTTACACCCATTGAGAGTGCATGATGTAGAGCCTTCAAAAGGGGATGGGTCTGTGATGGGATTGAAAGAAAAGGAACAGGTGGAAGTAGTAAGCCTGACTCCTTAGATGAGTAAACTCCTACAGTGTACAGCTGAGACTGCCAAACAATTCTGAAATCTATAAGCTTGGATATATTCTGATTTATTCTGGTGTTAGCCAAGATGGACAGAAATTTTTGAAGAACCTGTAGTCTTCCTTCCCTTTAAATTATTCTCTTAGGAGAGAATAATTCCCTCAGTCTCTACTGAAAACATGTAGTTTTCAGTTACTTTGAGTTTCTTTCATTCATTTGACAAACTTTCATTGAATACCTCTTTCTGGCCCAGAGCTTAGAATGCAGTTATAAAAGATTTTTGATGAGTACCAATTGAGAACACTAGCTGATTCACCTTCTGTCACGGCCACCTGTCTCATGACAATCTGGATCACACAGATGTCAGATATATGTTTTAAGTGTTCTGGCTGCAGTGAGTGATCATAATGAAATTCATTCAGTTCAGTAGCCTTCCTGTGAATAAAACTATGGTTTACTAGTCTGCATTTGGATCATTCAGAACAATATTTTGGAGATAGTCATGGAGGTATGTTTTATTTTAGCAATCAGAAAACTTTTGGGAAAGGGAAAGAATATAGAAGGGAAGTTGGAGAGAAGAAATATCATCAAGGATTATTCTGATTATGCATCACAGGTCTATGGACCTCTATCTCGCCTTGGTCGTTTCACAGACAACAACTCAGAGGACTTTGTAGTAAAAAACCACTATCTCAACACCTATGAAGGTAAGCAATTCACATAATTACAAGTCTAGTACAAGAGGATTATCTTAGAAATATAAATATATAAAATATAGCAGTTTAGATTAAAAGCTAATCAAAAATTAAAATATTTGCAAGAAATAGCAATTACATGTTTAGTATTATTAATAATATGAGTTCATAGAAACCAATAAAAACTTCTAAGACCCAAATAAATAAATGGATACACTATGCAACAATTTGTTAAGGAGTAAAGTCAGTAAACTACTAAACATTTAAACATGTTTAATGTCAGTAAAATCAAAGTTTTGCAAAAATGAAATAGAAAAAATTTTATACCAGGTTTGTGAAGCAAACAAGAAATATATAATAAAATCGGCTCTTTATGAAGAAATGCCAGAAAACTAGCGGGCAAGGGGATGGATAAGTAGGGGATAAATTAGTGGAGAGGGTTATACCTGTTATAAAGTCCAAGAGAGGCTTTTTAAAATTATTTAAATTTCAGTTGAGAGGTTGGAGTATCACATGGCCAAGATCATGAGTTGATGCTCACACAATTGAACTTGCACCTCTGGCTGACCATCTCCAGAGCTGAATATGATAACCTGGTGTACATCCACTTTAGAATGGTGGTGCCATGTTTCATATGATCAATAATTTTCTGTCTATTATTGTGGAATGTTACATTTTTGTAGGGCAATGTTTTCATTTTAGAATGCATTTCTTATTTTATAATCTAAGTCATCAAGAATATAAGTTAATTATATAGAAATTTCCTTTATATTTCAGGGACAATTCAATTATATGAGGTACACCTTATCAATAATTCTAAATGAAACCACTTGGCAAACAGCTACTAAAATTAACAGCATGTTTTCAAATGATGTATTTAAGTACCGGATACTAAACATGTACTTCTTTCCTACAGGATTAGTCGAACTTGAGTCATGTCTCCCAAATTTTGTGACACAACCCCGAATCAGATCTCCAAAACCAAAAGTCACTACCACCAAAGATGGTTTTCTAAAGAGGGCTGCAAGGATGGACCATGAGTTGGCAGAGTTTCATAAGGTATAATTCTTATCTGGAAGACAAGATGCTTCTAGTGTGACTTTTACAGAGATATACTACACTCCAAAAATTGTACTTTGTCTTGGGCAGCAATGTCCAGTTGTTCTCAACACACAAGCCTACATTCTTTCTCCTCTCTAGACTTTTCTACCAGTTACCTGTGCTGTGCCGATCAGTGCTTTTCCCCCTCATTTCAAACTGTAGGGAAACCTCTTAGAGGTTATTCTCCCCATTTGCAGAAGTCACGCTACTTTCTAAAAGTTGTTCTGACTTTGGAGCTACACAATAAAATGTGACACAACACTGAGGTGTAACAAGTTTCTAGGGTTCAGGATTACTGTTGATTTTAATAGTGTAATAGGCCTCATTTTCTCCCTTTTAGATTTGTTACCAGGGCATCATGAAGAAAGGGAGTCATGTTCAGCATCCCACTCATCTAGTTTAAACTCAACTAAATGAGAAAGTTTGACGGTCATCTCCCATGAGCCAGCTGTATAGCTTCATCCGTCAGCTTCGCTTTCTCTTTTGTTAATTGGACTATAGGTGTTCACACTTGGATACATTTGAATCCTTAGTATATGACAGTGGTGCTCTATCTTTAGCCTGCATCAGAATCACCTGGAGGGCTTGTTAAAACACATGTTGCTGGGCCTCACCCCCAAAGTTTCTGATTCAGTAGGGGTGGGGCTGGATTACTTGCATTTTTTTGCAAGTTTCTAGGGGATGCTGATGCTGCAGGAACCACACTTTGAGACTCACTGATTTAAGACATACCCTCATCACTGGTCCATGTATGTTTGTTTGTTCAGTTAGTAATAGCATAAAGATCCATGGGAGCCCACACTCAAGATAAAAATTAGGACCTTGATAATCATTTACTTATATCTGTGTGGTTCTTTCCCACATTATCCCCATCTCCATTTACCGATTCTGAATTCTATGTTTATCATTTTCTCACTTTCTGTAAGATTTTTGGTAGATATTCTTTATTAGAGTATGGAAGTTCCCTTTTATTCCTAATTCACTGAAGCTTTTTAATCATGTGTTTATGTTGATTTTTATCAAATGTTTTGTCTGTATCTATTGAGATAATTATATATTTTTTCTTTAAAAAATTATTATTGTAATAGGGAATATTTATAGTTTTTTACAGATATTAAACTGTCCTCATACTTATTAGGAACATAACTTGGTCAGGATGTATTATTTTTATACGTTATTGGATTTGATTTACTGATATTTTGTTCAGAATTTTTTTTCTGTATTCATGAGTGAAATGGCCTTATTTTTCTTTCTCAGTTTGACTATATGTGGCATCGGTGTCAGAGTTACACAGGTCTTCTGAAATGAATTGGGGGGTATTCCTTCTTTCCTACTTTGAAAAGAGTTTAAATAAGTTTGAGATGATCTTTTTCTTCAGTTTGGTAGAATATTCATATAAAATTATCTGAGACGGATGTTTTCTTCATGGGAAAAATTGTAAGCACTCCTTCAATTTCCTTACAACTTACAGAACTTTCTGCAGCATTTTGGTAAATTATATTTTCTTTACAAATTCCGTTTCACCTAACTTTTCAGATTTTTTTGCATATGGATGTTGATAGTATTATCAATACTTTAAAATCTTTTTAGTGTTTATCTATAATCATGCCCACTCTTTTCATTCATAATATTATTTATTTGTGCTTTAACTCTTTTTCCTTAATCAATTTTACTGGAGGCTTGTTTATTTTCTTGGTATTTTTTTCAAACATTTGAACTTTTGATTTTGTTGATTTTCTCTATGTAAATTTTTTTCAATTACATTAATTCCCACTCATATTTATTTTATCTTTCTTTCTCCTTTCTTTGGGTTAGTTTTGTGGTTCTTTTCCTAACTTAAAATAGACATGTAGCTCATTAATTTTCAGGCACTCATCAGTTTTATATAATATTTAAAGCTAACCATTTCCTTCAAAACACTGATTTTGGTACATCCCATTAGTTTTGACATATAGTTTGGCATTATCATTAATATCTAATTTTTTAAAACATCCATTGTGATTTTTGGACCTGTGAGTATTTAACAATGTGTTTAAAATTTCCAAATATGCAGGAATTGTAACTAATTTTCTAATGAATTTCTCAATTGCTCTATCGTCAGAGATCTTAGCCTGTATGATACCTATTCTTTGAAATTTAGTGAGGCTTGCTTTGTGAACTAGTATAGTATATGTGATTTTACATATAAAATAATCTAAATCCACCTTCAAATAATACTATAACTACACGTGTCATGCAGATACCTTATAGTAGATTATTCCCAATTCCTCCCTACTGTCCCTGTGACATTGCTCATTCATTTCATTGATCCATATGCTATAATCACCCAATACATTTTTACTATCATATCACTACTATCAATACATTTTTACTATCACTATGATTTAACAGTTATACTTTAGATCAATTAAAAATAAGAAAAAATATTTCATTTTACCTTTATTTATTCCATCCTTTCCACTCTTCCTTTCTTATATAGATCCAAGTTTCTGACGTATGTCATTTTGCTCCTGCCTGAAGAACTTGTTTTACCATTTATTACAGGGCAGGTCTGCTGGAAATGAACTCCTTCGGTTTTTATTTGTCTCAGAAAGTCTGTATGAATCATTTACTTTCTTTGACATATAATTCACATACCATAAAGTTAACCCTTGTATACAATTCAGTTATGTGTAGCATACTTATAAGATTGTTCTACCATCAACACTGTCTAATTCCAGAACATTCTCATCATCCTCAAAAGAAACCCCATACCCATTAGCAGTCACAACCAATTACCCTCTTCCCCGTACCACCTGGCAACCACTAATTTCCTTTCTTTTTATGGATTTGCCTATTCTGTACATTTCATATAAATACAACAATACAACATATGGCCTTTTGTGTTTGGCTTCCTTCATGTAGCATAATGTCTTCAAAGTTCATCCATGTTGGAGCATGTCTCAGTATTTACTTACTTTTTATGCTTGCATAATATTCCATTGTGTGGATATACCACATTTTGTTAATCTACGTATCAATTGATGGAAATTTGAGTTGTTTCTACTTTTTGTCTATTTTTGTATAAATAATGCTGATATGCACATTCATGTACATGTTTTTTAGTTTTCTTGGGTCTATACCTAGGAGTAATTTCTGCGTCACATGGTAACTCTATATTATACTTTTTGAGGAACTGCCAGACTGTTAAAAGTGGCTGCACTATTTTACATTCCCACCAGCAATGTATGCGTGTTCCAATTTTTGCACATCTTTTCCATCTCTTGTTATTTTCCATCTTTCTTATTGTAGCCATCCTAGAGTGTGTGAGGGGATATATCACTGTGGATTTGATTTGTATTTGTCTAATAATTAATGAATTTTGTCACCTTTTCATGTTATTTGTATATCTTTTTTGGAGAAATGTCTATTCAGATACTCTGCTTATTTTTTAATTGAGTTTCTTTTTATTGTTTATCATAAACATTATTTTTAATGTTTGTATTGGTTTTTAAAAATTTTTAATTTTATATTTTTTTTATACAGCAGGTTCTTATTAGTCATCAATTTTATACACATCAGTGTAGATGTCAGACCCAATCTCCCAATTCATCCCACCACCACCCCAACCCCCCGGCCACTTTCCCCTCTTGGTGTCCATATTTTGTTCTCTACATCTGTGTCTCAATTTCTGTCCTGCAAACCAGTTCATCTGTACCATTTTTCTAGGTTCCACATATATGTGTTAATATGCGATATTTGTTTTTCTCTTTCTGACTTACTTCATTATGACAGTCTCTAGATTCATCCACGTCTCTACAAATGACCCAATTTCGTGCCTTTTTATGGCTGAGTAATATTCCATTGTATATATGTACCACATCTTCTTTATCCATTCATCTGTTGATGGGTATTTAGGTTGCCTCCATGACCTGGCTATTGTAAACAGTGCTGCAATGAACATTGGGGTGCATGTGTCTTTTTGAATTATGGTTTTCTCTGGGTGTATGCACAGTAGTGGGATGGCTGGGTCATATGGTAATTCTATTTTTAGTTTTTTAAGGAACGTCCATACTGTTCTCCATAGTGGCTGTATCAATTTACATTCCCACAAACAGTGCAAGAGGGATCCCTTTTCTCCACACCCTCTCCAGCTTTTGTTGTTTGTAGATTTTCTGATGATGCCCATTCTAACTGGTGTGAGGTGATACTTCATTGTAGTTTTGATTTGCATTTCTCTAATAGTTAGTGATGTTGAGCAGCTTTTAATGTTCTTGGCCATCTGTATGTCTTCTTTGGAGAAATGTCTGTTTAGGTCTTCTGCCCATTTTTGTATTGGGTTGTTTGTTTCTTTAATATTGAGCTGCATGAGCTGTTTATATATTTTGGAGATTAATCCTTTGTCCGTTGATTCGTTTGCAAATATTTTCTCCCATTCTGAGGGTTTTCTTTTCATCTTGTTTATGGTTACCTTTGCTGTGCAAAAGTTTTGAAGTTTCATTAGGTCCCATTTCTTTATTTTTGTTTTTATTTCCATTACTCTAGGAGGTGGATCAAAAAAGATTTTGCTGTGATTTATGTCAAAGTGTGTTCTTCCTATGTTTTCCTCTAAGAGTTTTATAGTGTCCAGTCTTACATTTAGGTCTCTAATCCATTTTGAGTTTATTTTTGAGTATGGTGTTAGGGAGTGTTCTAATTTCATTCTTTTTCATGTAGCCGTCCGGTTTTCCCAGCACCACTTATTGAAGACACTGTCTTTTCTCCATTGTATATCCTTGCCTCCTTTGTCATAGATTAGTTGACCATAGGTGTGTGGGTTTATCTCTGGGCTTTCTATCTTGGTCCATTGATCTATATTTCTGTTTTTGTGCCAGTACCATACTGTCTTGATTACTGTAGCTTTGTAGTATAGTCTGAAGTCAGGGAGTCTGATTCGTCCAGCTCTGCTTTTTTCCCTCAAGACTGCTTTGGCTATTCGGGGTCTTTTGTGTCTACATACAAATTTTAAGATTTTTTGTTCTAGTTCTGTAAAAAATGCCATAGGTAATTTGGTAAGGATTGCATTGAATCTATAGATTATTGGGGGTAGTATAGTCATTTTGACAATATTGATTCTTCCAGTCCAAAAACATGATATATCTCTCCATCTGTTGGTATCATCTTTAATTTTTTTCATCAGTGTCTTATACTTTTCTGCATACAGGTCTTTTGTCTCCCTAGGTAGGTTTATTCCTAGGTATTTTGTTCTTTTTGTCGCAGTGGTCAATGGCAGTGTTTCCTTAATTTCTCTTTCAGATTTTTCATCATTAGTATAAGGAATGCAGGAGATTTCTGTGTGTTAATTTTGTATCCTGCAACTTTATCAAATTCATTGATTGGCTCTAGTAGTTTTCTGGTGGCATCTTTAGGATTCTCTATGTATAGTATCATGTCATCTGCAAACAGTGGCAGTTTTACTTCTTCTTTTCCAACTTGTATTCCTTTTATTTCTTTTTCTTCTCTGATTGCTGTGGCTGAAACTTCCAAAACTATGTTGAATAATAGTGGTGAGAATGGACAACCTTGTTTTGTTCCTGATCCTAGTGGAAATGGTTTCAGCTTTTCACCATTGAGAACAATGTTGGGGGTGGGTTTGTCATATATGGCCTTTATTATGTTGAGGTACGTTCCCCCTATGCCTATTTTCTGGAGAATTTTTATCATAAATAGGTGTTGAATTTTGTCAAAAGCTTTTTCTGCATCTATTGAGATGATCATATGGTTTTTCTTCTTCAATTCATTAACATGGTTTATCACATTGATTGATGTGCGTATATTGAAGAATCCTTGCATCCCTGGGATAAATCCCACTTGATCATGGTGTATGGTCCTTTTAATGTGTTGCTGGATTCTGTTTGCTAGTATTTTATTGAGTTTTGCATCTATATTCATCAGTGATATTGGTCTGTAATTTTCTTCTTTTGTAGTATCTTTGTCTGCTTTTGGTATCAGGCTAATGGTGGCCTCATAGAATGAGTTTGGGAGTGTTCCTTCCTCTGCAATTTTTTGGAAGAGTTTGAGAAGGATGGGTGTTAGCTCTTCTCTAAATGTTTGATAGAATTCACCTGTGAAGTCATCTGGTCCTGGACTTTTGTTTGTTGGAAGACTTTTTTTTTTTTTTTTTTTTTTTTTTTTTTTTTTTGCGGTACGCGGGCGGAGCTCAGGCTCTGGACGTGCAGGCTCAGCGGCCATGGCTCACGGGCCCAGCCGCTCCGCAGCATGTGGGATCTTCCCGGACCGGGGCACGAACCCGTGTCCCCTGCATCGGCAGGCGGACTCTCAACCACTGCGCCACCAGGGAAGCCTGTTGGAAGACTTTTAATCACAGTTTCAATTTCATTACTTGTGATTGGTCTGTTCATATTTTCTATTTCTTCCTGGTTCAGTCTTGGAAGTTTATACCTTTCTAAGAATTTCTCCATTTCTTCCAGGTTGTCCAGTTTATTGGCATAGAGTTGCTTGTAGTAGTCTCTTAGAATACTTTGTATTTCTGCAGTCTCTGTTTTAACTTTTCCTTTTTCATTTCTATTTTTATTGATTTGAGTCCTCTCCCTCTTTTTCTTCATGAGTCTGGCCAACGGTTTATCAGTTTTGTTTATCTTCTCAAAGAACCAGCTTTTAGTTTTATTGACCTTTGCTATTGTTTTCTTTATTTTTATTTCATTCATTTCTGCTCTGATCTTTATGATTTCTTTCCTTCTGCTAACTTTGGGTTTTGTTTGTTCTTCTTTCTCTAGTTCCTTTAGCTGTAAGGTTAGATTGTTTATTTGAGATTTTTCTTGTTTCTTGAGTTAGGCATGTATAGCTATAAACTTCCTTCTTAGAACTGCTTTTGCTTCATCCCATAGGATTTGGATCGTCATGTTTTCATTGTCATTTGTCTCCAGGTAATTTTTCATTTCCTCTTTGATTTCTTCAGTGATCTCTTGACTATTTAGTAGTGTATTGTTTAGCCTGCATGTGTTTGTGTTTTTTGCGTTTTCTTCCGTAATTCATTTCTAATCTCATAGCGTTGTCGTCAGAAAAGATGCTTGATATGATTTCAATTTTCTGAAATTTACTGAGGCTTGATCTGTGACCCAAGATGTGATCTATCCTGGAGAATGTTCCGTGCACACTTGAGAAGAAACAGTAATCTGCTGTTTTTGGATGGAATGTCCTATAAATATCAATTAAATCGATCTGGTCTGTTGTGTCATTTAAAGCTTCTGTTTCCTTATTTTCACTTTAGATGATCTGTCCATTGGTGTAAGTGAGGTGTTAAAGTCCCCCACTATTATTGTGTTACTGTTGATTTCCTCTTTTATAGCTGTTAACAGTTGCCTTATGTATTGAGGTGCTCTGATGTTGGGTGCATATATATTTATAATTGTTATATCATCTTCTTGGATTGATCCCTTGATCATTACATAGTGTCACTCCTTATCTCTTGTAACATTCTTTATTTTAAAGTCTACTTTATCTTATACGAGTATTGCTACTCCAGCTTTCTTTTGATTTCCATTTGCATGGAATATCTTTTTCCATCCCCTCACTTTCAGTCTGTATGTGTCCCTAGATCTGAAGTGGGTCTCTTGTAGACAACATATATAAGGGTCTTGTTTTTGTATCCATTCAGCAAGCCTGTGTCTTTTGGTCGGAGCATTTAATCCATTCATGTTTAAGGTAATTATTGATATGTATGTTCCTATGATCATTTTCTTAATTGTTTTGGGTTTGTTTTTGTAGGTCCTTTTCTCCTCTTGTGTTTCCCACTTAGAGAAGTTCCTTTAGCATTTGTTCTAGAGCTGGTTTGGTGGTGCTGAATTCTCTTAAGCTTTTGCTTGTCTGTAAAGCTTTTGATTTCTCCAACGAATCTGAATGAGATCCTTGCTGTGTAGAGTAATCTTGGTTGTAGGTTCTTCCCTTTCTTTCTTTTTTTCTTTTTCATCTTTATTGGAGTACAGTTGCTTTATAATGGTGTGTTAGTTTCTGCTTTATAACAAAGTTAATCAGTTATACATATACATATGTTCCCATATCTCTTCCCTCTTGCCTCTCCCTCCCTCCCACCCTCCTTATCACACCCCTCTGGGTCGTCACAAAGCACGGAGCTGATCTCCCTCTGCTATGCGGCTGCTTCCCACTAGCTATCTATTTTACGTTTGGTAGTGTATATATAGGTCCATGCCACTCTCTCACTTTGTCACAGCTTACCCTTCCCCCTCCCCCATTTCTCTGGGAGGTGGGTCAGAAAGGATCTTCTTGTGATTCATGTCATAGAGTGTTCTGCCTATGTTTTCCTCTAAGAGTTTGACAGTTTCTGGCCTTACATTTAGGTCTTTAATCCATTTTGAGCTTATTTTTGTATATGGTGTTAGGGAATGTTCTAATCTCATACTTCTACATGTAGCCGCCCAGTTTTCCCAGCACCACTTATTGAAGAGGCTGTCCTTTCTCCACTGTACATTCCTGCCTCCTTTATCAAAGATAAGGTGACCATAAGTGCGTGGGTTTTCTTTGGGCTTGCTATCCTGTTCCATTGATCTATATTTCTGTTTTTGTGCCAGTACCATACTGTCTTGATTACTGTAGCTTTGTAGTATAGTCTGAAGTCAGGGAGCCTGATCCCTCCAGCTCCGTTTTTCGTTCTCAAGGTTACTTTGGCTATTCGGGGTCTTTTCTGTTTCCATACAAATTGTGAAATTTTAGGTTCTATTTCTGTGAAAAACGCCAGTGGTAGTTTGATAGGGATTGCATTGAATCTGTAGATTGCTTTGGCTAGTAGAGTCATTTTCACAATGTTGATTCTTCCAATCCAAGAACATGGTATATCTCTCCATCTATTTGTATCATCTTTAATTTCTTTCATCAGTGTCTTATAATTTTCTGCATACAGGTCTTTTGTCTCCTTAGGTAGGTTTATTCCTAGATATTTTATTCTTGTTGTTGAAATGGTAAATGGGAGTGTTTTCTTGATTTCATTTTCAGATTTTTCATCATTAGTGTATAGGAATGCCAGAGATTTCTGTGCATTAATTTTGTATCCTGCAACTTTACCAAATTCATTGATTAGCTCGAGTAGTTTTCTGGGAGCATTTTTAGGATTCTCTATGTATAGTATCATGTAATCTGCAAACACTGACAGCTTTACTTTTTCTTTTCCAATTTGGATTCCTTTTATTTCCTTCTCTTCTCTGATTGCTTTGACTAACAGTTCCAAAACTATGTTGAATAAGAGTGGTGAGAGTGGGCAACCTTGTCTTGTTCCTGATCTTAGTGGAAATGCTTTCAGTTTTTCACCATTGAGGACGATATTGGCTGTGGGTTTGTCATATATGGCCTTTATTATATTGAGGAAAGTTCCCTCTATGCCTACTTTCTGCAGGGTTTTTATCATAAATGTGTGTTGAATCTTGTCAGAAGCTTTCTCTGCATCTATTGAGATGACCATATGGTTTTTCTCCTTCAATTTGTTAATATGGCGTATCACATTGATTGATTTGTGTATATTGAAGAATCCTTGCATTCCTGGAATAAACCCCACTTGATCATGGTGTATGATCCTTTTAATGTGCTGTTGGATTCTGTTTGCTAGTATTTTGTTGAGGATTTTTGCATCTGTATTCATCAGTGATATTGGCATGTAGTTTTCTTCCTTTGTGACATCCTTGTCTGGTTTTGGTATCAGGGTGATGGTGGCGTCGTAGAATGTGTTTGGGAGTGTTCGTCCCTCTGCTATATTTTGGAAGCGTTTGAGAAGGGTAGGTGTTAGCTCTTCTCTAAATGTTTGATAGAATGTGCCTGTGAAGCCATCTGGTCCTGGGCTTTTGTTTGTTGGAAGGTTTTTAATCAGAGTTTCAATTTCAGTGCTTGTGATTGGTCTGTTCATATTTTCTATTTCTTCCTGATTCAGTCTTGGCAGGTTGTGCTTTCCTAAGAATTTGTCCATTTCTTCCAGGTTGTCCATTTCATTGGCATAGAATTGCTTGTAGTAATCTCTCATGATCTTTTGTATTTCTGCAGTGTCAGTTGTTACTTCTCTTTTTTCATTTCTAATTCTATTGATTTGAGTCTTCTCCCCTTTTTTCTTGATGAGTCTGGCTAATGGTTTATCAATTTCGTTTATCTTCTCAAAGAACCAACGTTTAGTTTTATTGATCTTTGCTATCATTTCCTTCATTTCTTTTTCATTTATTTCTGATCTGATCTTTATGATTTCTTTCCTTCTGCTAACTTTGGGGTGTTTTTGTTCTTCTTTCTCTAATTGCTTTAGGTGCAAGATTAGGTTGTTTATTTGAGATGTTTCCTGTTTCTTAAGGTAGGATTGTAATGCTATAAACTTCCCTCTTAGAACTGCTTTTGCTGCAACCCATAGGTTTTGGGACGTTGTGTCTCCATTGTCATTTGTTTCCAGGTATTTTTTGATTTCCTCTTTGATTTCTTCAGTTTTGTCTTGGTTATTAAGTAGGGTATTGTTTAGCCTCCATGTGTTTGTATTTTTTACAGATCTTTTCCTGTAATTGATATCTAGTCTACTAGCGTTGTGGTCAGAAAAGATATTTGATACAATTTCAATTTTCTTAAATTTATCAAGGCTTGATTTGTGACCCAAGATATGATCTATGCTGTAGAATGCTCCATGAGCACTTGAGAAGAATGTATATTCTGTTGTTTTTGGATGGAATGTCCTATAAATATCAATTAAGTCCGTCTTGTTTAATGTGTCATTTAAAGCTTGTGTTTCCTTATTTATTTTCATTTTGGATGATTTGTCCTTTTGTGAAAGTGGAGTGTTAAAGTCCTCTACTATGAATGTGTTACTGTCGATTTCCCCTTTTATGGCTGTTAGTATTTGCCTTATGTATTGAGGTGCTCCTATGTTGGGTTCATAAATATTTACAATGGTTATATCTTCTTCTTGGATTGATCCCTTGATCATTATGTAGTGTCCTTCTTTGTCTCTTCTAATAGTCTTTATTTTAAAGTCTATTTTGTCTGATATGAGAGTGGCTACTCCAGCTTTCTTTTGATTTCCATTTGCATGGAATATCTTTTTCCATCCCCTCACTATCAGTCTGTATGTTTCTCTAGGTCTGAAGTGGGTCTCTTGTAGACAGCATATATATGGGTCTTGTTTTTGTATCCATTCAGCCAGTCTGTGTCTTTTGGTGGGAGCATTTAATCCATTTACATTAAGGTAATTATCGATGTATATGTTCCTATTCCCATATTCTTATTTGTTTTGGGTTTGTTATTGTAGGTCTTTTCCTTCTCTTGTGTTTCTTGACTAGAGAAGATCCTTTAGCATTTGTTGTAAAGATCGTTTGGTGGTTGTGAACTCTCAGCTTTTACTTCTCTGTAAAGGTTTTAATTTCTCCATCAAAACTGAGTGAGATCCTTGCTGGGTAGAGTAATCTTGGTTGTCGGTTTTTCTCCTTTATCACTTTAAATATGTCCTGCCAGTCCCTTCTGGTTTGCAGAGTTTCTGCTGAAAGATCACCTCTTAACCTTATGGGGATTCCCTTGTTTGTTATTTGTTGTTTTTCCCTTGCTACTTTTAATATGTTTTCTTTGTATTTAATTTTTGACAGTTTGATAAACATGTGCCTTTGCATGTTTCTCCTTGGATTTATCCTGTATGGAACTCTCTGTGCTTCCTGGACTTGATTGACTATTTCCTTTCCCATATTAGGGAAGTTTTCAACTATAATCTCTTCAAGTATTTTCTCAGTTCCTTTCTTTTTCTCTTCTTCTTCTGGGACCCCTATAATTTGAATGTTGGTGGGTTTAATGTTGTCCCAGAGGTCTCTGAGACTGTCCTCAGTTCTTTTCGTTCCTTTTTCTTTATTCTGCTCTGCAGTAGTTATTTCCACTATTTTATCTTCCAGGTCACTTATCCATTCTTCTCCCTCAGTTATTCTGCTATTGATCCCTTCTAGAGTATTTTTAAGTTCATTTATTGTGTTGTTCATGATTGCTTGTTTCATGTTTAGTTTGTCTAGGTCCTTGTTAAATGTTTCTTGCATTTTCTCTATTCTATTTCCAAGAGTTTGGATCATCTTTACTATCATTACTCTGAATTCTTTTTCAGGTAGACTGCCTATTTCCTCATTTGTTTTGTCTGGTGGGTTTTTACGTTGCTCCTTCTGCTGTGCATTTCTCTGTCTTCCCATTTTGCTTAACTTATTGTGCTTGGGGTCTCCTTTCTGCAAGCTGCAGGTTCGTTGTTCCTGTTGTTGTTGGTGTGTGCCCCCAGTGGGTAAGGTTGGTTCAGTGGGCTGTGGAGGCTTCCTGGTGGAGGGAACTGGTGTGTGTGTTCTGGTGGATGAGGCTGGATCTTGTCTTTCTGGTGGGCAGGTCCACATCTGGTGGTGTGTTTTGGGGTGTCTGTGGACTTATTATGATTTTAGGCAGCCTCTCTGCTAATGTGTGGGGTTGTGTTCATGTCTTGCTATTTGTTTGGCATCGGGTGTCCAGGACTGTAGCTTGCTGGTCGTTGAGTGAAGCTGGGTATTGGTGGTGAGATGGAGATCTCTGGGAGATTTTTGCCATTTGATATTACGTGGAGCTGGGAGGTCTCTTGTGGACCAGTGTCCTGAAGTTGGCTCTCCCACCTCAGAAGCACAGCACTGACTCCTGGCTGTAACACCAAGCGCCTTTCATCCACATAGCTCAGAATGAAAGGGAGAAAAAGTAGAAGGAAAGAAAGAAAGAGGATGAAGGAAAAGAAAATAAAGTAAGATAAAATAAAATAATTAAAATAAAAAATAGCTATTAACAAAAAATTTTTAAAAAAAGGACAGATAGAACCCTAGGACAAATGGTGAAAGCAAATCTATACAGACAGTCTCACACAGAAGCATACACATACACACTCACAAAAAGAGGAAAGGGGAAAAAATCATAAATCTTGCTCTCAAAGTCCACCTCCTCAATTTGGGATGATTCGTTGTCCATTCAGGTATTCCACAGATGCTGGGTACATCAAGTTGATTGTGGAGATTTAATCCGCTTCTCCTGAGGCTGCTGGGAGAGATTTCCCTTTCTCTTCTTTGTTCGCACAGCTCCCAGGGGCTCAGCTTTGGATTTGGCCCTGCCTCTGCATGTAGGTCGCCGGAGGGCGTCTGTTCTTCGCTCAGACTGGTCGGGGTTAAAGGAGCCGTTGATTCGGGGGCTCTGGCTCACTAAGGCTGTGGGGAGGGAGGGGCCCGATGCCGGGCGAGCCTGCGGCGGCAGAGGCTGGCGTGACGTTGCACCAGCCTGAGGCACACTGTGCATTCTCCTGGTGAAGTTGTCCCTGGATCCCGGGACCCTGGCAGTGGCGGGCTGCACAGGCTCCCCGGAAGGGAGGTGTGGATAATGACCTGTGCTCGCACACAGGCTTCTTGGTGGTGGCAGCAGCAGCCTTAGCGTCTCATGCCCATCTCAGGTCCGCAGTGTTAGCTGCGGCTCGCGCCTGTCTCTGGAGCTCCTTTAAGCAGCGCTCTTAATCCCCTCTCCTCACGCACCAGGAAACAAAGAGGGAAGAAAAAGTTCCTTGCCTCTTCAGCAGGTCCAGACTTTTCCCTGGACTCCCTCCCGGTTAGCCGTGGTGCACTAACCCCTTCAGGCTGTGTTCACGCAGCCAGTCCTCTCCCTGCACTGAAGACGGAGCCTCAGCTCCCAGCCCCACCCGCCCCTGTGGGTGAGCAGACAAGCCTCTCAAGCTAGTGAGTCCCAGTCGGCACCGATCCTCTGTGCAGGAATCTCTCTGCTTTGCCCTCCACACCCCTGTTGCTGTGCTCTCCTCCGCGGCTCTGAAGCTTCCGCCCTCCGCCACCCGCAGTCTCGCCCCCGAAGGGGCTTCCTAGTGTGTGGAAACCTTTCCTCCACAGCTCCCTCCCACTGGTCCAGGTCCCGTCCCTATTCTTTTGTCTCTTTTTTCTTTTGCCCTACCCAGGTACGTGGGGAGTTTCTTGCCTTTTGGGAGGTCTGAGGTCTTCTGCCAGCGTTCAGTAGGTGTTCTGTAGGAGTTGTTCCACGTGTAGATGTATTTCTGATGTATCTGTGGGGAGGAAGGTGATCTCCGCATCTTACTCTTCCATCATCTTCCTGATGGAGATCAGTTCTTCCCTTTCATCACTTTAAGTATATCATGCCACTCCCTTCTGGCTTGTAGAGTTTCTGCTGAGTAAGCAGCTGTTAACCTTATGGGAGTTCCCTTGTATGTTATTTGTCATTTTTCCCTTGCTGCTTTCAATAATTTTTCTTTGTCTTTAATTTTTGCCAGTTTGATTACTATGTGTCTCGGCATGTTTCTCCTTGGGTTTATCCTGTATGGAACTCTCTGCACTTCCTGGACTTGGGTGACTGTTTCCTTTCCCATGTTAGGGAACTTTTTGACTATAATCTCTTCAAATATTTTCTCTGGTCCTTTCTCTCTCTCTTCTCCTTCTGGGACCCCTACAACGCGAATGTTGTTGCCTTTAGTGTTGTCCCAGAGGTCTCTTAGGCTGTCTTCATTTCTTTTCATTCTTTTGTCTTCATTCTGTTCCACAGCAGTGAATTCCACCATTCTGTCTTCTAGGTCACTATCCGTTCTTCTGCCTCAGTTTTTCTGCTATTGATTCCTTCTAGTATAGTTTTTTATTTCAGTTATTGTATTGTTCATCTCTGTCCGTTTGTTGTTTAATTCATCTAGGTCTTTGTTAAACATTTCTTGCATCTTCTCAATCTTTGCCTCCATTCTCTTTCTGTGGTCCTGGATCATCTTCACTGTCATTATTCTGAATTCTTTTTCTGGAAGGTTGCCTATCTCCACTTCATTTAGTTGTTTTTCTGGGGTTTTATCTTGTTCCTTCATCTGGTACATAGCCCTCTGCCTTTTCATCTTGTCTGTCTTTCTGTGAAGGTAGTTTTTGTTCCACAGGCTGCAGGATTGTAGTTCTTCTTGCTTCTGCTGTCTGCCCTCTGGTGGATGAGGCTATCTAAGAGGCTTGTGCAAGTTTCCTGACGGGAGGGACTGGTGGTGGGTAGAGCTGGCTGTTGCTCTGGTGGGCAGAGCTCAGTAAAACTTTAATCTGCTTGACTGCTGATGGGTGGGGCTGGGTTCCCTCCCTGTTGGTTGTTTGACCTGAGGCAGCCCAACACTGGAGCCTACCTGGGCTCTCTGGTGGGGCTAATGGCTGACTCTGGGAGGACTCACGCCAAGGAGTACTTCCTGGACTTGGGTGGCTTCCCAGAACTTCTGCTGCCAGTGTCCTTGTCCCCACGGTGAGCCACAGCCACCCCTCCACCTCTGCAGGAGACCCTCCAACAGTAGCAGGTAGGTCTGGTTCAGTTTCCCCTGGGGTCACTGCTCCTTCCCCTGGTCCTGATGCGACACTACTTTGTGTGTGCCCTCCAAGAGTGGAGCCTCTGTTTCCCCCAGTCCTGTCAGAGTCCTGCAATCAAATCCCGCTAGCCTTCAAAGTCTGATTCTCTAGGAATTCCTCCTCCCGTTGCTGGACCCCTAGGTTCGGAAGCCTGACGTGGGGCTCAGAACCTTCACTCCAGTGGGTGGACTTCTGTGGTATAAGTGTTCTCCAGTTTGTGAGTCACCCACCCAGCAGTTATGGGAGTTGATTTTATTGTGATTGTGCCCCTCCTACCATCTCATTGTGGCTTCTTCTCTGTCTTTGGATGTGGGGTATCTTTTTGGTGAGTTCCAGTGTCTTCCTCTCGATGATTGTTCAGCAGTTAGTTGTGATTCTGGTGTTCTCGCAAGAGGGAGTGAGAACACGTCCTTCTACTCCGCCTCTTGGTTCCATCTCCTAATGTTTTTATTGTTGAGTTGTAAGAATTCTTTATATATTTTGGAAACTAGACCCTTATCAGATATATGATTTATAAAAATTTTCTCCCATTCTGTGGGATGTCTCTTTACTCTGTTGATGTAAATTAAATTTTTATTATGTGTATGTGTAAATGTATATATGGATATGTGTATATATTTACAAATATACGTAAACAAATATGTGTAAAGGCATATAAGTCTCTTTTAAAACTTTTTTCACACAAATGTTGGTATATAATACATACTGTTCTACCTGTGCTTTTTTAACTTAATGTATGTTACAGATCATTCCATATCAGTATTACCAAAAAAGATTTCATACTATTTTTGCATGATATGTCATTGTATAAATGTACCATAATATATTTAACCAGTCCACATTTGATGGATATTTATATTGTTCCCAAATTTTTAGGGAACAACGCTGCAGTGGGTAACCTTGTTTGCATATAATTTAGTACATATAATAATACCTAGAAGAAAGTTCCTAGACATGGAATTGCTAACCCACAATATATGTGCATTTATAATTTTAACGGATATTGCCAAATTTTCTTAGATAAATGATGTACTAATTTCTGCAATGTGTGAAAGTGCCTGTTTTCCCAAATCCTTACCAACATAATCTATTATGAATGATTGGTTTTAAAATGGTTTCATGTGGTATTATTCAGGGCATTTCACTCGAGAGATGCCCAAGTTAAGAACTGTCAGAGTTAAGAATTGTCAATTATAGTTGGCCCTTGAAAAACGTATGGGCTTGGGGATGCTGACCACCCTGCTGACCACACCCGTTTAAAACTTTTCTTAAAAATTGGAGTATAGTTGGTTTATAATGTGTTAGTTTTTGCTGCACAACGAAATGAATCACCTATGTGATAAGTTTGGCTGTGGGTTTGTCATATATGGCATTTATTATGTTGAGGTAAGTTCCCTCTCTGCCTACTTTCAGGAGAGTTTTTATCATAAATGGGTGTTGAATTTTGTCGAAAGCTTTTTCTGCATCTATTGAGGTGATCATATGATTTTTCTTCTTCAACGTGTTAACATGGTTTATCACATTGATTAATTTGCATATATTGAAGAATCTTTGCATTCTGGGGTAAACCCCACTTGATCATGGTGTATGATCCCTTTTAATGTGCTGCTGGATTCCATTTGCTAGTATTTTTGCATCTATGTTCATCAGTGATATTGGCCTGTAGTATTCTTTTTTTGTGACATCTTTGTTTGGATTTGGTATCAGGGTGATGGTGGCCTCATAGAAGGAGTTTGGGAGTGTTCCTCCCTCTGCTATATTTTGGAAGAGATTGAGAAGGATAGGTGTTAGCTCTTCTCTAAATGTTTGATAGAATTTGCCTGTGAATCCATCTGGTCCTGGGGTTTTGTTTGTTGGAAGATTTTAAATCACAGTTTCAATTTCAGTGCTTGTGATTGGTCTGTTTATATTTTCTATTTCTTCCTGGTTCAGTCTCGGAAAGTTGTGCTTTTCTAAGAATTTGTCTATTTCTTCCAGGTTGTCCGTTTTATTGCCATACAGTTGCTTGTAGTAATCTCTCATGATGCTTTGTATTTCTGCAGTGTCAGTTGTTACTTCTCCTTTTCCATTTCTATTTCTATTGATTTGAATGTTCTCCCTTTTTTTCTTGATGAGTCTGGCTAGTGGTTTATCAATTTTGTTTACCTTCTCAAAGAACCAGCTTTTAGTTTTATTGATCTTTGCTATCATATTCATTTCTTTTTCATTTATTTCTGATCTGATTTTTATGATTTCTTTCCTTCTGCTAACTTTGGGGTTTTTTTGTTTTCCTTTCTCTAATTGCTTTAGGTGTAAGGTTAGGTTGTTTATTTGAGATGTTTCTTGTTTCTTGAGGTAGGATTGTATTGCTATAAACCTGCCTCTTAGAACTGCTTTTGCTACACCCCATAGATTTTGGGTCATCGTGTTTTCACTGTCATTTGTTTCTAGGTAGGTTTTGATTTCCTCTGATTTCTTCAGTGATCTCTTGGTTATTCAGTAGTGTATTGTTTAGCCTCCATGTGTTTGTATTTTTTACAGATTTATTTCCTGTAATTGATATCTAGTCTCATAGCGTTGTGGTCAGAAAAGATACTTGATATGATTTCAGTTTCCTTACATTTACCAAGCCTTGATTTGTGATCAAAGATATTATCTATCCTGGAGAATGTTTCATGAGCACTGGAGAAGATAGTGTATTCTGGTGTTTTTGGATGGAATATCCTATAAATATCAGTTAAGTTCATCTTGTTTAATATATCATTTAAAGCTTGTGTTTCCTTGTTTATTTTCATTTGGGGTGATCTGTCCATTGGTGAAAGTGGCGTGTTAAAGTCCCCTACTATGATTGTGTTACTGTTGATTTCCCCTTTTATGGCTGTTAGCATTTGCCTTAAGTATTGAGGTGCTCCTATGTTGAGTGCATAAATACTTAGAATTGTTATACCTTCTTCTTGGATTGATCATTATGTAGTGTCCTTCTTTGTCTCTTCTAATAGTCTTTATTTTAAAGTCTATTTTGTCTGATATGAGAATTGCTACTCCAGCTTTCGTTTGATTTCCATTTGCATGGAATATCTTTTTCCATCCCCTCACTTTCAGTCTGTATGTGTCCCTAGGTCTGAAGTGGGTCTTTTGTAGACAGAATATATACAGGTCTTGTTTTTGTTTCCATTCAGTCAGTGTGTGTCTTTTGGTTGCAGATTAGAACCATTTGTATTTAATGTAGTTATCAATGTGTGTGTTCCTATTACCATTTTCTTAATTGTTTTGGGTTGGTTATTGTGGGTCTTTTCCTTGTCTTGTGTTTACTGCCTAGAGAAGTTCCTTTAGGATTTGGTGTAAAGCTGGTTTGGTGGTGCTGAATTCTCTTAGCTTTTACTTGTCTGTAAAGGTTTTAATTTCTCCGTCGAATCTAAATGAGATCCTTGCTGGGTAGAGTAATCTTGGTTGTAAGTTTTCCTCTTTCATCACTTTAAATATGTCCTGCCACTCCCTTCTAACTTGCAGAGTTTCTGCTGAAAGATCACCTCTTAACCTTATGGGTATTCCCTTGTATGTTATTTGTTGCTTTTCCCTTGCTGCTTTTAATATTTTTTCTTTGTGTTTAATTTTTGATAGTGTGATTAATGTGTCTTGGTGTGTTTCTCCTTGGATTTATCGTGTATGGGACTCTCTGTGCTTCCTGGACTTGATTGACTATTTCCTTTCCCATATTAGGGAAGTTTTCAACTATAATCTCTTCAAGTATTTTCTCAGTTCCTTTCTTTTTCTCTTCTTCTTCTGGGACCCCTATAATTAAAATGTTGGTGCGTTTAATGTTGTCCCAGAGGTCTCTGAGACTGTCCGCAATTCTTTGCATTATTTCTTCTTTTGCTCTGCAGTAGTTACTTCCACTATTTTATCTTCCAAGTCACTTATCCATTCTTCTGCCTCAGTTATTCTGCTATTCATTCCTTCTAGAGAATTTTAAATTTATTTATTGTGTTGTCTATCATTGTTTGTTTGCTCTTTAGTTCTTCTAGGTACTTGTTAAATGTTTCTTGTATTTTCTCCATTCTATTTCCAAGATTTTGGATCATCTTTACTATCATTACTCTGAATTCTTTTTCAGGTAGACTGCCTATTTCCTCATTTGTCTGGTGGGTTTTTACGTTGCTCCTTCTGCTGTGTATTTCTCTGTCTTCCCATTTTGCTTATTTAACTTATTGTGTTTGGGGTCTCCTTTCTGCAAGCTGCAGGTTCGTAGTTCCTGTTGTTTTGGTGTGTGCCCCCAGTGGGTAAGGTTGGTTCAGTGGGTTGTGGAGGCTTCCTGGTGGAGGGGACTGGTGTGTGTGTTCTGGTGGATGAGGCTGGGTCTTGTCTTTCTGGTGGGCAGGGCCACATCCGGTGTCTGTTTTGGGGTGTCTGTGAACTTGTTATGATTTTAGGCAGCCTCTCTGCTATTGGGTGGGGTTGTGTTCCTGTCTTGCTATTTGTTTGGCATCGGGTGTCCAGCACTGTAGCTTGCTGGTCGTTGAGTGGAGCTGGGTCTTAACATTGAGATGGAGATCTCTGAGAGAGCTTTTGCCATTTGCTATTACGGGGGGCCGGTAGGTCTCTGGTGGACCAATGTCCTGAACTTGGCTCTCCCACCTCAGAGGTTCAGGCCTGACAACCGGCTGGAGCAGCAAGACTCTGTCAGCCACCTGGCTATTGGGAAGTCTGAGGTCCTCTGCCAGTGTTCAGTAGGTGCTCTGTATGAGCTTTTCCACATGTATACGTATTTTTAATGTATTTCTGAGGAGGAAGGTGATCTCCATGTCTTACTCCTCTGCCATCTTGAAGCTCCAAACTCAGGAACTCCACACTCCAGAGGCCCTCTTTTCCATGTGGTGCCTCTCCCCTTCTGCGTGGGTCCTAACCCTCTCCGTTTTTTTCTTGGTGAGTCTGGCTAAGGGATTATCAATTTTGTTTATCTTCTCAAAGAACCAACTTTTAGCTTTATTGATCTTTGCTATTGTTTTCTTCGTTTTGATTTCATTTATTTCTGCTCTGATCTTTATGATTTGTTTCCTTATACTAACTTCAGTGGGTTTTTTTTTTGTTCTTTGTCTAGTTGCTTTAGGTGTACAGTTAGAGTGTTTATTTGAGATTTTTCTTGTTTCTTGAGGTGAGATTGAATTGTTATAAACTTCCCTGTTAGAACTGCTTTTGCTGCATTGCATAGGTTTTGGATCATCGTGTTTTCATTGTTATTTGTCTCTATTTTTTTTTTTTTTTTGTCTCTAGATATTTTTTGATTTCCTCTTTGATTTCTTCAGTGATCTCTTGGGTAGTTAGTAGTGTATTGTTTAGCCTTCAGGTGTTTGTGTTTTTTACAGTTTTTTTCATGAACTGATGTCTAATCTCATAGTGTTGTGGTCAGAAAAGATGGTTGATACAATGTCAGTTTTGTTAACCTTACCAAGGCTCGATTTGTGACCAAAGATGTGATCTGTCCTGGAGAATGTTCCGTGTGCACTTGAGAAGAAAGTGTCTTTCGGGTGGAATGTCCTATCAATATCAATTAAGTCTGTCTGGTCTTTTGTGTCATTTAAAGCTTGTGTTTCCTTATTTATTTTGTGTCTGGATGATCTGTCCATTGATGTAAGTGGGGTGTTAAAGTCCCCCACTATTATTATGTTACTGTCGATTTCCCCTTTTATGGTTTTTAGCATTTGCCTTATGTACTGAGGAGGTGCTCCTATGTTGGGTGCCTAAATATAATAGTTATATCTTGTTCTTTGATTGATCCCTTGATCATTATGTAGTGCCCTTCTTGTAACAGTCTTTATTTTAAAGTCTATTTTATCTGACATGAGTATTGCTACTCAAGCTTTCTTTTGATTTCCATTTGCACGGAATATCTTTTCCATTCCCTTAGTTTCGGTCTTTATGTGTTCCTAGGTCTGAAGTGGGTCTCTTGGAGATAGCATATAAACATATGGTTTTTTGTTTGTTTCTTTTATTATTTATTTGTCTGTGCTGGGTCTTAGCTGTGGCACGCAGGATCTTTAGCTACAGCATGGAGGATCTAGTTCCCTGACCAGGGATCAAACCCACACCCCCTGCATTGGTAGCACAGAGTCTTAACCACTGGACCACCAAGGAAGTCCCAAACAGGTTTTGTTTTTGTATCCATTGAGCCTGTTTGTGTCTTTTGGTTGGAACATTTAATTCATTTACATTCAAGGTAATTATCGATATGTTATGTTCCTATTACCATTTTCTTAATTGTTTTGGGTTTATTTTTGTGGGTCTTTTTCTTCTCTTGTGTTTCCCGCCTAGAGAAATTCCTTTAGCATTTGTTGTAAAGCCTGTTTGGTGGTGCTGAATTCTCATAGCTTTTGCTTGTCTTTAAAGCTTTTGATTTCTCCGTCGAATCTAAATGAGATCCTTGCTGGGTACAGTAATCTTGGTTGTAGGTTTTACTGTTTCATCACTTTAAATATATCCTTGCCACTCCCTTCTGGCCTGCAGAGTTTCTGCTGAAAGATCATCTCTTAACCTTTTGGGGATTCCCTTGTATGTTATTTGTTGCTTTTCTCTTGCTGTTTTTAATATTTTTTCTTTGAATTCAATTTTTGTTAGTTTGATTAATATGTGTCTCGGCGTGTTTCTCCTTGGGTTTACCCTGCAAGGATAAACTCTGTGCTTCTTGGACTTGTGTGGCTATTTCCTTTCCCATTTTAGGGAAGTTTTTGACTATAATCTCTTCAAATATTTTCTCAGACCCTTTCTCTTTCTCTTCTTCCTCTAGGACACCTATAATTTGAATGTTTGTGCATTTAATATTGTCCCAGAGGTCTCTGAGAGTGTCCTCCCTTCTTTTCATTCTTTTTTCTTTTTTCTGCTCCTTGGCAGTTATTTCTACCATTCTATCTTCCAGCTCACTTATTTGGTCTTCTGCCTCAGTTATTGATTCCTTCTAGTGTATTTTTCATTTCATTTATTGTGTTGTTCATCACTGTTTTTTTTTTTAGTTCTTCTGTATCCTTGTTAAACATTTCTTGTATTTTCTTGATCCATGCCTCCATTCTACTTCTGAGATTCTGGATCATCTTTACTGTCATTACTCTTAATTCTTTTTCAGGTATGTTGCCTATTTCCTCTTCATTTATTTGGTCTTGTAGGTTTTTACCTTCCTCCTTCACCTCTAATGTATTTTTTTGTCATCTCATTTTTTTTAATGGGTGGGGCTGTGTTCCTGTCTTACTGGCTGTTTGGCCTGAGGCGTCCAGCACTGGGGTTTGCAGGCAGTTGGTTGGAGACAGGTCTAAGTGCCAAGATGAGGACCTCTGGGAGAACTCACACCTATTAAGGTCTAAGTGCCAAGATGAGGACCTCTGGGAGAACTCACACCTATTAATAGTCTCTGGGGCCTGAGGTTCTCTGTTAGTCCAGTGGTTTGGACTTAGCACTCCCTCCACAGGAGCTCAGGCCCAACCCCAGCCTGGGAACCAAGACCCCACAAGCCATGTGGCATGGCAAAAGAAATAAAAGGGCAACGAATAAAAAAGAATAGAAAAATAACAAAGAATAAAAAAGAAAATAAAATTAGAAAAATTAAAATTAAACCACAACAACAAAGCAAAACAGAACCAGCACAGCAAAAAAATAAAGATTAAATGAAAAATAAAATTAAAAAAATTAAAAGATAAAAGTTAAAAAAAAAAGAGCCAGAGAGGCCTTAGTGTGTGTGTGGGGGGCCCTTAGACCCAGGACCCACACTGCCAGAAAATACCTTGGTTTGGGGGGGCAGGGCTCAAACCCAGGTCCCAGTCAGCTGCAGGGGCCCTGGGGGTGGGGGACTCAGGCCCAGGACCCCAGCAGGCTTTCCGGGGTCTGAGGGGGTGGGGGAGACACTGGCCATGTTCCCTTCTGATCCCCTGACCCTCCAAAGGTCCCTCTCCATCCCCATCAGTCCCCATGCCATGAGTGGGCCACTCCAAATGTGGAAATCTCTCCCCTCCCCCAGCTCCCCCTCAGGGGGTCGGTCCCATCCCACCTCCACTTTTCTTCCCCCTCCCACATCCTACCTGGTCGCACGGGGATTCCTCCCATCCCCTTAGGTGTCCAAGGTCCCCCACCAGTGCCTAGTAGATGCCCTACTTGTGAGGAGACACGAACCTTGCGTCCACCTACTGCGCCATCTTGACTCCTGCTTAAAACTTTTGACTCCCCCTAAATCCAACTACTAATAGACTGTTGTTGACAAGAACCCTTACTGGTAACAGAAACAGTCAATCAACACGTATTTTGTACATGTAGTATATACTATATTCTTACAATAAGAAGAAGAGAAAAGATTAAGAAAATCATAAGGAAGAGGAAATACATTTACAGTAATGTACTGTATTTATTGATACCGTAAGTTTGTCATCTGTTGACAAGATGAATCCTCTGTCAGTCAGTACCTACCTATATCAATATTGTCAATATTGCATTATATGATACAAAATACAGTAGAAGTTATATGTACTACTAACACCAACATTAAAAATGAAAAACTTAGGTAAAAAAATTTATTTTTACTTACAGGAATAATGATTCATGCATTGATAACAAAGAAGTGGCAATATGATTGCTTAATGGTAGCCTACTGTAATCAATACAATTTCTTCACATAGCCTAGCCCATACACTAATGAATGAATTATAAAATTTTAATAGCATATAGTATTACAGTCATGTTCATAACACAGACTTGGAAACACTGTTACACTTTTGTAAAAAGTCACTTACTTGTGGTAATAGGGTGATACGCATATCAAATTATGAGAGAGAGAGGCATTCGGTATGGTAATGTAATTCTTTGAAAGCAAAGTTATAAACCAATAATAAAACTAACACATTATTAATTTTATATTAAGTATCACTCACCTTGTGCCTACGTTAAGATAGACTATTCACTCCAATACAATCTTTTTTCTTATTAAAGTACAGTTGATTTACATTATTTTATTAGTTTCGAGTGTACAACACAGTGATTCAAGATTTTTATAGATTGTACTGTAAAGTTGTTACAAAACAATGGCTATATTTCCCTGTGCTATACAATATATCCTTGTTGCTTATCTATTTTATACACAGTAGTTTATATCTCTTAATCTCACCCCATCCCTATCTTGCCCCTCTCTGCTCCCCTCTCCCCACTGGTTACCACTAGTTTGTTGTCAGTATCTGTGGATCTGTTTCTGTTTTGTTATATACATTTGTTTGTTTAATTTTTTAGATTCTACATATAAGTGATAACATCAGTCTTTGTCTTTCTCAGTCTGACTTACTTCACTGAGCATAGTACTCTCTAGATCCATCCATGTTGTTGCAAATGGCAGAACTTTATTCATTTTTATGGCTGAGTAATATTCCATTGTATATATACACCACATCTCCTTTATGAATTTTTCTGTTGATGGACACTTTGGTTGCTTCCATGTCTTAGCAAATGTAAATAATGATCCTTTGAACATGGAGATACACGTATCTTTTCAAATTAGTATTTTTGTTTTCTTTGGATATATATCCACGAGTAGAATTTCTGGATCACATGGTAGTTTCATTTTTTCTTTTTTTTTTTTTTTTTGAGGAACTTCCATACTGATTTCCAAAGTAGCAGCACCAAGTTACATTCCTACCAACAGTATACAAGGGTTCCCCTTTCTCCACATACTCACCAACATTTATAATTTGTGGTCTTTTTGATGATAGCCACTCTGACAGGTGTGAGTGTGACAGCCACTCTCTCATTGTGGTTTTGATTTGCATTCTCTGATGATTATCTATCTTAAACATCTTTTCATGTGCCTATTGGCCATCTGTATGTATTCTTTGGAAAAATGTCTATTCAAGTCTTCTGCCCATTTTTTAATCGGGTCATTTTAATCGGGTTTTTAATTTTTTAATCGGGTTTGTTTTTCTGATACTGAGTTGTATGAGTTGTTTGTACACTGTGGATAATAACCCTTTATCAGTCATATTATATGCATATATTTTATTACATTCAGTAGGTTGTGTTTTCATTTTGTTGATGGTTTCCTTTGCTGTGCAAAAGCTCAAGTTTAATTAGGTCCTATTTGTTCATTTTTACTTTTGTTTCTTTTGCCTTAGGAGACAGATCCATAAAAAATATTGCTATAATTTATGTCCAAGAGTTTTCTGCCTATGTTCTTTACTAGGAGTTTTATGGTCTCCATTCTTACATAGAGGTCTTTAATCCATTTGAGTTTATTTTTGTATACGGTGTGAGGAAAGTTTCTAATATTATTCTTTTACATGTAGCTGTCCAGTATTCCCAGCACCACTTATTAAAGAGACTGTCTTATCTCCACTGTATATTCTTGCATCCTTTGACAAAGAATAATTGAAAATAAGTGCATGGGTTTATTTCTGAGCTCTTTATTCTGTTCAATTGATCTATGTGTCTGTTTTTATGGCAGTACCATGCTGTTTTGATTACTGTAGCTTTGTAGTATAGTCCAAATCCAGGGAGCATGTTACCTCAAGCTTTTTTCTTTTTTTTATGATTGCTTTAGTAATTCAGGGTCTTTTGTGGTACATGTAAATTTTAGGGATATTTGTTTTGGTTCTGTTGAAAATGTCATGGATATTTTGACAGGGATTGCATTAAATGTGTAGATTGCTTTGGGTAGTATGGACATGTTAACAATATTAATTCTTCCAAATCAAGAACACAGGATATATTTCCATTTCTTTGTATCATTTTCAAATTCCTTCATCAATGTTTTATAGTTTCAGAGTAGAGGTCTTTGACCTCCTTGGTAAGTTTATTCCTTAGGTATTTTATTATTTTTGATGTGACTTTAAATGGGATTGTTTCCTTGCTTTCTCTTTATAATAGTTCATTATTAGTATATAGAAAAGCACATATCCTGTAACTTTCTGAATTAATTTATTGGTTCTAATAGTTTCTTTTGTGGAAATTTTAGGGTTTTCTATATATAGTATCATGTCATTTGCAAATAGTGACAGCTCTACTTCTTCCCTTCCAATTTGGATGTGGCTTTTTGTTTTTTGTTGTCTGATTACTGTGATGAGGACTTCGAACTCTATGTTAAATAGACGTGGCAAGAGTGGGCATTCTTGTCTTATTCCTCATTTTGGAGGAAAAGCTTTCAGCTTTTCAGCATTGAGTATGATGTTAGCTGTGGCTCTGTCATAAGTGGTTTTTATTATGTTGAGATACGTTCCCTCTATCCACTTGGATGAGAATTTTTATCATGAATGGATGTTGAATTTTGTCAAATGCTTTTTCTGCCTATGTTGAGATGATTATATGATTTTTGCCTTTCCTTTTGTTAATGTGGTGTATCATATTGATTGATGCGAACCATCTTCACATCCCTCAAATAAATCCCACTTGATCATGGTGTATGATCCTTTTTATATATTGTTGGATTAGGTTTGCAGATATTTTGTTGAGGATTTTTGTATATATATTCATGAAAGATATTGGCCTGTTATTTTCTTTTTTTGCAGTGTCTTTATCTAGTTTTGGTATCAGGGTAATTGTGGCCTCATAGAATTATTTTGGGAGTGCTCCATCCTCTTCCATTTTTTGGAAAAGTTAAGGCTAGGTTGGTAGAATTCCCTCGTGAAGCTGTCTTGTTCTGGATTTCCATTTGCTGGGAGGGTTTTTTGTTTGTTTTTGTTGTGTTTTGTTTAGGGTTTTTTTGTTTGTTTTGTTTTTTACAGATACAAGTCACTAATAGTGATCTGTCTGTTCAGATTGTCTATTTCTTCCTGATTCAGTCTTAGAAGGTTATATGTTTCTAGAAGTTTGTCCATTTCTTCTAGATTGTCCAATTTGTTGTCATATAACTATTCATAGTATTTCCTTATTTTTTGTATCTCTGTGATATTGGTTGTTATTTCTCCTCTTTCATTTCTCATTTTGTTGATTTAGGTCCTCTCTCTTTTCCTCTTGAGGAGCCTGGCTAAAGGTTTGTCAACTGTGTTTATCTTTGCAAAAACCAGCCCTTAGTTTCATTGATCTTTTTTATTATTTATTTGGTCTTTTTTATTTATGTCCTCTCTCATCTTTATTATTTCGTGTTTTCTACTGACTTTGGGCTTTGTTTAGTCTTCTTTTTCTAATTACTTTCAATGCAACATTAGGTTGTTTGAGATTTTTTGTTTGTTTCTTGAGGTAGGCCTGTATCACTATAAACTTTCCTCTTAGGACTGCTTTTGCTGCATTCCACCAATTTTGGAAAGTTGTGTTTCCATTTTCATTTGTCTTGAGGTATTTCCTCTTTGATATCTTCACTGATCTATTGGGTTTTTTTAGTAACATGTTGTTTAGTCTCCACGTGTTTGTGCTTTTCCCTTTTTTTTTCTGTAACTGATTTTTAGTTTCATACAATTGTGGTAGAAAAAAAATGCTTGACACAATTTCTATTTTCTTAAATTTGTTGAGACTTGTGGCCTAGCATGTGATCCATCCTGGATAATGTTCCATGTGCACTTGAAAACAAAGTATATTCTGCTGTTTTTGTCCTGTAGATATCTATTAAGCCCAGCTAGTTTATTGTATCATTTAAGACCAGTGTTGCCTAATTGATATTCTGTCTGGATGATCTGTCCACTGATATAAGTCAGATTTAAAGTCCCCTACTATTATTGTATTATTATCAATTTCTCCCTTTATGTCTGTTAATATTTGATTTATATATTTAGGTATTCCTGTAATGGGTGCATATATGTTAACGAGTGTAATATCCTCATCTTTATTGATCCCTTTATCATTACATAAAGCTCTTCTTTATCTTTTGTTATAAACTTTTTTAAAGTCTATTTTATCTGATATGAATATTGCTACCCCTGCTTTTTTTTTTAAAGGGGTAATATTTTAATACCATGCTGTGTGTGTGTGTGTGTGTGTGTGTGTGTGTGTGTGTGTGTGTACACATTTATCTGAATATTTTCAATCAGCCTGACTGAGGTATAATTTACATACAAGAAAATACACATAGTTGCATATAGAGTTGGATGAGTTCAAAAATACATATCCCTAAGTCAGCTCCACACAATCCAGATACAAGACATTTCCTTTTACCTTAGGACCCTCTCCCTGGTTTGAGAAAAGGAGCAATAAAGTATAAACTCTTCAAATAGAGTTTTGTAAGTTTTATCAAGGCTACTGGTTGAGGAAGGAATATTAGGCTCAAGAGCTTGGGCATTGGCGTATGAGAGCCAAAGTTTCAATTAGCCAAACAAAACACTTTACCCCTGCTTTCTTGTCTTGTCTTTCTTATCCAGTCACCCACCCCATGTCTTTTGATTGGACAGTTTAGTCCACTGATATTTAAAGTAATTATTGATAGGTTTGTACTTATTATTATTACTTGTTTTCTGGTTGTTTTTGTAGTTTTTCTCTGTTCATTTCTTCTTTTTGCTTCTTCTCTTTTAGTTTGATGATTTTCTTTAGTAGTATGCTTATGTTCCTTTCTTCTCCATTTTTGTGTAACTACTGTAGGTTTTTGATTTGTGGTTACCACGGGATTCATATATGTTGATCTATAACTAAATCTACTTCTTTTAAACTGGTAGTAATTTAAATTCAAACACATTGTAAAAGATCTACCTTTTTTGCTCCTTCCTCCACATTTTGTGTTTTGATGTCCTATTTTATGTCTTCATGTTTATACCTTCACTACATGTGTAGTTATATTTGCCTTTACAGTTTTTGTCTTTTACCTTTGTACTCGTTTATTTAAGTGGTTGATCCTCAGCCTTTACTATATATTTTCCTTTCCTAGTGGGATTTTTCCTTTACCATAGTTTCTTACTCCTTGTCATAGGCTTTTTTTTAAACTCAGAGAAGACCCTTTAACATTTCTTTTAGTGTAGGTTTAGTACTGATGAACTCTTATTTAGTTTTTGCTTGTCTGAGTTCTTTGTCTCTCCTTCAATTCTAAATGATAATCTTGCTAGGTTACAGATTTTTCCCTTTGAACACTTCGGATATATCATGGCCCTCCCTTTGGCCTGCAAAGTTTCTGCAGAAAAATCAGCTGATAGCTTTATGGTGGTTCCCTTGTATATGACTCTATTTTTCTCTTGATGCTTTTAGAATTCATGCTTTATCTTTTTTTTTTTTTTTTTTTTTTTTTTTTTTGCAGCATGCGGGCCTCTCACTGCTGTGGCTTCTCCTGTTGAGGAGCACAGGCTCCGGGCGCGCAGGCCCAGCAGCCATGGCACACGGGCCCAGTTGTCCCGCGGCATTCAGGATCCTCCCAGACCAGGGCATGAACCTGTATCCCCTGCATCTGCAGGTGGACTCAACCACTGCACCACCAGGGAAGCCCCATGCTTTATTTTTAACTTGTGCTATTTTAATTATGATATGTCTTGGTGTGGGTCTGTTTGGGTTCACCTTGTTTGGGACACTCTGTGCTTCCTGTATAGTACCTGGATATGTTTCTTTCTTCAAGTTTGGAAAGTTTCAGCCATAATTTCATCAAATACATTTTGAGCCCCTTCTCTCTCTTTTCTCCTTCTGGGACCCTTATAATGTAAATGTTGATATCCTTGATGTTGTTCCATAGATCCATTAAACTGTTCTCATTTTTTGTTTTTCTTTTCTTGTTCTGATTGGGTGATTTCCATTATTCTATCTTCCAGATCACTTATGCGTTCTTCCTTATCACCAGTCTCCTATTCATTCTTTCTAATGTGTTTTCATTTCAGCTATTGTCTTCTTCAGTGTTCTGGCCTGTCCTTTTTGATATTTTCTAGTTCCTTGTTAAAATTCTCTCTGTATTCATCTATCCTTTTTTCCTAATTCAGAAATCATACTTATTACTAATGCTTTGAATTCTTTACCTGGTAAATTGTTTATTTCTGTTTAATTGGTTGTTTTTTTCAGGAGTTTTGTCTTGCTCTTTCAATTGAGACAAATTCCTCTGCCTTCTTATTTTGCTTTTGTTTGTTTCTATGAAATTAGATGAAACAGTTACCTATAGTGATCTTGATCTTATGGGGGAGCATCCCTATACAGTCTGTCTGTACCCAGTGGCTTTGGTGGGACAGCTGGATTTGACATGAACACAAGTCACGTTTTCTCAGGGCATGTTGGCAACTCTCACCTTGGTAGAAGGTGGGGCTGGAGATGGAGGCGCTAGGGCCAAAGCCTGTTGTAACGCAGGGCTTCCCCTCTGCTCAGTGACCATCACCGCCCTATTGAGGGTGGTTTCCTATACCACGTTGATGTAGCAGAAGCCCTGAGGGTCAGGTCTGGGCTGGCTCCATTCCTTCCAAGTGTGCACTCTCCCCATTCCTAGCACTGGCACCCTCACCCCAGATGAGAGCAATGCTGCAGCAAGAGGGGCTGGTATAGAGTCCTTGGCATGGATTGGAGCACGGGCCTTGGCACACATCATGGTAGTCTGGCTGAGGCCAGAGATCTGGACTGTCCCTGATGCCCTGCCTGTATAAGCACCAGCAATGGCTGTCCCCACCCTGCTCAGATGCTGCTTTATGTCTGAACCACTTCTGTGTCGCACAGCCAAGCTTTTAAGCGGGGCTGGAGCATTCTCTTAGCTCAGGCTGGTGCACACGCTGAGGCATTCATGGGAAACCAGCCAGCCACCCATGCAATTTTCAGTCTGCCCTCTTTGCCCTGCTTTGTGAGCAAGCAAGCATGCACATGCTCCTTACAAGCAGAGTACAGGCTCCCACAGTCCTCCTGTTACTCTCGCTGTCCCTCTAACCAGCCAAGGGGATTTGTCGTCCCTGTGTCAGACCCCAGGACTGTGGTGCCCAATATGTGACTCAAACTGCTCACTCCCTAGGGAGGATCTCTGCCTGTGTTTAACCCCCTCCTCTTCTGAATCCCCTGGGAGGTTGTGACTTGATCATTTCTCTTCTCTACTTACCCAGTTTCATGTGGATCTTTCTTACAGCCTTGGTTGTGCAAGAGTCTTTCTGTGAGTCTCCAGTCAGTTTTTAATGAGAATTGTTCTACATGTAGATGTATTTTTGATGTACTCTTTGTGTGTGGGGGGGTGAGTTCTGTGTCCTACTCCACCATCTTGATCTTCTCCAGACAAAACAGACTTTAAAACAAAGACTCTCCAATGAATCTGCTATTGTCAACAGTGCCCTCCACATTGCTAACTACCACACAGTGGTCAATTCTCTTCTCTCTGTAGTACTTGACTGGTTACTCTCTCCTTCTTGAAACAGTTTCTTCAGTTGAAATCTGTAACACAGCTCTCTTGTTTGATCTTACTTCACTGACTCAATACAAGTCTTGGACACAATGTTCTACACAGTGAATACTTAGGCGATAATGATCATCATGACATGAAAACATCTTGTATAGTTATCAGATTTTTACACAAAGACACACACATACACAACAGATAAGTAGTTTATTAACTGTATGGCATGATGATTATTTACCATTCATTAGGTGGAAGTGGATCACCATAATGGTCTTCATCTTTGTGGTCTCCACGTTGAGTAGACTGAAGAGAAGGAGGAAGATGAGGGGTTGGTCTTGCTGTCTCAGGCGTGGCAGAGGTGGAAGAGGTAGAGGAGGTGGAAGGGGAGGCAGGAGAGGCAGGCACACTTTACAGAAATACATTGTAATTTCTGTCTGACTTTTTTTGCTTTTTCATTTCTCTAAAAATGTTTCTGTATGGTACCAATCCTTCTTCCATCATTTGCTTTAGTTTCAGTGCCCATATCATAGAAGGGTCCGTTTCATAAAAGGAAGTCAAAAGCAGCCTTGAATAATTGAAATTGTTCTCCCAGATCCTCTAATGTCACTTGTATTCTGGCACTGCTTCTTCGACATCCTCATCCGCATTGTGTGTCACTGCTTAGGGAGCATGCACCTCCATCAAGTCATCTTCTGTTCATCCCTCTGGTGTGCTGTCTTTTAGCTCTTGAATTTCTCCAAGATCCATGTCTTGAAACCCTTCACCCCCCACCACCACCTTTTCTGTCATGCCCAGAATCTATTTCATGATTTCTTGATTGACATTGTCATAAATCCTGTGAAGTCATGCATAACATCTAGACACAGTTTTCTCCAGCAGGAATTTATTGTTTGGGGCTTAATGGCTCTCACAGATTTTTTCTGTAACAATGATGGCATCTTCAATGGTGTAATCCTTCCGGACTTCTGTGGTGTTCTATCAGGGTTCTCTTCCATAGCATTGACAATCCTTTCCACAGAGTACCATGTGTAATGAGCCATAAAGGTCGTTATCACCCCCTGATCTACAGGCTAAATTACAGCCATTGTGTTTGGGGGCAAGTAGATCACTTTGACACCTTTGGTGTTGAACTCACGGGGTTCTGGGTGGCCAGGGATGTTGTCCAATAGCAAAAGAACTTTAAAAGGCAGTCCCTTACCAGCAAGGAACTTCCTGACTTCAGGGACAACGCATTAATGGAACCAATCCAGAAAAAGGGCCTCTTTTACATCCAGGCCTTCTTTTACAAGCAAAACATTGGCAGCTGGTGACTATCTTTTCCCTTCAAGGCTGGAGGGTTAGCAGCTTTGTAGATAAGGGCAGTTCTGATAAGAACCCAACTGCATTTGCACAGAACAGTGGAGTAAGCCTGTCCCTTCCTGCCTTGAATCCTGGTGCTCCTTCTCCTCCTGAATAATAAATGCCTTTTGTGGCATTGTTTTCCAGAACAGAGTACTTTTTATTTTAACATCTTTATTGGGGTATAATTGCTTTACAATGGTGTGTTAGTTTCTGCCTCACAACAAAGTGAATCAGCTATACATACATACACGTTCCCATATCTCTTCCCTCTTGCGTCTACCTCCCTCCCACCCTCCCTATCCCACCCCTCCAGGCGGTCACAAAGCACCGAGCTGATCTCCTTGTGCTATGCAGCTGCATCCCACTAGCTATCTACCTTACGTTTGGTACTGTATATATGTCCATGCCTCTCTCTTGCTTTGTCACAGCTCACCCTTCCCCCTCCCCATAACCTCAAGTCCATTCTCTAGTATGTCTGTGTCTTTATTCCTGTCTTACCCCTAGGTTCTTCATGACACTTCTTTTTTTTTCTTAAATACCATATATATGTGTTAGCATATGGTATTTGTCTTTCTCTTTCTGACTCACTTCACTCTGTATGACAGACTCTAGGTCTATCCACCTCATTACAAATAGCTCAATTTCGTTTCTTTTTATGGCTGAGTAATATTCCATTGTATATATGTGCCACATCTTCTTTATCCATTCATCCGATGATGGGCACTTAGGTTGTTTCCATCTCCGGGCTATAGTAAATAGAGCTGCAATGAACATTTTGGTACATGACTCTTTTTGAATTATGGTTTTCTCAGGGTATATGCCCAGTAGTGGGATTGTTGGGTCATATGGTAGTTTTTTTTTTTTTTTTTTTTTGCGGTACGCGGGCCTCTCACTGTTGTGGGCTCTCCTGTTGCGGAGCACAGGCTCTGGACGTGCAGGCCCAGCGGCCATGGCTCACGGTCCTAGCCGCTCCACGGCATGTGGGATCTTCCTGGAACGGGGCACGAACCCATGTCCCCTGCATTGGCAGGCGGACTCTCAACCACTGTGCCACCAGGGAAGCCCCCATATGGTAGTTTTATTTGTAGTTTTTTAAGGAACCTCCATACTGTTCTCCATAGTGGCTGTACCAATTCACATTCCCACCAGCAGTGCAAGAGTGTTCCCTTTTCTGCACACCCTCTCCAGCATTTATTGTTTCTAGATTTTTTGATGATGGCCATTCTAACTGGTGTGAGATGATATCTCATTGTAGTTTTGATTTGCATTTCTCTAATGATTAATGGTGTTGAGCATTCTTTCATGTGTTTGTTGGCAGTCTGTATATCTTCTTTGGAGAAATGTCTATTTATGTCTTTGACCATTTTTGGATTGGGTTGTTTGTTTTTCTGTTATTGAGCTGCATGAGCTGCTTATAAATGTTGGAGATGAATCCTTTGTCAGTTGCTTCATTGGCAAACATTTTCTCCCATTCTCAGGGTTGTCTTTTGGTCTTGTTTATGGTTTCCCTTGCTGTGCAAAGGCTTTGAAGTTTCATTAGGTCCCATTTGTTTATTTTTGTTTTTATTTCCATTTCTCTAGGAGGTGGGTCATAAAGGATCTTGCTGTGATTTATGTCATAGAGTGTTCTGCCTATGGTTTCCTCTAAGAGTTTCATAGTTTCTGGCCTTAAACTTAGGTCTTTAATCCATTTTGAGCTTATTTTTGTGTATGGTGTTAGGGAGTGATCTAATCTCATATTTTTATATGTACCTGTCCAGTTTTCCCAGCACCACTTATTGAAGAGGCTGTCCTTTCTCCACTGTACATTCCTGCCTCCTTTATCAAAGATAAGGTGACCATATGTGTATGGGTTTATCTCTGGGCTTTCTATCCTGTTCCATTGATCTATCTTTCTGTTTTTATGCCAGTACCATACTGTCTGGATTACTGTAGCTTTGTAGTATAGTCTGAAGTCAGGGAGCCTGATCTTTCCAGCTCCGTTTTTCGTTCTCAAGATTGCTTTGGGTATTCGGGGTCTTTTCTGTTTCCATACAAATTGTGAAATTTTTTGTTTTAGTTCTGTGAAAAATGCCAGTGGTAGTTTGATAGGCATTGCATTGAATCTGTAGATTGCTTTGTGTAGTAGAGTCATTTTCATGATGTTGATTCTTCCAATCCAAGAACATGGTATATCTCTCCATCTATTTGTATCATCTTTAATTTCTTTCATCAGTGTCTTATAATTTTCTGCATACAGGTCTTTTGTCTACTTAGGTAGGTTTATCCCTAGATATTTTCTTCTTCTTGTTGAAATGGTAAATGGGAGTGTTTTCTTGATTTCACTTTCAGATTTTTCATCATTAGTGTATAGGAATGCAAGAGATTTCTGTGCATTAATTTTGTACCCTGCTACTTTACAAAATTCATTGATTAGCTCTAGTAGTTTTCTGGTAGCATCTTTAGGATTCTCTATGTATAGTATCATGTCATCTGCAAACAGTGACAGCTTTACTTCTTCTTTTCCGATTTGGATTCCTTTTATTTCCTTTTCTTCTCTGATTGCTGTGGCTAAAACTTCCAAAATTATGTTGAATAAGAGTGGTAAGAGTGGGCAAACTTGTCTTGTTCCTGATCTTAGTGTAAATGCTTTCAGCTTTTCACCATTGAGGACGATGTTGACTGTGGGTTTGTCATATATGGCCTTTATTATGTTGAGGAAATTTCCTTCTATGCCTACTTTCTGCAGGGTTTTTATCATAAATGGGTGTTGAGTTTTGTCAAAAGCTTTCTCTGCATCTATTGAGATGACCATATGGTTTTTCTCCTTCAATTTGTTAATATGGTGTATCACATTGATTGATATCCGTATATTGAAGAATCCTTGCATTCCTGGAATAAACCCCACTTGATCATGGTGTATGATCATTTTAATGTGCTGTTGGATTCTGTTTGCTAGTATTTTGTTGAGGATTTTTGCATGTATGTTCATCAGTGATATGGCCCTGTAGTTTTCTTTCTTTGTGACATCCTTGTCTGGTTTTGGTATCAAGGTGATGGTGGCCTCGTAGAATGAATTTGGGAGTGTTCGTCCCTCTGCTATATTTTGGAAGCGTTTGAGAAGGGTAGGTGTTAGCTCTTCTCTAAATGTTTGATAGAATTCGCCTGTGAAGCCATCTGGTCCTGGGCTTTTGTTTGTTGGAAGGTTTTTAATCAGAGTTTCAATTTCAGTGCTTGTGATTGGTCTGTTCATATTTTCTGTTTCTTCCTGATTCAGTCTTGGCAGGTTGTGCATTTCTAAGAATTTGTCCATTTCTTCCAGGTTGTCCATTTTATTGGCATAGAATTGCTTGTAGTAATCTCTCATGATCTTTTGTATTTCTGCAGTGTCAGTTGTTACTTCTCCTTTTTCATTTCTAATTCTATTGATTTGAGTATTCTCCCTTTTTTTCTTGATGAGTCTGGCTAATGGGTGATCTATTTTGTTTATCTTCTCAAAGAACCAACGTTTAGTTTTATTGATCTTTGCTATCGTTTCCTTCATTTCTTTTCATTTATTTCTGATATGATTTTTATGATTTCTTTCCTTCTGCTAACTTTGGGTTTTTTTATTCTTCTTTCTTTATTGCTTTAGGTGCAAGGTTAGGTTGCTTATTCGACATGTTTCCTGTTTCTTAAGGTGGGCTTGTATTGCTATAAACTTCCCTCTTAGAACTGCTTTTGTTGCATCCCATAGGTTTTGGGTCATTGTGTCTCCATTGTCATTTGTTTCGAGGTATTTTTTTATTTCCTCTTTGATTTCTTCAGTGATGTCTTGGTTATTAAGTAGGGTATTGCTTAGCCTCCATGTGTTTGTATTTTTTACAGATCTTTTCCTGTAATTGATATCTAGTCTCCTAGCGTTGTGGTCAGAAAAGATACTTGATACAATTTCAATTTTCTTAAATTTACCAAGGCTTGATTTGTGACCCAAGATATGATCTATCCTGGAGAATGTTCCATGAGCACTTGAGAAAAATGTGTATTCTGTTGTTTTTGGATGGAATGTCCTATAAATATCAATTAAGTCCATATTGTTTAATATATCATTTAAAGCTTGTGTTTCCTTATTTATTTTCATTTTGGATAATCTGTCCATTGGTGAAAGTGGGGTGTTAAAGTCACCTACTATGAATGTCTTACTGTCGATTTCCCCTTTTATGGCTGTTAGTATTTGCCTTATGTATTGAGGTGCTCCTATGTTGGGTGCATAAATATTTACAATTGTTATATCTTTTTCTTGGATCGATCCCTTCATCATTATGTAGTGTCCTTCTTTGTCTCTTCTAATAGTCTTTATTTTAAAGTCTATTTTGTCTGATATGAGAATTGCTACTCCAGCTTTCTTTTGGTTCCCATTTGCATGGAATATCTTTTTCCATCCCCTCACTTTCAGTGTGTATGTGTCCCTAGGTCTGAAGTGGGTCTCTTGTAGACAGCACATTTATGGGTCTTGTTTTTGTATCCATTCAGCTAATCTGTGTCTTTTGGTGGGAGCATTTAGTCCATTTACATTTAAGGTAATTATCAATATGTATGTTCCTGTTCCCATTTTCTAAGTTGTTTTGGGGTCGTTAATGTAGGTCTTTTCCTTCTCTTGTGTTTCTTGCCTAGAGAAGTTCCTTTAGCATTTGTTGTAAAGCTGGTTTGGTGGTGCTGACTCTCTCAGCTTTTGCTTGTCTGTAAAGGTTTTAATTTCTCCATCAAATCTGAATGAGATCCTTGCTGGGTAGAGTAATCTTGGTTGCAGGTTTTTCTCCTTCATCACTTTAAATATGTCCTGCCACTCCCTTCTGGATTGCAGAGTTTCTGCTGAAAGATCAGCTGTTAACCTTATGGGGATTCCCTTGTGTGTTATTTGTTGTTTTTCCCTTGCTGCTTTTAATATGCTTTCTTTGTATTTAATTTTTGATAGTTTGATTAATATGTGTCTTGGCATATTTTTCCTTGGATTTATCATGTATGGGACTCTCTGTGCTTCCTGGACTTGATTGACTATTTCCTTTCCCATATTAGGGAAGTTTTCAACTATAATCTCTTCAAATATTTTCTCAGTCCCTTTCTTTTTCTCTTCTTCTTCTGGGACTCCTATAATTTGAATGTTGGTGGGTTTAATGTTGTCCCAGAGGTCTCTGAGACTGTCCTCAGTTCTTTGCATTCTTTTCTCTTTATTCTGCTCTGCAGTAGTTATTTCCACTATTTTATCTTCCAGGTCACTTATCCGTTCTTCTGCCTCAGTTATTCTGCTATTGATCCCATCTAGAGTATTTTTCATTTCATTTATTGTGTTGTTCATCGTTGTTTGTTTCATCTTTAGTTCTTCTAGGTCCTTGTTAAATGTTTCTTGCATTTTTTCTATTCTATTTCCAAGATTTTGGATCATCTTTACTATCATTATTCTGAATTCTTTTTCAGGTAGACTGCCTATTTCCTCTTCATTTGTTAGGTCTGGTGGGTTTTTATCCTGCTCCTTCATCTACGGTGTGTTCTTCTGTCTTCTCATTTTGCTTATCTTACTGTGTTTGGGGTCTCCTTTTTGCAGGCTGCAGGTTCGTAGTTCCTGTTGTTTTTGGTGTCTGTCCCCAGTGACTAAGGTTGGTTTAGTAGGTTGTGTAGGCTTCCTGGTGGAGAGGACTAGTTCCTGTGTTCTGGTGGATGAGGCTATATCTTGTCTGTCTGGTGGGCAGGTCCACGTCTGTTGGTGTGTTTTGGGGTGTCTGTGGACTTATTATGATTTTAGGCAGCCTCTCTGCTAATGGGTGGGGTTGTGTTCCTGTTTTGCTAGTTGTTTGGTATAGGGTGTCCAGGACTGTAGCTTGCTGGTCGTTGAGTGAAGCTGGGTGCTGGCGTTGAGATGGAGATCTCTGGGAGATTTTTGCCATTTGATATTATTTGGAGCTGGGAGGTCTCTTGTGGACCAGTGTCCTGAAGTTGGGTCTCCCACCTCAGAGGCACTGACTCCTGGCTGCAGCACCAAGAGCCTTTCATCCACACAGCTCAGAATAAAAGGGAGTAAAAGTAGAGAGAAAGAATTAGTAGAAGTAGGAAGAAAGAAAGAAAGGAAGGAAGGAAGGAAGGAAGGAAGGAAGAAAAAAGAAAGAAGGAAAGAAGGAAAGAAAGGAGGGAGGGAGGGACGGTGGGAGGAAGGAAGGAAGGAAAAAAGAAAGAAAGAAGATAAAGTAAAATAAAGTAAAATATAATAAAGTTATTAAATTAAAAAATAATTTTAAAAAACTAAAAAAAAAAATGGACGGATAGAACCTTAGGACAAATGGTGGAAGCAAAGATATACAGACAAAATCTTATACAGAAGCATACACATACACACTCACAAAAAGAGGAAAAGGGGAAAAAAATCATAAATCTTGCTCTCAAAGTCCACCTCCTGAATTTGGGATGATTCGTTGTCTAAAGGAGGGGAAGAAAGAAAGAAAGAAGATAAAGTAAAATAAAATAAAGTTTTTAAAATTAACTATTAAGAAAAAAAAAAAGACGGACGGATAGAACCCTATGACAAATGGTGGAAGCAAAGCTATACAGACAAAATCTCACCCGGAAGCATACACATACACACTCAGAAAAAGAGGAAAAGGAGGAAAAAATCCCAAATCTTGCTCTCAAAGTCCACCTCCTCAATTTGGGATGATATGTTGTCTATTCAGGTATTCCACAGATGCAGGGTACATCAAGTTGATTGTGGAGATTTAATCCGCTGCTTCTGAGGCTGCTGGGAGAGACTTCCCTTTCTCTTCTTTGTCCTCACAGCTCCCAGGGGCTCAGCTCTGGCTTTGGCCCTGCCTCTGCATGTAGGTCGCCGGAGGGCGTCTGTTTTTTCGCTCAGACAGGACGGGGTTAAAGGAGCTGCTGATTCCGGGGTTCTGGCTCACTCAGGCCGGGGGGGAGGGCGGGCCACGGAGTGCGGGGCGGGCCTGTGGCGGCAGAGGCCGGCGTGATGTTGCACCAGCCTGAGGCCCGCTGTGCGCTCTCCTGGGGAAGTTGTCCCTGGATCCCAGGAACCTGGCAGTGGTGGGCTGCACAGGCTCCCCAGAAGGGAGGTGTGGATAGTGACCTGTGCTTGCACACAGGCTTCCTGGTGGCGGCAGCAGCCCCAGTGTCTCTTGCCCGTCTCTGGGGTCCGCACTTTTAGCCGTGGCTCGCGCCCGTCTCTGGAGCTCCTTTAAGCAGGGCTCTTAATCCCCTCTCCTCGCGCACCAGGAAACAAAGAGGGAAGATAAAGTCTCTTGCCTCTTCGGCAGGTCCAGACTTTTCCCCGGACTCCCTCCCGGGTAGCCGCGGTGCACTAACCCCTTCAGGCTGTGTTCACGCTGCCAACCCCAGTCCTCTCCCTGCGCTCCGACCAAAGCCCGAGCCTCAGCTCGCAACCCCGCCCGCCCCGGCGGGTGAGCAGACAAGCCTCTCGGGCTGGTGAGTGCTGGTCGGCACCGATCCTCTGTGCGGGAATCTCTCCGCTTTGCCCTCCATACCCCTGTTGCTGTGCTCTCCTCCGCGGCTCCAAAGCTCCCCCACTCCGCCACCCGCAGTCTCCGCCCACGAAGGGGCTTCCTAGTGTGTGGAAACCTTTCCTCCTTCACAGCTCCCTCCCACTGGTGCAGGTCCCATCCCTATTCTTTTGTCTCTGTTTTTTCTTTTTTTCTTTTGCCCTATCCAGGTACGTGGGGAGTTTCTTGCCTTTTGGGAGGTCTGAGGTCTTCTGCCAGCGTTCAGTAGGTGTTCCATAGGAGTTGTTCCACGTGTAGATGTATTTCTGGTGTATCTAGTGGAGCCAAAACCACTGTAGTCACCCAGGTGATCATTGGAAACACTTCCACATGTCTTCAGAACACAGTACTTTTATCTGCATTAAAAACCTGTTCAGGGGCTTCCCTGGTGGCGCAGTGGTTGAGAATCTGCCTGCTGATGCAGGGGATACGGGTTCGTGCCCCGGTCCGGGAGGATCCCACGTGCCGTGGAGCGGCTGGGCCCGTCAGTCATGGCCACTGAGCATGCGCGTCCGGAGCCTGTGCTCTGCAACGGGAGAGGCCACAACAGTGAGAGGCCCGCGTACTGAAAAAAAGAAAAAACAAAAACAAAAAACCCTGTTCAGGCAGATATCCTTTCTCCTCAATGATTTTCTTAGTGGTGTCTGGGAACGTATCTTCTGCCTGTTGGTCAGCAGAAGCTGCTTCTCCTGTTATCTTGCTTTAAGCCAAACCTCCTTCTAAAACTATCAAACCATCCTTTGCTGGCATTAAATTCTCCAGCTTTAGATCCTTCACCATCCTTTTACTTTAAGTTCTCCTATAATGACTTCACTTTTTCTTGAATCATATTACAGTCTATAGGTATGCCTTTCATCCTGCACCCACATGAAAGCTGCATTTTCAACATGCGATAAAAAGGTATTTTGCAAAGATCGCAAGGTTTTCACATCTGCTGGTGTAGCTACAGTGATGGCTTCATGAATTTCTTTGTCTTTTTTCACAATGGTCCTTACGCTGGATTCATTTATCTTGAAATGGTGGGCAACTGCAGCTGCAGGCCTCAAGTTACGGTGTATATCAAGGAATTCAACTTTTTCTTGTAATGTCACGACTTTTCTCTGCTTCTTGGGAGCACTCCCACCGTCACTAGTGGCACTTCGTATGGCTCCCATAGTGTTACTCAGTGTTTACAGTATTGCACTAAACACAACGAAGAATATACAAGAACTGCTAGAGACCACTTGTTACCATGACATGCAATTTACTGGAGAGATGAACTCATAGATGATTAGTGTCACCCTACATTTTAAGTGGATACTAGCAACACTTGAGCTCACAGCAGAAGCAATAAAAGGTAGTCATGAAATTATTACAGTAGTATAGTATCTACTACAGTTACTTTTATGCAGTTATGATTTAACACTGCATCTTTACATATGTTTACATTTCTTTTGACTTTGAATAACACCATGTTTGGTCTGTAAGTGTTTATGTGCATAAGTTTTGATAAATTTTAAGTTTTTATAGATTTTGTGTATTTTATGGTAGTAAATGATAAAATAGACTAATATCTACATATATTTTATGCATTCATGACATACCTAACTTTTTCAATATTTCTGGGCTATGTGGTTTGTCTGCAAGTTTTTAAAAATTGTCAAAAATCTCCCCAAATTTTTCTAATATATTTATTGAAAAAAAATCTATGTATAAGTGGATCCATGCAGTTCAAACCTATGTTGTTCAAGGGCAAACTGTACTTTTAAACTGCTGCTGCTTCCTGTTGATTCATTAGTTTGGATTATCATAGAGCTATTATATATATTTGCCATCAGATTTATTTTCAGGAAACTCGGATGCTCTGTTACAACCACAATAATTGGATGTGGTTCCAAATTTTACTCATAATTTTCATATTTTTATTAATTTCAAGTCTTGGCTTAGTGCTTTATCACTTATTTAAGTGTTTTATCATTTATTTGTGTTTTTATGGAAAAAATAATATAAAAATTATGTGATGAAAAAGTAATGGAAGTGTGATTTAAAATCACAGAGATCAGAATTTTTGATACTTTTAAGTTAAAAAGTATCCCGCTATATCTGAAAATGGAACTGATGAACAAAATCTTATGTGTAATTTTGGCAGGATTTTTGATGATCAAAAGTAAGAAAATAAAGTGCATGTTTAAACAGAAACACATACACTCTTCCACAAGGAACCATATTCAAAAATCTTGATGTGTAGGATTTCAAGCCCAAAGTAAAGCTCTCTTCACTTTGAGATAATTGCCATTTAATGCCCCTTAGTTCCCCCATAACAACAAAACATACTAAATATTTCAGTCGTTTACTACACAGGACAATTTTCTATTGCCCAGGCAGTCATTTAAAACAGCAAATTAGCTCATGTGGAACGGTAGGAGTTGGGGGTTTTGCTTGCATATACACATGACAGAACCTTTCAGAAACTCAAAAAAAAAATGTTTAAAGCCTCCAAAACTTTTGATTAAAATGGATACACCTAGAATATGTTTCATGTTTGTTCAGTGGTTAACTTATGCATGGGAATATCATAGGTGCACCCTGGTTTGGACTTTCTCAAACCGTCCTAGCATGGCCATAGAGAAAATTCTTTCTGACTGATATTCAGATCTGTGGCCTAGATTTGGTAGTGGGAAAAAAATACAAAGGTAAGAAATGACAGTCACTGGTGTGTTATTTCAGGCACTGTTGGAAAAGAAGAATAAGGGCCCCGAAGCAAAGAAACCATTGCGTTTTCTTCAAAGAAAGCCAATACCTCAACCTCGACTTCCAACTCCAACTTTGGAGATGAATTCCAATGTAAGTTTGAAGGTTCTTTTATGTGAAAAGCTAAATTCAGTATTGCTGTTTATTCTTCAGATAGTTTGGGTTAAAAACAAACCTAACGTAAGTGTTCATTTCCCAAGATCTGACTTACGTTGCCTTTATCCTTATGTTTCAAATGCACACACAAAAACAAGCAAAATGAAATGAAATCTAAAGTCAATCCTTTTCAAGAATAAAAACACAAAGAAGAAAATCTTCCCAAGAAAAATTGGCATCAGAAGGTAATTCTGATGTACATCAAATAAAAAAAAAAGAAGATCGAATTATGATCATTTACTGTAACTGTCTTCCCACATGAGGAAGTGGCTGACGACAGCTGGAATTAGAGAGGAATGCAATACCAGAGGTGACATCAAGACTGGCTCAGAGAGTTCACCCTGACCAGGGCCGTACCTCACCTTTGCAGGGCCCCAGACTCAGTTTGGTCAACATTCCATAGTTGGTTTGGATTTAAAGGACTGACTCAGACTAAACCTACAAGAAACTGCTGGAGATGCCACAACGCAAATTTGTCACTTTACGGAGAGAAATATAACTGCCTGGTATATCAGGATATTGTTCTTGGGAGGTCAGCTTGTTATCTCCCAATACAGGGCAGTTCTCACAAGAAGCCAAATTGTACAGAAGGTTGTTGTGCTTTGTCAGAGGGAGGGGAGTTGACGGGAGATCTCACTAGCACCTCCGATAGCTCTGATGTCTCTGGAGGGACTGGAATGCTCCCGCTGACTGGACACGATGTGCTTCTGGGCAGTGTCCCCTTTTCTAGACTTTGTGCCGACCACTGCCTGTGGTTAACACGTTGTCATTCACGAGTGTTAATGCCATTGATTCCACTGTTGATTACTTTTGCATTCAGAGGGGCTTTAAGTAAATTTGCAGACTCTGATCTTTCTGCTTTTGACATACACTTATTTAAGGTGATTTTTATAGATAGCTGATCTTATCCATTATGTTCTTATTTTACCAGTTTAGCTAAATTCTTGTGAAAAGCACCTCATTTTCGACTCTGATATAGACCAGCTGTATTCATTGTCTACGCATGATCAAACATGAAAATACTATTGCAAAAGGGATTTATTAGCAATACTTACTTCTTCAAGAAAGATTTTGCTGGAAAGGAATATAGAAAAAATGAAAATGGCTTAATTTGTAAGGATACCATGACAGTGGGTGAATTTTTTGCTTCTGATGTAATTTATTAATGATAACTTATTTATAATGAAAAATAACAATGCATTTTAACAATACAGTAAGTAACATTTAAAGTTCTATAAGTTCAAAGAGGGATGATGTTTTATTCTCTTTAAATCCTTCTGGCATCTAGCTTTTTGCTCGATATAAATCTTTTGCTTGATATAAATCTTCAAAAAAGTATTTGATGCTGACTGCTACTGTCCTCAAGCTGCTTGGTTCTCCCTTTGTTCTTTTAGGAAGAAGAAGATATAGAAATGGCTGTGATCTACCTTCAAAAGTTACTCCGGGGCAGAGTCGTTCAGAACATGGTGTGTAGGGTACAACCACTGGCCCTGTTCTTCTCCTTTGAGAATAGATTTACAGAACGCATATGTGCTTGGTTCCTTGGGGTGAATTGCCTCTTGCACCCTGCTGTCCTATGGTACTGTGCTCTTGAGTTGCCATAGTTTGCCCGAGTGGCACAGTAACAAGGCAAGAAAGGACCGCCTGCTGTTTGCTGTAGTGTACCCAAGGCAGTGTGAAGCTAATGTCTTCCTTGGAATTGATAAATCCAGCAATTTTCATACCTGAATTTTGACCCTAAACATCACAAGCAGATTCTCTAATTTTCCACAAAGTTGTAATACAATTATCTGCGTTTGTATGTAGCTATCAATACCTGAATAATAAATGAAATAGCTAAGTAATAACTACAATTTTGAACTCTTACCATATGGTCACATTATATATTCTTTGCTCTACATATATCAGCTCTTTTTCTTTTTTTGTATCAATTACCCATTTTACAGGCAAGTAATACGAGTCTGAGGGGGATTATGTTAACTGCCAAATTCAACTCCGGTCTTCCTGACTAAAAGCTTTAGCCAGATTATTTGTGGCACTAGAGCAAGCTCACGCTTCAGTTTAAAAATGGACTGATATAAAGCCTCAGCTGAAACAGTTTTTCTCCCCAGACAGCTGTAACTCTTAAGAGACTCAGTTATGGTGAGTAAGTTCAGGGAGGCTGGATGAGCAACCTGTGTTCAGCATTATTCTCTATTCTCCTGCCAGTACTTCCCCGGGAGAAACACAGCAGTTAAGTTCAGACAGCAGATCCTGTATTCCAGATGAGGGTCAAATCTCTCGGAAAAGAAAATATGACCATGAAAAATACCACCCCCAGGCTTCTTAGGGAAGGAGCAGAGGAAATGAGGAGAAGGCTCTAGTTTCTTAACATGACCCTATAGTTGTCACCTTGTCTTTGAGAGGCATTTTAAGAAACTGAGTCGATAACTAACTAACTAAGCTCCTGTAGCTAAGCTCCTTCTCTGCCTGAGCAGCTGAAGGTGCAGAGAAGAGGGCTGACCGCTAGCTCTGTGGCACACACCTGCTGTGTGGCCCCGAAAGGCAGAACAGAACCCTCTGTTGACAAGTGCCTCACAAGTCACTGTCTGTGAGGCCTCGTGCCTGGCACAACGGATGCTGATTTGAAAGGCTCTCTCTGATCTGACTTGACACAGATGTTTGAAGGAAAAGAGAAGCGACTGGAGTTGATCCAGGAGCTGCGCACCAGCCACGCACTGCAAGAAGAGGACAGGCTGGTGAAGAAAGCCGAGAAGCAGGTGACCCTGGCCTTGCAGCGACAGAGGAACCTGCACGAGCACAAGGTTCTTTCCTTTCCTTTCCTTTTCTTGTCCCATTTTCGCCCTTGGTTTTTATTATTATACAAGCAACATTATAGTAACAATAAATGACGTGATGAAAAAGAAACACCCCCCCACAAGCCCAGCATTTTTCATCAATGGTGCTGCAGTCCAGAATTTGAGTGGGCTGTGCCCTCCCTGAATTGAGTCTGCTCTTAGTTTTTTATTTGCAAAACGAAAAGAAAAAACCCCCACAATTTTGAAAGGTTTTCTCTTCCTATCTTTCTTAAATATTTGGTGACTCTAATATATTTCAGCAGGAGCTTAGCAGAATGAATAAGTAATTAAAGCAATAAGAAAAAAGTGAGAAATGAGATTTTAAAAACTATCCACACTCATTTATGAGTTTTGGAGCTGTACATAGCTCATACTCCTTAAACTGCATATTAAATATGTTAATATGATATTCTGTGACTTTCACCGGGTCGTCTGAGCTCTGTGTGACTGACAATAGCTGCTAATTGCAGCTCTAACCTGACAACTGTAAATGTGTTTCCTACTTTCTTCTGGCATTTGTCTATAGACACATAGTATTTAATGTTGTTGACTACAGTGTAGATACACTTTTACTATCTGTCCCACTTATCTGTGAGTCAAAATGAAAAAGAACCAATTTGCACAGAGTTTAGTGTTACAAGAAAGTAAACTTGGGACTTCCCTGGCGGTGCAGTGGTTAAGACTCCGCACTTCCAATGCAGGGGGCCGTGGGTTCGATCCCTGGTTGGGGAACTAAGATCCCACATGCCGCGCAGTACGGCCAAACAAAAAGAAAGTAAACTTACAGCGAAGCTGTTACCTTTAGTAACAGTTAAGTTAACAAACAGTAAAGTTTGTTACCTTTAGTAACAAACGTAACTCTTGTGCTGTGAATTAGGCACAAACGTTAAGCAGCCTGGAAACGAGCACCACTTTATTCCTTTTACATGACAGCAGGACTGGGGATGGTCTCTGAGTGATGGGAGCTGGTTTGCAGGGAGGGAGGAAGAAAGCCACAGACTGTGAGACCCAGCAGAGGAACCAGAGAAAGAAGAGGAGAATGCAGACACTGGAGTCTCTAAATCTGGGCATCCTGGAGCCCTGGGAATGATGGAGACGGGCTGCACTTCTGTTCAGATAGGGAGCAGAATGCCCTGGCAGCAGAATACCCAGGACCTGGACGGAAAAATGTCCTCCTTGGCCCCTTCTGGTTTCTGATTATAGACTTTAGCAGCTACAGCTAAGACAATCCAGGATTTTCAACCCATCTACCTCATTTAGTGGATAAATACTTGATAGACATCATGACAGCTAAGAGCTAAGGGAGGAATTAATGGGAAGAACTGTCACATAGCCACAAACTCACCCTGCTTGCCTTCAGCTGTTCCTGGATACACCAGTAAGATGCAGGCATCTGGGGGAGTGGGCACCCCACGGGTACCTACAGCAATGCCGATCCTCTCATTTTCTCCTTCTCTCATATTGAGGGAGAACCGTCAGTGTGAGAGCAGCAAGTGACTGGGAGAAGAGCCTTTTCCCCTTATCCCTGAGGATAGGAGCAGGAGCACAGTACAATCTTCTCAAACACTTTTGTTCCCCCGGTGCCAAAGCCAGCACAGAGAGATCCATAAATAGATACTGTGGCTTACTCCTGGCCAAGAACTCTAGGCCCCTAGCCCTTATTTTACCTCAGTGATGACACAGACATGTAGGTTTGTTTCCTGCTCTGTTTCAAAGATAGTTCTTACTGACTTTGAAATTATTTAAATGAATAAACAGTACTAAGGTTTTCTACTTTCATGTTACCGAAGATCTTAAAATTCCCCAAACTTGTGTTAAAGGACAAAGCATTGAAAAATTAAAAGGTATCATGAGTGAATTTTTAAGCGATTCTATTTTTTTGAACTCCAACATTATCTTTTAATAAAAACCTTGACATTTCCCTTCACGTCTGGGGAGACCCAAGCACTTTACCTTCTGGATAAAATTGAAAGAAAAAAAAAATTCTGTGTGGACACTAACAAATGTTTTGCTAAATCCCCTTTATAATTTGAAGACGATCATCCGTCAGTGACTGACTGAGCAATCTACTTTCTCGAGTCTAAGTTTGTATCGTAAGTTTTCCTAGTAAAACCCTTGGGATGCGGCCAGTCTGGAGATAATATTCCTAATAAAAACTAAGTGCATTCTGAAAGTGAAGTGACTGTCAAGGATAATCCAGCATCCCTCCTCATAAATCACCATTCTTAGTGGAATTTGTATCCTCATAGTTACATTATTATTTTTAAGGTGTCACTGATTGAAAACCATTTGGCTGGACTGGAAGGATGGGTGCTGGCAGACATGTTTGACTTCCTGTCCAAAGAGCTGGTGAGACTGCAGGAGGAGAGGAGGGTCCACGCCCTGGTCATGTTGGCCGAGAGGCAGCGCAGGATGCGTGAAGCCGAAGAGAGTGGGCGGCGCCAGGTGGAAGAGAGGCGCCTGCAGGAGGAGGACCAGATATTTAAGGAGGCAAGTGGGGACGTTGCCAGGAAACTCATGATATGAAATGACTTTCGTTTTTTGTTTTTCATTGTCTTCAACAAATAATGTATTGAGTTCCTATGGTATGCCCAGCACTGTGCAAAGGCACTGGGGCTACTTTGCAGGGAAAAACCAGGTGTGGCCCCTTCTCTCCTGGTGCTTAAATCCTATATAACATGCGAATAAGTGTAGGATCAGAAAATGTGTTAAGTTTCATGAAGGAAACAAATGGGGCCCGGTGACATATTTTGAAGAAGTCACGCTGCTTTGCTGTGTGAACAGGTTGTAGGGGAGGACAGGGTGGAAACAAGGAGACCTGGAAGGAGACTGATGAAGTAACTCAGGCCAGAGTGAGAAATGGGGTAAAGTCAAGTATGATGTCCAGTTTCCGGTGTCAGTGAGTGGGGAGGTGACGGTTCTATTTACTGAGGCGGGAAAGCTGAGGGTGTAATAGGTTTAGGGGCAGGAGTGGAATGAATGACTTATATTAAGTTTGAGACATCTTAGTGGAGGTGGCATTTCAGCAGATGGATATACAAGATAGAGTTTCGAAGAGAGATTTTGACTAAAGATACAATCTTGGGAATTAGGAATGCCAGGCTGGTAAATTCGAATTCTGACCAAGACCCAATAGATGTGAAATTCCAAAGTGACCAAGATGCAAACTCAGAGGAAATCTGAGGAACCAGTAATACCTCAAAGCACTCTCACCCTCATCAAGTATACAAAAGCTCAAGTGTTAAAATGGGAGGGGATTTGTGAGGAAGATTTCTTTAAAGGGAGCTGTGCTGTGACTAATTCCCCCAAAAATCACACCCAGAGGTGGCGACGAGTACTTCCCCTTTCTTGGAGAGCTTGATGTGTATTCTTTCAGTTAGGGCGTCTCACCCCCGGAATGGAGAGGAGGAAGCTGGGCAGGCTGAGGGGAGGTGGGCACAGAAGAGGCTGCATGGGCGGCCAGCACACCCAGAATATGCTAAGGCAAAGGCTGTGTGAGTTTCCCTTGTGCGGATGCGGGCCACATGGGAAAGGCAGAAAGAGCCAACCTGGAACTTAAAAAAATTCCTATCTAAGAGGCTGTCTGAATTGTATTAATATATGTGGATAGTTTTGAGCTCCTCAAGTAAAAAAAAAAAAAAAATGTTATGTCAAGTTGGGGTCTTCTTATTTGATCTGGGATTCAAAGGATTTACCCAATTCCCATGGAATTAGGATTGACCCCTGAATAGTATTTGGTATGTGTTTTTTCAGATAAGAAATTGATTAAAATTAAACAGACTTCCCATCCTCTATACAGCTTTAAAAAGTTTGGGTTAAAGCTTTTTAACTATAGTGTCATACAGCCTATAATAATAATTCATATTCTAGCTTCCTACCATCCTAACACATTTTTCCTTAAAAAGAGTTACTGAGGGCTTCCCTGGCGGTCCAGTGGTTGAGAGTCCGCCTGCCGATGCAGGGGACACGGGTTCGTGCCCCGGTCGGGAAAGATCCCACATGCCGCGGAGCGGCTGGGCCCGTGAGCCATGGCTGCTGAGCCTGCGCGTCCGGAGCCTGTGCTTCGCAACGGGAGAGGCCCCAACAGTGAGAGGCCTGCGTACTGCCAAAAAAAAAAAAAGTTGCTGAAATGTAGAAATTTTTAGCAAACCAGAATTTACTATCCTCTACCTAATATCACTAAGGAAAAACCAGCTGGGATGGGAAGAACCAGTTGGGAGTGAGAATAAAAGGAAAGAGACAGAGGAAGCACTATACTCAGAAACACGGAAAGGAAGAAGCTGGTGAGAGGCTTCTAGGAAGGTATCTCTTAAGTGGGAATGATCCCAGGAAATGTCAGCATGTCTAGGAGGGGCAAGAAAGGGTTAAGATGACCCTTCCAGCCTGATTTAAGGAACATTTATGTAAAAAATGTATCCATCTCTGGACCCCAGCATCATTTAAATTCCCTGTCTCCCATCATATGACCCTCTTAAAGATAAATATGCTTGCACATAAATATACCAAAACCAAGAAATGTACACGAGTAAATTTCCAGAAAAAAACATGTAGATATTGAGAAACATAGATACAGAAAGTCATAGACTCATATTTTAAACACATACACACTTTTGCACATCTCTAAGTTAAGATACACTCACAAACATAAGCCCACATGCACAATATTAGCAGAGATGGGAGGTACACACATATAGCCACCCATACGTTTCCTTATTCACTTACGCACCTACAAGCACAAATGTGTCCAGAAACATACACATTTATAAAGATATATGTAAACACACAAGTGCGTGTATTACTAGAGGTGAACCAAATTAAACTTTCCACCTCTGAACTATTACAAGACTCAACTGTCTAATCGTTCCATCTAGGTGTGACTTGTTTCCTGACTAAGTCTGTGGTCTCCATGGGAGCAGGCACATGCCTTCCACAGCACCAGCATAGCCCTCTGTACATAACACACTTTAAGAAAATATATTTTGGTTGGTTGGTTGGTTGTTCGGTTGAACTGTATTAAACTGGTCATTGGGTCTCTCCCATAAGGAAGGCATAGGGATTCAAGGTTATGGACTTGGTGTTTTACAGGTAGCTATTCAGTAAACATTTCATATTCAGAGTCCTGCTGCAGTGCCAGTCAAGAAGCAGGTATTGAGTTGTTACTGAGTCCCAAGCATTATCTCAGACACAAAGAAATACACACACATTAAATAAAAAGTGCCCTTCCGCCAAAGCTCAAAATCTGTTGAGACAGAATGCATACAAAACTAAGTATGACACCCTCGATGCTTGTGATACTTCCTTGGTATCCATCTGTAAAACAGGTAAAACTAAACTGTATTATTTATGGTTGCAAACTTAGGGAGCACAGCCCTAAAGAATAGGAAGTCTTTACCATAAACTCATGAGCGTGGGAAGGGTCTGTGGTCAGGTAGAACTCACAGTGACCTCTGGGATCCTAGCAGTGGCTTGACCCTCATTCATTGCACTGGACATTTATGTGCTCTGCACTTTTCTAAATGTATAGTCTATATCCTTTCAAGAAAGCTTTAAAAAGCAGCAGCCCAGGGCTGAGAAGATAGTTAAAAAAATTCACCAGAGACCCAGGATCCTTCTAGCTTCCTGCTTTTCTGTCCCTTGGGTGTGACCCTCATGGCAGTTTAAGATGACTGGTGCTCCTGCATTTTGTCCCCATGAAATGAGAAATGAAAAGAGAGAAAAAAAAAAAAGCTATGTCTTTCCCTGTAAGAATCCTTTAAGAGGAATAAAGAAAGGACATTGTGTAATACATCTTAGTCTCTGCCACAGTTAGGTAGCTTGACCAAATTACACTGCTGGTAAGAATAAAGCCAGGATCCAAAACAGGGTTATTGACTCAAGCCCATGATCCTTCTGCAGTGTTGTATCGCCCACCCCATAATTCTAAAATGAGCCAGATAGGTAGGGGCTTCCCAGAGTGGGTAGACAGGTGGATTAGAAACAGACTATCTGTAGTTTAAAAAAAAAAGAATAATGAATGAGGGGACTACTGATGAATGAAGTAGATGTGCTAAAAAAGTCAACCAATATTCATGCATTTTTCTTGTGTACAGTGGTAGCATTCCTATTCTGAGTAACTGGAGTATTTTGGGGTTTTGCAGGTAATTAAAGTTCACCAAAGTACTGTAACTTCCTATCTGGAGGATATAATACTGAACACTGAAGAGAATACTGCAGAAGAACAAGCCAGGGCAGAAATAGAGAAGATGGCTGAGGAAATCAATGACATTGCTTATGAAATAGAAAGCCGGTGTGTACCAAGGGGACAGATGGTGGGATGGACAGCCTTTTGCTGTTACTCATATGTATTCTTCAAGAGCTTAAGATTTTACCACCAAGGAGAAACAAATATATAACTCATGCTTCAGTATGCATTGTTTTAGCAGCAGCCAGCAGGCCTGTACCTTTGTATGGTAAGAGCATCGGGAATAGAATTTTCAGTTATCCTCTGCAGTCTGGAGCACTTTCATATTTCTTACTTTTAGAATATCACAAAGCATGAAAGCAATGTGATTAAGTATGTCCAGTTTTACTTGGACATCACCGCAGAGTTTCTGGCTTCCATTTGTAAGTTGTATCTCTAACACTCCCGTCCTGGTAGGCAGGCTAAGTGAAGGACAAATTTGGATTTTCCATGGAGTTAACCAAACTCACCAGGAATGTGCTACTTCAGATCACTTAAGGAAAAGGCAGTGGTGGGATTTGAGCAGTGGAGTTCCTTACACAAACAAGGAGGATCCAAGTATAAATCGGCAGCTCAAGTAAGGCAACAAAGGAAATACTCGTTTAATTTGTTTTTTACTTTTTAGTCGAACTCAGCTTCAGTCAGAGGAGATCGTTGCCGAGTTGGTTTATAGTTTCCTGATCCCAGAGTTGCAAAAGGACTTTGTCAAAGAAAAAGGTAAGCCAATGCAAATGTTCCACGTGATGATGTTTTTTTTTAATTTTATTTATTTATTCATTCTTTTTTTTTTTTTTTTTTTTTGCGGTACACGGGCCTCTCACTGTTGTGGCCTCTCCCGTTGCAGAGCACAGGCTCTGGACACGCAGGCTCAGCGGCCATGGCTCACAGGCCCAGCCGCTCCGTGGCATGTGTGATCTTCCCAGACTAGGGCACGAACCCGTGTCCCCTGCATCGGCAGGCGGACTCTCAACCACTGCGCCACCAGGGAAGCCCGTGATGATCTTTTTAAAGGTAGAAACTATTTTCAATATTCCAGAGATTTAAAGCTGAGCAGAGGTATGGGGAAAATTCTGAAGGAGAATCACTGCATTTTCTTATTTCAGAGGTCAGGTTCCCTCGATGCTGTCTGACTGCAGAATATAATCACCTCTAGTATGGATAGGTGCAGTTCTAATAAGTTTGATGGCGCGTCAAAATCCAAACCTTCTTGAAGAGGCAATTCCCGAGGGGTGGGATGGAGGGTTGGTGGTGGGGGGGAGGCTCGAGAGGGAGGGGATGTTATGTATACGTACAGCTGATTCATTTTGTCTACAGCAGAAACTAACACACCATTGTAAAGCAACTATACTCCAATTAAAAAAAAAAGAGGCAGTTCCCAAATTCCCAGAAGAGGTGTATTTTGGTGGTTGTTGTTGTTTTGGTTTGGTTTTTATTGAAATATAGTTGATTTACAATATTATGTTAGTTTCAGGTGTACAGCAAAGTGATTCAGTTTATATATATATCTTCTAATTCTTTTCCACTGTAGGTTATTACAAGATACTGAATTTTGTTCCCCAGGCTATACAGTGAATTGTTGTTTATCTGTTTTATATATACTTGCGTGGATATGTTAATCCCATACTCCTAATTTATCCCTCCCCCACCTCTTTCCCCTTTGGTAACCATAAGTTTGTATTTTGTAATTTGATTTTTTTTCAATGTAAAGCAAATGTTGAGAATATACAGGGTTTTCCAACTGTAGTAGCCTTTTGCAGGCAGGGCATGTGCAAGGCAGGTGTTGAAAAGCTGAGAAGCCTGACAGACCTAAATTGACTCTGCAGCTCTGCGTGAGTCACAATATCTCCTGTTCCTGCCAGGACTGATCTCAGTATAAATATCCTCACTTATCGTTTGCCAAAAGTGGCATGTTTTTAAAGATTGATGCTTTTAGTCGATAGAGAAGGAGAAAAAATATGTGTTTTTAAAAACAGTGTTCTTCCGGAGCTTTCAGACTATTGGTGACAGTCCTGATCCCAGAGGGAAGGATGCAACCAGAAGATTAATATTTAAGTGATAGGGAGGGAGGGAGGGAGGGAGGGAGACGCAAGAGGGAAGAGATATGGGAACATATGTATTTGTATAACTGATTCACTTTGTTATAAAGCAGAAACTAACACACCATTGTAAAGCAATTATACCCCAATAAAGATGTTAAAAAAATATATTTAAGTGAAATAAGAGCTTGGGAGGCTTTAGAGTTTGCAGGGGAATTCTAGACAGGTTTAAGAGAAGTGTTAATATTTAAGATCACGTAACCAGTGAGAAAGGAATGGTAGTTCTAATGCATTGGACAAGAACAAAGAAATATCTTGTTTTCCCATTACATGATTGTACTTTTTTAAACCAGTACCCACCCCAGCAATAAGCATCTAGTTTGTTCCCGGTGTGTTTTCGTATAAATAGCAGTGAACACCCTGGTCAGGCTTCGGAGAGTAAACTCCTAGCAGTACAGTGCTGGAAATAAGGTATGTGTGTTTTATATTTTGATAGATACCACCAAACTGCCCCCACAAAAAGATTGTTCTAATTCATACTCCCATCAACAGTGTATGATAGTGCCTCTACCAACAAAATTTAATTTTGTTAAATTAAATCAAATAATATTTTTCTGTCACCTTATATTATAAAAGGGATCTTATGTTTTCTAGATCCTTAAGAAAACATGCAACTCCTTGCTCCTTCTCCTCTGTCCAAGGTGAGGCCAACCTGCTTCAGATCAATTCCACCTGAGGGAACTGAAGGAGGGGGGGAAATCCTCTGTTTAATAGTTACTAGTTTGTGACCCCCCTCCCCAGCTTCTCCTGGCTCTGAGGAGAAGGAGCTGGAGGGGGCACGAGATGTAAAGGAATCAGTGGGACTTGTCTGTGGGCAAACTGAGCAAGTCCTAACTTCTTCCCTTTGTGTGGATGTAGCCCAAACGAAGAAAGCCACCTGGACAGGGAGCACACACTAGGGCCTTTTGTTTCTCGTTCCAAATAAGACATCCATGTGTTATACTCTTTACCCCAAATTAAGTAGTATTACATACAGACCGTTTGAGATATCTCATTATTAATTTTTATTTGGATGAATTAAAAAAAAATTTTTTATTGAGGTCTAGTTGATTTATAACATTAGTTTCAGGTGTACAACACAGTGATTTAAAATTTTATAGATTATACTCCATTTAAAGTTATCATAAAATATTGGCTATATTCCCTGTGCTCTACAATATATCCTTGTAGCTTATTTATTTTATATGTGGTAGTTTGTACTTCTTAATCTCCTACCCCTATCTTGCCCCTCCCAACTTCCCCTTTCCTCACTGGTAACCACTAGTTTGTTCTCTATATTTGAAGATCTGTTTCTGTTTTGTTAAATTCATTTGTTTGTTTGATATTTTTAGATTCCACGTGTAGTGAAAACATACAGTATTTGTCTTTGTCTGACTTACTTCATGAAGCATAATACCTTCCAGGTTGATCCATGTTGTTGTAAATGGCAAAATTTCATTCTTTTTATGGCTAGGTAGTATTCCATTGTGTGTGTGTGTGTGTGTGTGTGTGTGTTTACACACACACACACACACACACACCATGTCTTTTTATCCATTCCTCTATTAATGAACACTTAGGTTGCTTCCATTTCTTGGCTATTGTAAATAATGCTGCTATGAACATTGGGGTACATGTATCTTTTCCAATTAGTATTTTCATTTCTTCAGATACATACCCAGGAGTGGGACTGCTGGATCATATGGTAGTTCTATTTTTACTTTTTTGAGGAACCTCCATACTGTTCTCCAAAGTGGTTGCATCAATTTAAATTCCCACTGACATTGCATGAGGGTTCCCTTTTCTCCACACCCTCTCGAACATTTGTTATTTGTGGTCTTTTTGATGATAGCCCTTCTGACAGGTGTGAGGTGATATCTCACTGTGGGTTTGATTTGCATTTCTCTGATGATTAGCAATGTTGAGCATCTTTACATGTGCCTGTTGGCCATCTATATGTCTTTTTAAAAAAATGTTTATTCAAGGGACTTCCCTGGCAGTCCAGTGATTAAGACTCTGCACTCCCACTGCAGGGGGTGTGGGTTTGATCCCTGGTAGATGAACTAAGATCTCGCATGCCACGGCCAAAAAAAAATGTTTATTCAAGTCGTCTGCCCATTTTAAATTGGGTTTGTTTTTCTGATATTGAGTTGTATGAGCTATTTATATATTTTGGATAATAATCCTTTATTGGTCTTATTATTTGCAAGTATTTCTCCCATTCAGTAAGTTGTCTTTTCATTTTGTCAATGATTTCCTTTGCTGTGCAAAAGCTTTTAAGTTTAATTAGGTCCCATTTATTTATTTTTGCTTTTCTTTCCTTTGCCTTAGACAGAGCCAAAAAATATTGCTACAATTTATGTCAGTGTGTTCTGCCTGTGTTTTCTTCTAGGAGTTTTATGCTTTCTGCTCTTACATTTAGGTGTTTAATTCATTTTTCATTTAATTCATATATGGCCTTTATTATGTTGATGTATGTTCCCTCTACACCCACTTTGTGGAGGAGACGTTTTATCATAAATGGATGTTGAATTTTGTCAAAAGCTTTTTCTGCATCTATTGTGATGATCATATGGCTTTTATCCTTCAGTTTGTTTTTTAAATTTAATTTTTATTTTATATTAGAATATAGTTGATTTATCATGTTGTGTTAGTTTCAGGTGTACACCAAGGTGATTTAGTTATACATATACATATACCCATTCTTTTTCAGATTCTTTCCCCATATAGGTTATTACAGAATATTGAGTAGATTTCCCCGTGCTATACAGTAGGTCCTTGTTGGTTAGCTATTTTATATATACTAGTGTGTTAATCCCAAACTCCTAATTTATCCCCCCCACACCATCTTTACCCTTTGGTAACCATAACTTTGTTTTTGAAGTTTGAGCCTGTTTCTGTTTTGTAAAGAAGTTCATTTGTATCATTTTTTTTATATTCCACATATAGGGGATATCATATGATATTTGTCTTTTGTCTGACATCAGTTAGTATGATAATCTTCAGTTAGTATGATAATGCCATGTTTCTGAATATGGTATTATTTTTTAATGGCTGAGTAGTATTCCATTGTATATATGTACCACATGTTCTTTATCCATTCCTCTGCTGATGGACATTTAGGTTGCTTCGGTGTCTTCACTGTTGTAAATAGTGTTGCAATGAACTTGGGGTGCATGTATCTTCTTGAATTGTGGTTGTCTCCAGATATATGCCCAGGAGTGGGATTGCTGGGTCATATGGTAGTGCTATTTTTAGTTTTTTAAGGAACCTCCATACTGTTCTCCATAGTGGTTGTACCAATTTAAATTCCCACCAACAGTGTAGGAGGGTTCCCTTTTCTCCACACCCTCTCCAGCATTTATTGTTCGTAGACTTTTTGATGACAGACATTCTGGCCATTCTGGTGTGAGGAGGTACCTCATTGTAGATTTTTTTTTTTTTTTACATCTTTATTGGAGTATAATTGCTTTACAATGGTGTGTTAGTTTCTGCTTTATAACAAAGTGAATCAGTTATACATATACATATGTTCCCATTATCTCTTCCCTCTTGTGTCTCCCTCCCTCCCACCCTCCCTATCCCACCCCTCTAGGTTGTCACAAAGCACCGAGCTGATCTACCTGTGCTATGTGGCTGCTTCCCACTAGCTATCTATTTTACGTTTGGTAGTGTATATATGTCCATGCCACTCTCTCACTTTGTCACAGCTAACTCTTCCCCCTCCCCATATCCTCAGGTCCATTCTCTAGTAGGTCTGTGTCTTTATTCCTGTCTTACCCCTAGGTTCTTCATGACATTTTTTTCCCTTAAATTCCATATATATGTGTTAGCATACGGTATTTGTCTTTCTCTTTCTGACTTACTTCACTCTGTATGACAGACTCTAGGTCCATCCCCCTCATTACAAATAGCTCAATTTCGTTTCTTTTTATGGCTGAGTAATATTCCATTGTATATATATGCCACATCTTCTTTATCCGTTCCTCCGATGATGGACACTTAGGTTGTTTCCATCTCCGGGCTATTGTAAATAGAGCTGCAATGAACATTTTGGTACATGACTCTTTTTGAATTATGGTTTTCTCAGGATATATGCCCAGTAGTGGGATTGCTGGGTCATATGGTAGTTCTATTTGTACTTCTTTAAGGAACCTCGATACTGTTCTCCATAGTGCCTGTACCAACTCACATTCCCACCAGCAGTGCAAGAGTGTTCCCTTTTCTCCACACCTTCTCCAGCATTTATTGTTTATAGATTTTTGATGATGGCCATTCTGACTGGTGTGAGATGATATCTCATTGTAGTTTTGATTTGCATTTCCCTAATGCTTAATGATGTTGAGCATTCTTTCATGTGTTTGTTGGCAGTCTGTATACCTTCTTTGGAGAAATGTCTATTTAGGTCTTCTGCCCATTTTTGGATTGGGTTGTTTGTTATTTTGTTATTGAGCTGCATGAGCTGCTTATAAATTTTGGAGCTGAATCCTTTGTCAGTTACTTCATTTTCAAATATTTTCTGACATTCTGAGGGTTGTCTTTTGGTCTTAATTATGGTTTCCTTTGCTGTGCAAAACCTTTTAAGTTTCATTAGGCACCAATTGTTTGTTTTTATTTCCATTTCTCTAGGAGGTGGGTCAGAAAAGATCTTGCTGTGATTTATGTCATACAGTGTTCTGCCTGTTTTCCTCTAAGAGTTTGATAGTTTCTGGCCTTACATTTAGGTCTTTAATCCATTTTGAGCTTATTTTTGTGTATGGTGTTAGGGAGTGTTCTAATCTCATACTTTTATATGTACCTGTCCAGTTTTCCCAGCACCACTTATTGAGGAGGCAGTCCTTCATCCACTGTACATTCCTTCCTCCTTTATCAAAGATAAGGTGACCATATATGTGTGGGTTTATCTCTGGGCTTTCTATCCTGTTCCATTGATCTATCTTTCTGTTTTTATGCCAGTACCATACTGTCTTGATTACTGTAGCTTTGTAGTATAGTCTGCAGTCAGGGAGCCAGATTCCTCCAGCTCCATTTTTCATTTTCAAGATTGTTTTGGCTATTCGGGGTCTTTTGTGTTTCCATACAAATTGTGAAATTTTTTTGTTCTAATTCTGTGAAAAATGCCAGTGGTACTTTGATAGGGATTGCACTGAATCTGTAGATTGCTTTGGGTAGTAGAGTCATTTTCACAATGTTGATTCTTCCAATCCAAGAACATGCTATCTCTCTCCATCGATTTGTATCATCTTTAATTTCTTTCATCAGTGTCTTATAATTTTCTGCATACAGGTCTTTTGTCTCCTTAGGTAGGTTTATTCCTAGATATTTTATTCTTTTTGTTGCAGTGGTAAATGGGAGTGTTTTCTTGATTTCACTTTCAGATTTTTCATCATTAGTGTATAGGAATGCCAGAGATTTCTGTGCATTAATTTTGTATCCTGCAACTTTACCAAATTCATTGATTAGCTCTAGTAGTTTTCTGGTAGCATTTTTAGGATTTTCTATGTATAGTATCATGTCATCTGCAAACAGTGACAGCTTTACTTTTTCTTTTCCAATTTGGATTCCTTTTATTTCCTTCTCTTCTCTGATTGCTGTGGCTAACAGTTCCAAAACTATGTTGAATAAGAGTGGTGAGAGTGGGCAACCTTGTCTTGTTCCTGATCTTAGTGGAAATGGTTTCAGGTTTTCACCATTGAATAGGATTTTGGCTGTGGTTTGTCATATATGGCCTTTATTATGTTGAGGAAAGTTCCCTCTATGCCTACTTTCTGCAGGGTTTTCATCATAAATGGGTGTTGAATTTTGTCGAAACCTTTCTCTGCATCTATTGAGATGATCATATGGCTTTTCTCCTTCAATTTGTTAATATGGTATATCACATTTATTGATTTGCGTATATTGAAGAATCCTTGCATTCCTGGAATAAACCCCACTTGATCATGGTGTATGATCCTTTTAATGTGCTGTTGGATTCTCTTTGCTAGTATTTTGTTGAGGATTTTTGCATCTACGTTCATCAGTGATATTGGCCTGTAGTTTTCTTTCTTTGTGACATCCTTGTCTGGTTTTGGTATCAGGGTGATGGTGGCCTCGTAGAATGAGTTTGGGAGTGTTCCTCCCTCTGCTGTATTTTGGAAGAGTTTGAGAAGGGTAGGTGTTAGCTCTTCTCTAAATGTTTGATAGAATTCGCCTGTGAAGCCATCTGGTCCTGGGCTTTTGTTTGTTGGAAGGTTTTTAATCAAGAGTTTCAATTTCAGTGCTTGTGATTGGTCTGTTCATATTTTCTATTTCTTCCTAATTCAGTCTTGGCAGTTGTGCATTTCTAAGAATTTGTCCATTTCTTTCAGGTTGTCCATTTTATTGGCATAGAGTTGCTTGTAGTAATCTCTCATGATCTTTTGTATTTCTGCAGTGTCAGTTGTTACTTCTCTTTTTTCATTTCTAATTCTATTGATTTGAGTCTTCTCCCTTTTTTTCTTGATGAGTCTGGCTAATGGGTTATCTATTTTGTTTATCTTCTCAATGAACCAGCTTTTAGTTTTATTGATCTTTGCCATTGTTTGCTTCATTTATTTCTGATCTGATCTTTATGATTTCTTTCCTCCTGCTAACTTTGGGGTGTTTTTGTTCTTCTTTCTCTAATTGCTTTAGGTGCAAGATTAGGTTCTTTATTCGAGATGTTTCCTGTTTCTTAAGGTAGGATTGTATAGCTATAAACTTCCCTCTTAGAACTGCTTTTGCTGCAACCCGTAGGTTTTTGGTTGTCCTGTCTTCATTGTCATTTGTTTCGAGATATTTTTTGATTTCCTCTTTGATTCCTTCAGGGATCACTTCGTTATTAAGTAGTGTATTGTTTAGCCTGCATGTGTTTGTATTTTTTACAGATCTTTTTCTGTAGTTAATATCTAGTCTCATAACGTTGTGGTCAGAAACGATACTTGATACAATTTCAATTTTCTTAAATTTACCAAGGCTTGATTTGTGACCCAAGATATGATCTATCCTGGAGAATGCTCCATGAGCACTTGAGAAAAATGTGTATTCTGTTGTTTTTGGACAGAATGTCCTATAAATATCAATTAAGTCCATCTTGCTTAATGTATCATTTAAAGCTTGTGTTATTTATTTTCATCTTGGATGATCTGTCCATTGGTGAAAGTGGGGTGATAAAATCCCCTACTATGATTGTGTTACTGTCAATTTCCCCTTTTATGGCTGTTAGTATTTGCCTTATGTATTGAGGTGCTCCTATGTTGGGTGCATAAATATTTACAATTGTTGTATCTTCTTCTTGGATTAATCCCTTGATCATTATGTAGTGTCCTTCTTTGTCTCATAATATTCTTTATTTTAAAGTCTATTTTGTCTTCTATGAGAATTGCTACTCCATCTTTCTTTTGGTTTCTATTTCCATGGAATATCTTTTTCCTTCTCCTCACTTTCAGTCTGTTTGTGTCCCTAGGTCTGAAATGGGTCTCTTGTAGACAGCATATATATGGGTGTTGTTTTTGTATCCATTCAGCCAGTCTGTGTCTTTTGGTGGGAGCATTTAGTCCATTTACATTTAAGGTAATTATCGATATGTATGTTCCTATTCCCATTTTCTAAGTTGTTTTTGGTTTGTTATTGTATGTCTTTTCCTTCTCTTGTGTTTCTTGCCTAGAGAAGTTCCTTTAGCATTTGTTGTAAAGCTGGTTTGGTAGTGCTGAACTGTCTCAGCTTTTGCTTGTCTGTAAAGGTTTTAATTTTTCCATCAAATCTGAATGAGAATCTTGCTGGGTAGAGTAATCTTGGTTGTAGGTTTTTCTCCTTCATCACTTTAAATATGTCCTGCCAGTCCCTCTGGCTTGCAGAGTTTCTGCTGAAAGATCAGCTGTTAAACCTTATGGGGATTCCCTTGTGTGTTATTTGTTGTTTTTCCCTTGCTGCTTTTAATGTTTTCTTTGTATTTAATTTTGACAGTTTGACTAATATGTGTCTTGGCTTGTTTCTCGTTGGTTTTATCCTGTAAAGGACTCTCTGTGCTTCCTGGACTTGACTGTTTCCTTTCCCATATTAGGGAAGTTTTCAACTATAACTCTTCAAATATTTTCTCAGTCCCTTTCTTTTTCTCTTCTTCTTCTGGGACCCCTATAATTTGAATGTTGGTGCGTTTAATGGTGTCCCAGAGGTCTCTGAGACTGTCCTCAGTTCTTTTCATTCTTTTTCTTTATTCTGCTCTGCAGTATTTATTTCCACTGTTTTATCTTCCAGGTCACTTATCTGTTCTTCTGCCTCAGTTATTCTGCTATTGATCACTTCTACAGTATTTTTTTTTTTTTTAATTTTTTGCGGTACGCGGGCCTCTCTCTGTTGTGGCCTCTCCTGTTGCGGAGCACAGGCTCCGGACGCGCAGGCTCAGCGGCCATGGCTTACAGGCCTAGCCGCTCCGCGGCATGTGGGATCTTCCCGGACTGGGACATGAACCTGTGTCCCCTGCATCGACAGGCGGACTCTCAACCACTGCGCCACCAGGGAAGCCCTCTACAGTATTTTTAATTTCATTTATTGTGTTGTTCATCATTGCTTGTTTCCTCTTTAGTTCTTCTAGGTCCTTGTTAAATGTTTCTTGCATTTTGTCTATTCTATTTCCAAGATTTTGGATCATCTTTACTATCATTATTCTGAATTCTTTTTCAGGTAGACTGCCTATTTCCTCTTCATTTGTTAGGTCTGGTGGGTTTTTATCTTGCTCCTTCATCTGCTGTGTGTTTTTCTGTCTTCTCATTTTGCTTATCTTACTGTGTTTGGGGTCTCCTTTTTGCAGGCTGCAGGTTCGTAGTTCCCGTTGTTTTTGGTGTCTGTCCCTAGTGGCTAAGGTTGGTTCAGTGCGTTGTGTAGGCTTCCTGGTGGAGGGGACTAGTGCCTGTGTTCTGGTGGATGAGGCTGAATCTTGTCTTTCTGGTGGGCAGGTCCACGTCTGTTGGTGTGTTTTGGGGTGTCTGTGGCCTTATTATGATTATAGGCAGCCTTTCTGCTCTTGGGTGGGGTTGTGTTCCTGTCTTGCTAGTTGTTTGGCATAGGATGTTCAGCACTGTAGCTTGCTGGTTGTTGAGTGAAGCTGGGTGTTGGTGTTGAGATGGAGATCTCTGGAAGATTTTTGCCGTTTGATGTTACATGGAGCTGGGAGGTGTCTTGTGGACCAGTCTCCTGAAGTTGGCTCTCCCACCTCAGAGGCACAGCACTGACTCCTGGCTGCAGCGTCAAGAGCCTTTAATCCACACGGCTCAGAGTAAGAGGGAGAAAACGTAGAAAGAAAGAAGGAAAGAAAGAGGATAAAATAAAATAAAATGAAGTAAGGTAAAATAAAATAAAGTTATTAAATTAAAAATAATTATTAAGAAGTTTTTTTAAAAAAAGTAAAACAAAAAAAACGGACGGACAGAATCGTAGGACAAATGGTGAAAGCAAAGCTATACAGACAAAGTCTCACACAGAAGCGTACACATACACACTCACAAAAAGAGGAAAAGGGGAAAAAATAATAAATCTTGCTCTCAAAGTCCACCTCCTCAGTTTGGGATGATTCGTTGTGTATTCAGGTATTCCACAGATGCAGGGTACATCAGGTTGATTGTGGAGATTTAATCCACTGCTCCTGAGGCTGCTGGGAAAGATTTTCCTTTCTCTTGTTTGTTCTCACAGCTCCCGGGTTTCAGATTTGTATTTGGCCCCGCCTCTGCGTGTAGGTCGCCGGAGGGCGTCTGTTCTTCACTCAGACAGGATGGGGTTAAAGGAGCCGCTGATTCGGGGGCTCTGGCTCACTCAGGCCCGGGGGAGGGAGGGGTACGGAGGTGGGGTGAGCCTACGGCGGCAGAGGCCAGCGTGACATTGCACCAGGCTCAGGCGCGCCGTGCGTTCTCCTGGGGAAGTTGTCCCTGGATCCCAGGACCCTGGCAGTGGCAAGCTGCACAAGCTCCCTGGAAGGGTGGTGTGGATAGTGACCTGTGCTTGCACACAGGCTTCTTGGCGGAGGCAGCAGCAGCCTTCGCGTCTCATGCACGTCTCGGGTCCAAGCTGATCGCCGCAGCTCGTGCCCGTTTCTGGAGCTCCTTTAAGCAGTGCCCTTAATCCCTCTCCTCATGCACCAGGAAACAAAGAGGGAAGAAAAAGTCTCTTGCCTCTTCGGCAGGTCCCGACTTTTCCCCGGCCTCCCTCCCGGCTAGCTGTGGTGCACTAACCCCTTCAGGCTGTGTTCACACAGCCAACCCCAGTCCTCTCCCTGGGATCTAAGCTCCGAAGCTGGACCCTCAGCTCCCAGCCCCCGTCTGCCCCAGCGGGTGAGCCGACAAGCCTCTCGGGCTGGTGAATGCTGGTTGGCACCGATCCTCTGTGCAGGAATCTCTCCGCTTTGCCCCTCGCACCCCTGTTGCTGCGCTCTCCTCCATGGCTCCAAAGCTTCCCCCCTCCGCCACCCGCAGTCTCCGCCCCCGAAGGGGCTTCCTAGTGTGTGAAAACCTTTCTGCCTTCACAGCTCCCTCCCACTGGTGCAGGTCCCGTCCCTATTCTTTTGTCTCTGTTTTTTCTTTTTTCTTTTGCCCTACTCAGGTACGTGGGGAGTTTCTTCCCTTTTGGGAGGTCTGAGGTCTTCTGCCAGCGTTCAGTAGGTGTTCTGTAGGAGCTGGTCCACGTGTAGATTATTTCTGATGTATCTGTGGGGAGGAAGGTGATCTCCACGTCTTACTCTTCCGCCGTCTTCCCCAAGCTCTCATTGTTGGTTTGATTTGCATTTCTCTAATAATTAGTGATGTTGAGCATATTTTCATCTACCTTTTGGCCATCCATATGTCTTCTTTGGAGAAATGTCTATTTAGATCTTATGCCCATTTTTTGATTGGGTTGTTTTTTTTTAATATTGAGCTGCATGAGCTGTTTATATTATTTTGGAGATTAATCCCTTGTCACTTGCTTCGTTTGCAAATACTTTCTCCCAGTCTATGGGTTGTCGTTTTTTTTTTTTATGGTTTCCTTTGCTCAAAAAGCAAAAGCTTTTGAGTTTAATTATGTCCCATTTTTTAACGTTTGTTTTTATTTTCATTAATCTAGCATGTGGATCCAAAAAGATATTGCTGTGATTTATGTCAAAGAGTGTTCTGCTTGTTTTTCTCTAGGAGTTTTATAGTATTCGCTCTTACATTCTAGGTCTTTAATCCATTTTGAGTTTATTCTTGTGTATGGTGTTAGAGAATGTTCTAATTTCATTCTTTTACATGTAGTTGTCCAGTTTTCACAACACCACTTATTGAAGAGACTGCCTTTTCTCCATTGTATATCCTTGCCTCCTGTGTCATTGATTAATTGACCATGAGTGCCTGGGTTTATGTCTGGGCTTTCTATCCTGTTCCATTGATCTATATTTGTTTTTGTGCCAGTACCATATTGTCTTGATTACTGTAGCTTTGTAGTATAGTCTGAAGTTGGGGAGCCTGATTCCTCCAGCTTTGTTTTTCGTTCTCAGGATGCTTTGGCTATTCAGGGTCTGTGTTTCCATACAAATTGTAAAATTTTTTGTTCTAATTCTGCGAAAAATGCCATTGGTAATTTGATAAGGATTGCATTGAATCTGTAGATTGCTTTCGATAGTACAGTCATTTTCACAGTATTGATTCTTCCAATCCAAGAACATGGTATATCTCTCCATCTGTTTGTGTCATCTTTTTGATTTTTTTTCATCAGTGTTTGATAGTTTTCTGTGTACAGGTCTTTTGCCTCCTTAGGTAGGTTTATTCCTAGGTATTTTATTCTTTTTTGTTGCAGTGGTAAATGCGATTGTTTCCTTAATTTCTCTTTCTGATCATTCATTGTTAGTGTATAAGAATGCAAGAGATTTCTGTGTATTAATTTTGTATCCTGTAACTTTACCAAATTCATTGATTAGCTCTAACAGTTTTCTGGTGGCATCTTTAGGATTTTTTAACTATATTATCATGTCATCTGCAAACAGTGACAGTTTTACTTTTTCTTTTCCAATATGTATTGCTTTTATTTTTTTTCTCTGATGGCCATGGCTAGGACTTCCAAAACTATGTTGAATAATAGTGGTGAGAGTGGACATCCTTGTTCCTGATTTTAGAGGAAATGCTTTCAGTTTTTCACCATTGAGAATGTCTGCTGTGGGTCTGTCATATATGGCCTTTATTATGTTGAGATAGGTTCCCTCTATGCCCATTTTCTGGAGAGTTTTTATCATAAATGGTGTTGAATTTTGTCAAAAGCTTTTTCTACATCTATTGAGATGATCATACGGTTTTTATTCTTTAATTTGTTAATATGGTATATCACACTGATTGATTTTCATAATATTGAAGAATCCTTGTTTCCCTGTGATAAATACCACTTGATCATTGTGTATGATCCTTTTAATGTGTTGTTGGATTCTGTTTCCTAGTATTTTGTTGAGAATTTTTGCATCTTTGTTCATCATCAGTGACATTGGTCTGTAATTTTTGTGTGTGTGTGACGTCTTTGTCTGGTTTTGGTATCAGGGTGATGGTGGCCTTGTAGAATAATCTTGGGAGTGTTTCTCCCTCTTCAATTTTTGGAAGAGTTTGAGAAGGATAGGTGTTATCTCTTCTCTAAATATTTGATAGAATTCACCTGTGAAGCCATCTGGTCCTGGACTTTTGTTTCTTAATTTTCAATTTCATTACTTGTGATTGGTCTGTTTATATTTTCTATTTCTTCCTGGTTCGGTCTCGGAAGGTTATCCCTTTCCAAGAATCTGTCCATTTCTTCCAGGTTGTCCATTTTATTGGCATATAGTTGCTTCCCTTTTTCATTTCTGATGTTATTTACTTGGGCCCTTTCTCTTTTTTTCTTGATGAGTTGAATAAAGGATTTATCAATTTTATCTTTTCAAAGAAACAGCTCTTAGTTTCATTAATCTTTTCTACTTTTTTAGAAATAGGCTCTATTTTATTTATTACTGCATGGATGTTTATAATTTCTTTCCTTCAACTAACTTTTGTTTGTTCTTCTTTTTCTAGTTGCTTTAGGTTTAAGGTTAGATTCTTTATTTGAGACTTTTCTTTCCTGAAGTAGTCTTGTATCACACTACAAACTGTCCTCTTAGAGCTGCTTTTGCTGCATCCCAGAGATTTCAGATCACTGCATTTTTTATTTCATTTTTCTCCATGTATTTTTTTAAAATTTCTTCTTTGATTTCTTCAGTGATCCCTTCAGTGATCCATTGGTTGTTTAGTGGCATATTGTTTGGCCTCCACATGTTTTTTTGCTGCTTTTTCTTGTACTTGGTTTCTAGTCTCATAGAGCTGTGATCAGAAAAGATGCTTGGTAAGATTTCAATTTTCTTAAATTTACTGAGACTTATTTTGTGGCCTAGCATGTAATTTATCCTGGAGAATGTTCCATGTGCACTTGCAAAGAATGTGTATTCTGTTGCTTTTGGAATGCGTGTTCTATATAAACATCTATTAAGTCCATCTGGTCTAGTGTGTCGTTTAGGCCATTGTTTCCTTATTAATTTTCTGTGTGGATGACCTGTCCATTCATGTAAGTGGGGTGTTAAAGTCCCTAGTACAGTAAGTCTCCTACATACGAACGAGTTCTCTTCCGAGAGCATGTTCATAAGTCCCATTTGTTCCTTAAGTCCAACAAAGTTAGCCTAGTTACCCAACTAACACAATCAACTATATAGTACTGTATTGTAATAGGTTTATAATGCTTTTCACACAAATAATACATTAAAAACACAAAAAATATAGAAAACATTTTTAATCTTACAGTACAGTACTTCAAAAAGTACAGTAGAAGGGCTTCCCTGGTAGCACAGTGGTTGAGAGTCCACCTGCTGATTCAGGGGACGTGGGTTCGTGCCCCAGTCCAGGAGGATCCCATGTGCTGCGGAGTTGCTGGGCCCGTGAGCCATGGCCGCTGAGCCTGTGCATCCGGAGCCTGTGCTCCGCAACGGGAGAGGCCACAACAGTGAGAGGCCTACATACCGCAAAAAAAAAAAAAAAAAAAAACAGTAGAGGAGTACAACAATTGGCACACAGGGCATTTTCGCATCTTTGAAAGTTTGCAACTTGAAGGTTCACGTGTAGGGGACTGTATTGGAAACCTGGATGGAGTCAAAAGAGAGAGCAAAGATCAAAATGTCTGTGGGTTTTCTATAAACATGTAAATTTCCAGATGAAAACTATTCTTACAGAAAATCTGTTTGTATTTCGTTGCAGATAAATTTCTGAATAATTTCATTCCTCAGTAGGGATTGCCTGTTTTCATTGCCTGTGACAGAGGGACCCATATTATAGATCTTGTTGTTAAATCAGTAAATTCTTTAACACACACACACACACACACAAAGTTCCTAGTATTATGTGCTACTGTTGATTTTCGCCCTTTATGTCTGTTAATATGTTTAAGTGTTCCTATGTTGGGTGCATATATATTTACAACTGTTACATTTTCTTCTTGGATTAATCCCTTGATTATTATGTAATGTCTCCTTCTTTGGCTCTCCTAACAGTCTTTGTTTTAATGTCTATTTTATCTAAGTATTGCACCCCTGCTTCTTGTTGATTTCTTTTTGCATGTAATACCTTTTTCCATCCTCTCACTCTCAGTCTGTGTCTTTAGATCTCAACTGAGTCTCTTGTAGGCAGTATATATATATGGCTTTTATTTTTGTATACATTCAGTCACTATGTCTTTTGATTAGAGAATTTATTCCATTTACATTTAAAGTAATTATGGACAGGTAGGTATTTCCATTTTTTAATTGCTTCGGGGTTGTTTTCTGTAACTCTTTTGTTCCTTTCTTCTTTCCTTCTCTTCCCTTGTGATTTGATGATGTTTTCAGTGTTGTTTGGCTTCCTGTCTCTTTTTTTGTGTGTATCTATTATAGATTTTTGGTTTATGGTTACCATTAGGTTTATACATAGATGTAGATAGGTCTATCTGTATCTATATATGATTATTTTAAGTGCTTATCTCTTAATTTCAAACAAACACATTTTAACAACTCTGCATTTTTACTCCCCTCCCTTTTTGCAATTACTGTTTTTGTCATCGTACTTTATATCTAGTTTTATGTATCCCTTAACGGCTTATTGTGGATATAGGTGATTTTACTACTTTTGTCTTTTAACCTTCCTACTAGCTTTGTATGTGGTTGATTTACTACCTTAACTTTACTACCTTATACTTACCTTTACCAATGAGCTTTTTCTTTTCATAATTTTCATGTTTCTAGTTGTGGCCTTTTCTTTTTCACTTAGAGAAGTCCCTTTAACATTTCTTGTAAAGCTGATTTGGTGGTACTGAACTCTTTTAGCTTTTGCCTGTCTGTAAAACTTTTGATCTCTTCATCAAATCTGAATGAAAGACTTGCCAAGTAGAGTATTCTTGGTTGTGGGTTTTCCCTTTCATCACTTCAGCTATATCTTGCCACTCTTTTCTGGCCTGCAGAGTTTCTGCTGAAAAGTCATCTGATAGCCTTATGGGAGTTCCCTAGTACATAATTTGTTGCTTTTCCCTTGCTACTTTTAATAATATCCCTTTATCTTTGATTAATTACAGAGTGTTTTGGTGTGGTCCTCTTTGGGTTGATCATGTTTGGGACTCTCCGTGCTTCCTAGACTTGCATGTTTGTTTCATTTCACAGGTTAGGGAAGTTTGCAGCTGTTTTGGCTTCAAATATGTTCTCCGTCCCTTTCTCTGTCTTCTCCTTCTGGGACCCCTGTAATGTAAATGTTAGTATATGTGATGTTTTCCCAGAGGTCTCTTAAAAAACTGTCCTCATTTCTATCCTTTTTTTCTATTCAGCTTGAATGATTTCCACTAATCTGTCTTACAGCTTGCTGATCCATTCCTCTGTATTACTTAATCTACTGTTGATTCCTTCTAGTGTATTTTTCATTTCAGTTATTATATTTTCATCTGTTTGGTTCTTTATATTTTCTCTTTGTTAAAACCTTCTAACCTCACTCTGTTCATCCGTTCTCTAGAGTTCCTTTTTTTGTTGCTGTTCTGCCTTATTTTTTTATTGAAGAATAGTTGATTTACAGTGTTGTGTTAATTTCTGCTGTACAGAAAAGTGATTCAGTTATACATATATACACATTCTCTTTTTACATTCTTTTCCATTATGGTTTATCACAGGATATTGAATATAAGTTCTCTATGCTTTACAGTAGGACCTTGTTTATCCATTCCATGTCTGGTGAGGGGGTCCAGATTCTGCGGAGGCTGGCTGAGGGGCCCAAAGTGTCTCAGAGCTGGTATTGGCCTGCCGGTGGGTGGGGCTGGGGCCCAGCAGGTTTGGGGTTGGTGCCAGCCTACTGATAGGTTGGAGCCAGGTTCCAAGGCCTCTTGCTGCAGGCCCTGGGGGGTCCCAGTTATAGTGCTTGTGTGCTCTGGTGGACAGGGCCATGTCCATGAGTGGCTGTGGGCTCAAGGTGTTTTAAGGTAACCTGCCCACTGGTGGGTGGGGCTGTGTCCCTGCCCAGCTAGTCGCTTGGCCTGAGGCATTCCAGTACCGGTGCCTACAGGCTGGTGGGTGTGGGCGGTACTGGGTCCTGAGGCTGATGAGTTAGAGCACCATTTACAAAATGGTGCTCACCAGCACCTGTGTCCATGTGGTAGAAAAAGCTCCCCAGAGTGGTTACCATGAGTGTCTGTGTCCCCAGGGTGAGGTCCAGTTGCCTCCTACCACCCCAGGAAACTCGCCAAGATCAGTGTGTGGGTCTGACCCAGGGTCCTTTCAAATTACTGCTTCTGCCCTGGGTGCCACAGTGTGTAAGATTTTGTGTGTACCTTTTAAGAGTGGAGTCTTGGGCTTCTCTGGTGGCACAGTGGTTGAGAGTCCGTCTGCCGATGCAGGGGACATGGGTTCGTGCTCTGGTCCGGGAAGATCCCACATGCCATGGAGCGGCTGGGCCCATGAGCCATGGCCGCTGAGCCTGAGTGTCCGAAGCCTGTGCTCTGCAATGGGAGAGGCCACAACAGTGAGAGGCCTGCGTACCACAAAAAAAGAAAAAAACGAGTGGAGTCTCTATATACCACAGCCCACAGGGTTTCCTGAAAGAAAGCCCCACTAGCCTTCAAAGCCAAATATTGTGGGTACTCATCTTTCCAGTGGAGGACCCCTGGGCTGTGGAGCCCAATGTGGGGTTCAGACCCCTCACTCCTTGGGGAGAACCTCTTCAATTCTAGTTATTTTCCTGTTTGTAGGTTGCCTACCAGGGGTACGGCTCTTGACTATACCACAACCCCACTCATCCTACCCATCTTACTGTGGTTCTTTCTTGGTATCTTTAGTTGTAGAGGTCTTTTCTGGTAGGTTTTGGTCTTTCTCATCAGTAGTTTCTCTGTAAATAGTAATTTTGGTGTGAGAGCAGGTGAGCTCAGAGTCTTCCTAATACACCAACTCTCATTTTTCTAAAAGTTCATGGAGGGGAATGACCTTGAAGATCTTTATTCAGATGAAAATAATAGTAACTACCAAGGTGTAAATGCATACTACGTTCCAGACAATGTACTAAGCATTTTTAGAAATACCTTATTTGAATTTCTTACAACATCTATAGATGTGCTCTCATAGTTCAGTTAAGGAAGTTGGTGCTTAGAGACATTATACAGTATGCAGATTGTACCATGGTCTGTGTGGCTCCAAAGTCCCCATTCTTTCAACCATACTGCTCTGAAGTGTTGTAAGTTGCTATGTGATTTACCCTATATAAACTAGCTGACACCTCAATAGCATAGAATCCACAGTACTGCTTATTATGCTTTACTGGCTGTATGACTTTAGGCAAATTACCTAATCTCTCTGTGTCTCAGTTGCCACATCTGAAAATGGGGATATTAATACTACTCTCTTTTAGGGTTGTGGGTAGCTTAAATGAATAAGTATATGCCAACTGCTTAAAACAGTGCCTGGCACAAAGTAAGGACAAATGCTAACTGCTGTCATCATCATCATCACAATTACCTCTTTCCAAGGCAAACGGGATGCTTAACGTACTAAGTCTTGGTAATAAATATTCTTAGAATGTGGAACTAGGACCAGCTTTTAAATCCGTGAGCTCAGAAACTCATCATTCAACAAGTACCCTTCATATTAGGGACTAAGGCTCAAAGAGAAGTATGAAACAAGGTCTTTACCTTTATGTCATTTACAATCTAGGTAAACAAAATGTAACTCACATGAAGTACTTCAGTGCTGAACAGGTCTGTACAAACTCAAGTGTGGTCACGGTAAATGTGGGCTGACTCAGTCACAGGAGACTTCCTGGAGGAGCTGGGACTTGCGCTGGGCTTTGCAGAAGGGCAGGATTTAGAATGCAGGCATTCCAGGTGAGGGAAGCTGCTAAGCAGTAGAATGGAGGCAAACCTGGTGGGGAGGAGCATGACCGGACTGAGCAGAGAGTGGAACAGGGGGAGCAGCAATAATAAGATTTGGGTTGAGTTACCCTTGGAATGTATCCTTCCAAAACAGACAGCAGGTAATTTTTCTTTAATCCAGTCAGCCTTAAGTAAGAGAATATGTGGTTTACAAAGTTATCATTTCTGTCACTACTCTCTTGAGAATCTTTGGGAATGATATGTTCCGACTTCCAGAGTAATAAGTCTTCTGTCCCTTTGGCACAGTGAGGAACGCACAGCAGAAGCACATCCTCGCAGCCCATAAGGTCATCCACAGGCACACGGAAGACATGCTCCAGAAGCATTGTGTTGAGCAACAGCAAGCATCAGACACTGAGCTACTTGAGGGAGAAACTGAAAATGAGCAAAACAGCTAAGGTACGTTTGATTTTTCATCTGGAAGTAGAGAGGAGGACAAGCAGCCTCATTCAGCTCTGCGCTGTACTCTAACAATCATAATGTGGAAAATGAAGCATTCCCACTTAAACTGGTGCATTTCATGCATCTATTTGACAGGCCTGAAGCAGTTACTGTTTGCTAAGGTTTCCACTACAGAGTCAAGAAAAAAGTGTCCTCATGCTTTCTTTCTGTCTGATTGTGGCAGCCCAGATTGAATGGGGGAATACAGGGGAAAAAATTAGTGCATTTCATCTGGGTTATGGAATCTGCTATTGAAAGTTGTTAGAGAACAGAGTTGATATGACAGAAACTGGACTCTTGTGACCAGAAAACAGGACTCAAAGTTACTTTTATAGGTTCTTTTAGCATATGACTGTATGCCATCACAGATAAAGCTACAAAATGTGTCACTGTTACTAAAAAAAAAAAAAAGCTTGTTCTTAGGGGGTACGTTGTCTAACTCCACATCGCACTGTTCTAGCTATAAACATGGCATGAGGCACAGCCTGCCCAATTCTAGCCCTGATGCCCTCTGCAGTATCAACCAGGGGCCTGGTCTTAGGTGCAACTGAACATTCATACTCACAAGACTAATAGGCCATATTTGGTATGATTTGAGTATCGATCTACTCAGAAAGACAGATATAATACAGGACCCACAGCTTCCAGCAGGGTAGCATCAGGTGTTTCTCTTCCTGTGGGAGCTCTCACTGAATCCACACAGAAGACCACATAGCTGTTTCCTTTAGCCCCCAGGTTACAAAGCTCAGGTGCAAGGAAAAGAGAACAGGTGCATTGGGTGGGTGCAGGAGTTTACATGCTCCTGGACCAGTATCTCTTGTAATAATTCCATCAGCATAGTTTCCAGGGCCGCCCCCCCCCCCCCAATGGATTTGCCCAGTTACAAAAGTCAGCACACTTAGGAAACCTGAAAGTCACAGTTTCCTGTTAGGTATTAATAACTTATTTATAATTCCTCCAAGTCAGATGCTAGTTCCAATCAGGGGTCATTTTTACCTTAAGTAGTGTTGCTTAGTAACACAGTTGACACGTACCACCTTATCACATTACTGGAAAACAGAGCTAGAGGGTCAGTTCAAAGTAAAATTCTCATGAGAAGGGGAAATGGAGTGAACCTTTTGCCTCTACCTTGTCCCTTAACATCCCCACGGTAGAGGCACGTCATCTGTTATTTTGGCCTTGAGGGTGTGCTCTCAGGTTAGGGAAGGTACTAAGGCTTTGGGGGAAATTTGCACCTGGCATTGAGAAGGTTTGGGTGTTGGTAGCTCTACCTCTAACTATATAATCTTATACAAATAATTTCGCTTCACTTGAGGTTTACCCATGAACATGTGACCAAGAGACCTTCTGCAGGGAAATCTACTGGGACCTTAAGTATCAGAGACGCGCATGGTAGGAAGTTTCAGATAAGGGGGCAGTTAAGAAAGAGAGCAGAGGGAAAACTGATAATTCTTAAATAACAAACTATGGCTGTAAATTACAGCAGAAAATCCTTTGTTTTTCATTAATAATGAAATAACCTCTGAAATCACTGAAGATATAAGCCATGTATTTACATATAATGTTATATACTATTCTATATAATATAAATTCAAGGATCAAAGCCTTTTGCCTATCTATCTTATTATTGTTAAAAATCAGCCTTAGAAATCCATTTCCTCTGTCAGGTCCCTTGGGTCTATCCCTATATGGTTGATGTTGGAGAGTGAGGGAAGGAAGCTGAGAGCATGCACTGGGAAGAGCTCAGGTGCAAGGCGTTGCTAGCCAATTCTCCAAGCAGATGAAGAATTGAGTGCCTTGGTCCTGAAACAGTGATCTGGACAGCATATCATCACAGCATTCTCTGGACATATAAACAAACAGACCCAGCTTTCTGGTGGAAGACAGGAGATGATGAGGGCTAACTTAAGGCAATAATAAAAATTATAACAATGAGCCTAGACACACAGCTGAGACAAGATGGCAGAGTAGAAGGACATGAGCTCACCTCTTCTTAGGGAAACACTGAAGTCACAACTAACTGCTGAACAAGAATTGACAAAAAAATGCTGGAACTTACCAAAAAAGATACCCTACATCCAAAGACAAAGAAAAAGCCACAACGAGATGGTAGGAGGAGCATGATAATCAAATCCCATACATGCCAGGTGGGTGACCCACAGCCTTGAAAACAATTTTACCACAGAAGTTCACCCACAGGAATGAAGGTTCTGAGCCCCATGTCAGGCTCCCCAGCCTGGGGGTCTGGCAATGGGAGGAGGAGCCCCCAGAGAGTCTGGCTTTGAAGGCCATCAGGTTTTGATCACAGGAATTCCACGGGACTGGGGGAAACTCCACTCTTGGAGGGTGCACGCAGCGTCTCATGTGCACCATGAACCAGGGAGAAAAGCAGTAACCTCGTAAGAGACTGGGCAGTCTTACCTGCTAGTATTGGAGGGTCTCCTGTGGAGTTATGCACCTGTGGCTCACTGCAAGGACAAGAACACTGGTGGCAATAGTTCTGGGGAGTACTCATTGGCGTGAGCCCTCCTGGAGGCCACCATTTTCTCACCAAGACCTGGCCCCACCCAACAGCCTGTAGGCTCCACTGCTGGGACACCTCAGGCCAAACAACCAACAGGGTGGGAACACAGCCCCACCCATCAACAGACAGGCTGCTTAAAGTCTTCCTGAGCACACAGTTGCCTGACAAACATACCCCTTGACATGGCCCTGCCCATCAGAGGGACAAGAGCCAGCTCCACCCACCACTGGGCAGAAACCAGTCCCTCCCACCAGGAAGCCTACACAAGCCTCTTAGCCTCATCCACCAGGGGGCAGGCAGCAGAAGCAAGAAGAACTACAACCCTGCAGCCTGCGGAACAGAAACTGCAATTACAGAAAGTTAGACAAAATGAGACAGTAGAGGAATGTGTCCCAGATGAAGGAACAAGATAAAACTCCAGAAGAACAACTAAGTGAAGGGGAGACAGGCAGTCTACCTGAAAAACAATTCAGAGTAATGATAGTAAAGACGATCCAAGATCTCAGAAAAAGAATGGAGGCACAGATTGAGAAGATCTTTGTTTAACAAAGAGCTAGAAGCTTTAAAGAACAAACAGAGATGAACAATACAATAACTGAAATGAAAGATATATGAGAAGGAATAACTGAGGCAGAAGAACAGATAAGTGAGCTGGAAGACAGAATGGTGGAAATCACTGCTGTGGAACAGAATAAAGAAAAAAGAATGAGAAGAAATGAGGACAGTATAAGAGACCTCTGGGACAACATTAAACATACCAACACTTGCTTTATAAGGGTCCCAGAAGGAGAAAGGACCTGAGAAAATATTTGAAGAGATAATAGCTGAAAACTTCCCTAACATGGGAAAGGAAACAGTCACCCAAATCCAGGAAGTGCAGAGAGTCCCAGGCAGAATAAACCCAAGAAGGGATACACCAAGACACACAGTGATGAAATTGACCAAAATTAAAGACAAACAAAAAAACCTTAAAAGCAACATACAAGGCAATTCTCACAAGGTTATCAGCTGATTTCTCAGCAGAAACTCTGCAAGCCGGAGGGGAGTCACATGATATATTTAAAGTGATGAAAAGGAAGAACCAATAACCAAGAATAAGCTACCCAGCAAGGCTCTCAGATTCGATGGAGAAATCAAAAGCTCAAGCAAAAGCTAATAAGAGAATTTAGTACCACCAGACCAGCTTTGCAACAAATGCTGAATGAAATTTTCTAGGTGGAAAAGAAAAGGCCACAATTAGAAACAAGAAAATTATGAATGGAAAAACTCACCAGTAAAGGCAAACATATGGTAAAGGTAGGAAATCATCTACACACAAATAGTATATCAAAACCAGCAATCATGAGAAAAGGAGAGCACAAATGCAGGCTATTGGAAATGCATTTGAAATTAAAAGACCAGCAACTCAAAACAATTTTGTTTATATATAGACAGCTATATCAAAACCTCATGGGAATGGCAAACCAAAAAGCTACAATAGATAAACACACAAAAAAGAAAAGAAATCCAAACACAACACTGAAGTCAGTCATCAAATCACAAGAGAAGGGAACAAAAGAGGAAGGAAATTAAAAAGACCTACAAAAACAAATCCAAAACAATTAACAAAATGGCAATAAGAAAATACATATCAATATTTACCTTAAAAATAAATGGAGTATATGCCACAACCAAAAAACAGACTGGCTGAATGGATACGAAAACAAGACCCATATATATGCTGTCTACAAAAGACCCACTTCAGATATAGGGACACATACAGACTGAAAGTGAGGGAATGGAAAAAGAGATTCCATGTAAATGGAAATCAAAAGAAAGCTGGAGTAGCAATATTCATATCAAACAAAATAGACTTTAAAATAAAGACTATTTACAAGAGACAAAGGACACTACATAATGATCAAGGGATTAATCCAAGAAGAAGATACAACAATTGTAAATATGTATGGACCCAACATAGGAGCACCTCAATATATAAGGCAAATAGTAACAGCCATTAAAGGAGAAATCCCCCACATAATAATAGTGGTGGACTTTAACACCCCACTTTCATCAATGCACAGATCATCCAGAAAGAAAATCAGTAAGGAACCACAGGCCTTATATGACACATTAGACCAGGTGGGCTTAATTGATATTTATAGAGCATGCCATTCAAAAGCAGCAGAATACACATTCTTCTCAAGTGCACATTCTTCTCCAGGATTGATCACATGCTGGGCCACAAAGTGAGCCTCAGTAAATTTAAGAAAACTGAAATCATATCAAGCATCTTTTCTGACCACAACGCTATGGGATTAAAAATCAACTACAAGAAAATAAACTATAAAAAACACATGGAGTCTAAAGAGTATGCAATTAAACAACCAATGGATCACTGAAGAAATCAAAGAGGAAATAAAAAATACCTAGAGACAAAACAAAAGCATGACAATCCAAAACTTATGAAACACTTCAATCCAGAGAGGGTAGCTTTTTTTACAGCACAGATAGAGGATGTCTCCCAGGAAAGTAAAATATCAGTCCCCCTCTCTGGAATGGAATTTACTCTCTTGACCTCCACAGCAAAGTTTCTCTGTCTCTCTCTGTCTCTCTCTGTCTCTCTGTCTCTCTGTCTCTCTCTGTCACTCTCTCTCTCTCTCATATGAATAGGAATCCAGCAGCCCTATATAATGTCTGTCTTTCCCCCTGTGGAGTTCCTTATCCATACTGTACCCCAAAACATATGCATGTGCCATCTAGCCCTCACCAAATCACCGTTGTGAGAACTGATTTCTCACAAGGTTTTCTGTGAGTAGTAAGTGGTTCTTGTCTCTGACTCAAAGAACCTTCTGTACCCACACATGTATGCACATACATTAAAAAAAACTTATGGGATGCAGCAAAAGCAGTTCTAAGAGGGAATTTTACAGCAATACAATCATACCTCAAGAAACAAGAAAAATCTCAAATAAACAACCTAACATACACCTAAAGCAACTAGAGAAAGAAGAACAAACAAAACCCAAAGTTAGTAGAAAGAGCGAAATCGTAAAGATCAGAGCAGAAATAAATGAAATAGAAATGAAGAAAACAATAGAAAAGATCAATGAAACTAAAAGCTGGTTCTTTGAAAAGATAAACAAAATTGATAAGCCTTTAGTCAGACTCATCAAGAAAAAGAGGGAGAAGGCTCAAATCAATAAAATTAGAAATGAAAAGGGAGTAGTTACAATGGACACCACAGAAATACACAAGAACATAAGCGACTACTACAGGCAACTATATGCCAATAAATGGACAACCTAGTAGAAATGGACGAATTCTTAGAAAGATACAATCTCTCAAGACTGAACCAAGAAGAAACAGAAAATATGAACAGGCCAATCACAAGTACTGAAATTGAAACTGTGATTTAAAAACTTACAACAAACAAAAGTCCAGGACTAGATGGCAGGTCACAGGTGAATTCTATCAGCCATTTAGAGAAGAACTAACACCTACCCTTCTCATTTAGAGAAGAGCTAACACCTATCCTTCTCAAACTCTTCCAAAATGTAGCGGAGGGAGGAAGACTCTCAAACTCATTCTATGAGGCCAACATCAACCTAATACCAAAACCAAACAAAGATAACACCAAAAAAAAAAAAAGCAAGAAAAGAAAGGAAAGAGAGAGAGAGAGAGAGAAAGCAAGAAAAGAAAGAAAGAAAATAAATTTACAGGCCAATATCACAGATGAACACAGATGCAAAAATCCTCAACAAAATACTAGCAGACAGAATCCAACAACACATTAAAAGGATCATACACCATGATCAAGTGGTATTTATCCAGGGATCAAGGATTCTTTAATATTTGCAAATCAATGTGATACACCATATTAAGAAATTGAAGAATAAAAACCATATGATCGTCTCAATAGATGCAGAAAAAGCTTTTGACAAACTTCAACACCCATTTATGATAAAAACTCCCCAGAAAGTTGAGGAACCTACCTCAACAGAATAAAGGCCATGTAAGACAAATTTACAGGTAACATCATACTCACAAATTGAAAAGCTGAAAGCATTTTCTCTAAGATGAGGAACAAGGATGTCCACTCTCACCACTTTTATTCAACATAGTTTTGGAAGTCCTAGCCATGGCATTCAGAGAAGAAAAAGAAATAACAGGAATCCAAATTGGAGAAGAAAAACTCACTCTTTGCAGACGACATGATACTATACATAGAAGCTCTTTTTAAGATGCTACCAGAAGGGACTTCTCTGGTGGTGCAGTGGTTAAAAATCTTCCTGCCACTGCAGGGGACACGGGTTTGAACCTTGGTCCAGGAAGATCCCACATGCCACGAAGCAACTAAGCCCATGTGCCACAACTACTGAGCATGCACTCTAGAGCCCGCGAGCCACAACTACTAAGCCCGCATGCCACAACAAGCCCGCGTGCCTAGAGCCCATGCTCCACAACAAGAAAAGCCACCGTGATGAGAAACCCACACACCGCAATGAAGAGTAGCCCCCACTCGCTGCAACTAGAGAAAGCCTGTGCACAGCAATGAAGACCCAAAACAGCCAAAAATAAATAAATTTACATATTTAAAAAAAGATGCTACCAGAAAACTACCAGAGCTCATCAGTTAATTTGATAAAGTTTCAGGATACAAAATAAATATGCAGAAATCTATTGCATTTCTATACATTAATAACAAAAGATCAGAAAATTAAAGAAACAATCCCACTTACCATCACATCAAAAAGAGTAAAATACCTAGGAATAAACCTACCTACGGAGGCAAAAGACCTGTACTCCGAAAATTATGATACTGATGAAACAAATCGAAGATGACACAAACAGATGCAAAGTTATACCATGTTCTTGGATTGGAAGAATCAATATCGTCAAAATGACTATACTACCCAAGGCAATCTACAGATTCAATACAACCCCTATCAAATTACCAATGGCATTTTTCACAGAACTAGAATAAAACATTTTAAAATTTGCATGTTAACAGAAAAGACCCCAAATAGCCAAAGCAATCCTAAGAAAGAAAAACGAAGCTGGAGGAATCAGGTTCCCAAACTTCAGACTATACTACAAAGCTACAGTCATCAAGATAGTATGGTACTGGCACAAAAACAGAACTATAAATCAATGGAACAGGATAGAAAGCCCAGAAATAAATGCACCTATGGTCAATTAATCAACAATAAAGGAGGCAAGAGTTTACAATGGATAAAAGACAGCCCTTCAATAAGTGGTGCTGGGAAAACTGGACTGCATGTAAAAGAATGAAATTAGAACACTCCCTAACACCATACACAAAAATAAACTCAAAATGGATTAAAGACCTAAATGTAAGACCAGATACTATAAAACTCTTAGAGAAAAACATATAACACTCTGACATAAATCGCAGCAACACCTTTTTCAACCCATCTCCAGAGTAATGGAAATAAAAACAAAAGTAAACAAATGGGACCTAATTAAACTCAAAGGCTTTTGCACAGCAAAAGAAACCATAAACAAAATGAAAATACAACCCACAGACTGGGGGAAAATATTTGCAAATGATACGACCGACAAGGGATTAGTTTCCAAAATTTACAAACAGCTCATGCAGCTCAATATCAAAAAAACAAACAACCCAATCAAAAAATGGGCAGAAGACCTTAGGAGACATTTCTCCAAAGAAAACATACAGATGGCCAAGAGGCACATGAAAAGATGTTCAACAATGCTAATAATTAGAGAGATGCAAATCAAAACTACAATGATATATCACCTCATACCAATCACAAAGGCCATCATCAAAAAATCTGCAAAAAATAAATGCTGGAGAGGGTGTGGAGAAAAGGGGACCCTCCTACACTGTTGGTGGGAATGTAAACTGGTACAGCCACATAGAAAACAGTATGGAGGTTCCTTAAAAAACTAAAAATAGAATTACCATATGATCCAGCAATCCCACTTCTGGGCATATATCTGCAGAAAACCATGCTCCAAAAGGATACATGCATCCCAATGTTCATTGCAGCACTGTTTACAATAGCCAAGACATGGAAGCAAGCTAAATGTCCATTGACAGATGAATGCATAAAGAAAATATGGTTCATATAGACAAGGGAATACTACTCAGCCATAAAAAAGAACGGAATAATGCCATTTACAGCAACATGGATGGACCTGGATATTATCATACTAAGTGAAGTCAGTCAGACAGAGATAGACAAATATCATATGACATTGCTTATATGTGGAATTTTTTAAAAGATGATACAAATGAACTTATTTACAAAACAGAGACTCACAGAGTTAGAGAATGAACTTATGGTTACCAATGGGGAACGGTGTGGGGGAGTTTGGGATTGACATGTAACACACTCCTATATTTAAAATAGATAGCCAACAAGGATCTACTGTATAGCACAGGGAACTCTGCTCAATACTCTGTAATAATGTAAATGGGAAAATAATTTGAAAACAAATAGATACATGTATATGTATAACTCAATCACTTTGCTGTACACCTGAAACTAACACAACATTGTTAATCAACTATACTCCAATATAAATTAAAAATAAATCATCTTTAATGTTGGGTAGTCATTTTTCTTACATGCAAATATTGAATACATCTGCATTTACTTCTGAGTATATAACACCTGTTCTATGACATCTACAGTGATCTTTGAAATCAAGCCATAAGAGTTTTAAAATGATTCTTTCTTTTATACTTAGGTTTTTTGTTTTTAAAAATTTATTTAATTTATTTATTTTTGGCTGCATTGGGTCTTTGTTGCTGTGTGTGGGCTTTCTCTAGTTGTGGCAAGTGGGGGCTACTCTTCATTACAGTGCACAGGCTTCTCACTATAGGGCTTCAGTAGTTGTGGCACATGGGTTCAGTAGTTGTGGCTCACGGGCTCCAGAGCGCAGGCTCAGTAGTTGTGGCACACAGGCTTGGTTGCTCCACGGCATGTGGGATCTTCCTGGACAAGGGCTTGAACCCGTGTCCCCTGCATTGGCAGGCAGATTCTTAACCACCGCGCCACCAGGGAAGCCCTATACTTAGGTTTTAATGAAATGTATTTTACTTTCACTATGTAAAGCATGTTGTGGTTATAAAATATAGTTTCAAAAAAAACCTAGTTTCCAGGCTAGCTACAGACACTCAGCAAGGAAGGTTAACCAATAAATTAATACAGTATCTTCTTAATATTTTATTAAATGGTTGGAACATGATGCTTAGTTGCCCCCCTAGTATATATCACTTCCTCTTCCTTCTCTCAGAGGGAAGGACAGATGTGAGGTTATTTAATAATATTTAGTGAGAGGGTCAGTAGGCATGGACTACTGATTAAAAACAAAATTTTTAAATCAGCTTAAAGACAACAGAGGTAATAAAATAGTGAGGCATTTCTGGAGGAAAATTTACGAGTAGAAAAATCCATTGAGCTGAGTCTGGCATTTGGAGCCATTTTTTTCCTTAGGGAATATGCAGATTCTAGTAAATGTGGCTGAAAAACTGAGCAATACTTTCACAAGCTTTGCAAAACTAGAGGGACAAAAACTGTGGAGTCAAGGTTGAGTCCCTAGTAAACCTCCTCCATTTGGGCTGGGACTCCATAAGGTTATGCCCTAGTAGAAAGTGTTCACTGGAAGTAAATCACCCCTCAAATATGCTACAGTTTAGCTTCTAATCATCTGAATGATCCAAGAAACCCTCAGTCCCATAAAACAAATTTAAAAACATCCTTGATTCCTGTTGCCTCAAGGAAATTGTCAGGGACAACACTTAAATTCCCTTTGGAGAAAGTTGGCATCATCCTAGACCTCAATTTATTTTCACAATTTTTCATGAACAAGTTCCAGAACACAACAGGATATCCGGTATATGAAGAGACATGACAATTTGAACAAGCAGCAGGAAGTACAGATAATAGAAACAGACCTAAAGGGATCTAAGCTATTGGAATTATTTAGACACAGGTTTTAGAATAACTATGCTTACTGCTATGTACTTCTAGCCTCCAGAATTGTGAGAAAATACATTTTTGTTGTTTAAGCCACCAGGTCTATGGTATTTTGTTATGGCAGCCCAATCTAAGATTTTGGTACCAAGAGTGAAGCGCTGCTGTAACAAATACCGAAATGTGTGGAAGCAACTTTGGAACTAGATAATGTGTAGAGGTGGGAAGAGTTTTGAGATGCATGCTGGGAATATGGGTGTTAAGGGCAATTCTGACAAGGTCTCAGATGGAAATGTGGAATGTGTTATTGGAAACTGGAGGAATGGCAATCCATATTATAAAGTGGCAAAGAACTTGGCTGAACTTTGTTCTAGTGTTCTGTGGAATGTAGAACTTCTGAGCAATGAAATTGGATATTTAGCTGAGAAGATTTCTAAGCAAAGTGTTGAAGGAGCAGCCTGGTTCCTCATGACTGCTTTTATAGGTTTGAAAGGAGAGAGATGAACTGAAGAAGGAATTGTTAAGCAAAACAAACAAGAACTTGTACATTTGGAAAATTCTCAGCCTATCCATATTTCAAAAGATGAGAAAATTCATTCTAAAAAAGAACACTAAAGGTGTGGCTGAACAGCTATTTGATAAAGAGTCTATGGAATTATAAGAGTAGGAACTCTGCCAGTTTGAAATGAAGGAATGGACACAAGATGAAGGAAGGCATCAGACTTCTTGGATTTGACAGGATGACATGATAGAGCCATTATGCTTCAAATGTGCACAGTTCTTTAAGAAGAGGGAAAAATAATCCTGAAGGCTTATCAACCACTTCCTCGGTTTCAACAGGTCAGATGGCCTCTGCCCAGAACCTTAAGGATGGGACCACCTATGGCACCCTACCCTGGCAGAGGTGCAGCGACAGGATCCCCACCAAGGCTGTGGGGATGGGGAACAACAAAGCTGGAGGGGTGGGGCCATCCCCAGAGCCATTGGAGTAATGCTGCCATCCCAGTGGACCTGGAAGGCAGGACACTGAGCCAAAGGGGATTAATCTTGAGCTTTAAGATCCAATAGAATTTGTCTAGCTAGGCTTTGGACTTGCTTGGGACCGATTACTCTTTTCTTCCTTCTGATTTCTCCCTTCTGGAATGGGAATATCTGTCCTATGCCTGTCCCACCATTGTATTTTAGAAGTACGTAATGTGTCTGGTTCACCGCTGGAGAGGACGAATCGTACCTTGAGTCTCACCCACGTCTGATTTAGATGAGAATTTGGACTTCAGACCTTAGAGTTGATGCTTGAATGACTTAAGATTTTGGGGCTGTTGGCATGGAATGAATGTATTCTGCATGTGAGAAGGACATGAATTTTGGGAGGCTAGGATGGAATGCAATGCTCTGAACTGTGTCCCCCCTCAAATTCGTATGTTGAAGCCCTAACCTCCAATATGATGGCATTTGGAAATGAGGACTGTGGGATACAATTAGGATTAGATGATATCATGAGGGTGGGTCCCTCATGATGGGAATAGTGCTCTTATAAGAAGAGACACCAGAGAGCTTGCTCTCTCTCTCTTTCCCTGTCATGTGAGGACATAGCAAGAAGGCAGCCATCTACAAGCCTGGAAGAGAGCCCTCCCCAGAAGCTAACCATGATGGCACCTTGAACTTGGACTTCTAGCCTCCAGAACTGTGAGAAAATAAATTTCTAATAGCCAAAACAATCTTGAGAAAGAAGAACAACGCTGGAGGTACGATACGCCCTGATTTCAAACTATACTACAAAGCTGCAGTAATCAAAACAGTATGATACTGGCACAAAAACAGATAACTTGATCAATGGAACAGAACAGAGCCCAGTAATAAACCCACACTTATATGGGCAGTTATCTATGACAAAGGAGGGAAGAATATACAATGGGGATATGCAGCCTTTATAATAAATGGTGTTGGGGAAACTAGACAGCTACATGGAAAAGAATCAAACTGGACTACTTTCTCACACCATACACAAAAGTAAATTCAAAGTAAATTAAAGACTTAAATATAAGACCTGAAACCATAAAACTTCTAGAATAAAACACAGGTAGGATGCTCTTGGACATTGGCCATAGTAGTATATTTTTTCTTGCTACGTCTCCTTAGGCAAGGGAAACAAAGCAGAAATAAACAAATAGGACTATATCAAACTAAAAAACTTTTGCACAGTTAAGGAAACTATCAACAAAATGAAAAGGCCACATACTGAATGGGAGAAAACATTTGCAAACGATATATACAGTAAGGGGTTAATATCCAAAATATACAAAGAACTCATAAAACTCAACATCAAAAAAAACTCAATTAAATAATAGGCAGAGGGGGACTTCCCTGGTGGTCCAGTGGTTGAGACTCCGCCTTCCAATGCAGGGGACACGGGTTTGATCCCTGATCAGGGAACTAAAATCCCACATGCCACGGGGCAACTAAGCCCACGCGCCGCAATTACTGAGCCCGCATGCTTTAGAGCACGTGCGCCACAACTACTGAGACTGTGCACCACAACTAGAGAGCCTGTGCACCGCAACACCTGAGCTCAAGCGCTCTGGAGCCCACATGCCACAACCAAAGAGAAGCCCGCGCACTGCAATAAAAGATCCCACATGCTGCAATGAAGATCCCGCATGCCACAACTAAGACCCGATGCAGCCAAATAAATAATTTTAAAAAATAGGCAGAGAATCCAAGTAGACTTTTTCCAAAGAAGACATACAGATGGCCAACAGGCACATGAAAAGATCCTCAACATCAATAATCATCAGAGAAATGCAAATCAAAACCACAATGAGGGCTTCCCTGGTGGCGCAGTGGTTGAGAGTCCGCCTGCCGATGCAGGGAATACGGGTTTGTGCCCTGGTCCTGGAAGATCCCACATGCCGCAGAGTGGCTGGGCCTGTGAGCCATGGCCACTGAGCCTGTGCATCTGGAGCCTGTGCTCCGCAACAGGAGAGGCCACAACAGTGAGAGGCCCGCGTACCGCAAAAAAAACCCAAAAAAACCCACAATAAGATATCACCTCACACCTGTCAGAATGACTATTATCAAAAAGACCACAAAAAACAAGTGTTGGCAAGGCTGTGGAGAAAAGGGAACCCTTGTGCACTGTTGGTGGGAATGTCAATTGGTGCAGCTACTATGGAAAACAGTATGGAAATTCCTCAAAAAATTAAAAATAGAACTACCATGTGATCCAGCAATTCCACTCCTGGGTATTTATCCAAAGAAAATGAAAACACTATTTAAAAAAGATATGTGCACCCCTATGTTCATAGCAGCATTATATACAGTTGCCAAGATATGGAAGCAACCTAAGTTCCCATCAGTAGATGAATGGGTAAAGAAGATGTGGTACATGTATACACAGTGGAATATTACTCAGCCATAAAAAAGAATGAAACCTTGCCATTTGTGATAACATGAATGGATCTACAGGATATCATTCTAAGTGAAATAAATCAGACAGAGAGAGACAAATACTGTATGATTTCACTTATATGTGAAATCTAAAAACAAAAGAAAAAATAAAATTATAACCATATAGAGAGTCATAGCTACAGAGAATGAAGAGGTGGTTTCCAGAGGGGAGGGGGTGGATGAAAGAGAGAAATAGGTGAGGGAGATTCCAGTTGCAAAATAAATGAGTCTTGGGTAGGAAGTGTACAATTTGGGGAATATAGTCAAAAATTATGTAATATTTTTGCATGGTGACAGATCATAACTAGACTTATCATGGGGATCATTTTGAAATGTATAGAAAAATCGAATCATTATGTTGTGTAACAAGAACTAACATAGTTTTGTTAAGTCAATTATACTTCAAAAACAAACTCAGAAAAAGAGATCGATTTGTGGTTACCAGAGGTGTGGGGGGAGAAGTGGAGACTGGACGAAGGCAATCAAAAGGTATAAACTTTCAGTTACAAGATAAATTAGTACTGGGGATGTAATAAACATGATAAATATAATGAACACTGCTATATGTTATATATGAAAGTGGTTAAGAGAGTAAATCCTGGGCTTTCCTGGTGGCACAGTGGTTAAGAATCCGCCTGCCAATGCAGGGGACACGGGTTCAAGCCCTGGTCCAGGAAGATCCCACATACAGTGGAGCAACTAAGCCCACGTGCCACAACTACTGAAGCCCACGCACCTAGATCCCATGCTCCACAACAAGAGAAGCCACCGCGATGAGAAGCCCGCGCACCACAACGAAGAGTAGTCCCCGCTCGCCACAACTAGAGAAAGCCCACACGCAGCAACAAAGACCCAGTGCAGCCAAAAATAAATAAATAAGTAATAAATATATTTTTTTAAAGTTTCTCTTTAAAAATAAAAAAGAGTAAATCCTGAGTTCTCATTTAAAAAGAAAAAGAAAATATGTTTCTGTTACTTAAGCTACCCAGTCTAAGGTATTTTGTTATGGCATCCTGCCTGAGCTAAGACACTTACTATGTTCAAAGAAATGAAAGTCAATATGGAAATTTTTAAGAGAACTAGAAATGATAAAAATGATATAGCAGATTTGAAGAAAATAGAAATTCTAGAATTTAAAAATACAGAAGTCAACATGAGAAACTCAATGAATAGATTTAAGAACAGGATATATACAGCTGAAGAGAAAATTCATAAATTAAAAGATCAGAATAATTTATCTAGAAAGAATCACAGAGACAAAGAATTGGAAACTACAGAAGAAGAGGATAGATGTAGTATAACTTAATCCTTAGGAAGCGACAAAAGGATAGTAGGCATGGACAATTGATTCAAGAAATCTGACTTCTAAGAGAAGAAATGTGTTGGGAAATCATATGAAATATGAATTTTCTAAAACCAATGAAAGGGTCAATGTTTAAGAAGGCTTCTTAACCCCAAGTAGACAAAATAAAAAGAAATCTATACCTAGATGCATTTTAATATGACTACTGAAAACAAAAGAAAAGAAAAATCTTAAAACTGTTGAGAGAGAAAAGATGAATTACCTTTGTAAGAGCAATAATTAAGCTGAGAGTTGACTTCTTACCAGAAACAAAGCCAGAAAATACTGGAATGATATATTCAATATGCTTAAATAGTATAATAAAACAGGATTCTATACCTTTCAAAAATATCCTTGAGAATGACAATAAAAGACATTTTCAGATAAATGAAACAGAAAATTAGTCACTAGGAGATTTGCCCTACAATAAATCACTAAAGGGTGTTCTTCAAGCAGAAGGAAAATTATCCCAGTTGGAAGGTTGGAGATAAATGAAGGATCAACATGTGGATAAATATTTATTGATGGCATATAACATAATCAGAAGAAACAGCAACAATAGCAGCAGTACAGTTATACAACAACAATAGTATGTAAGTCAGAAAGGGCATAGATGGGTTAAATTGTTCCAAGGCACTTGCATTGTCTAGGAAGAGGATAAAAGTATCACCTAACATTACAGTTGATAACTCAGGAAACATTTTGTATCCCTTAGGGTAAATCCTAAAGGATAGTGAAAAGATGTATGACATCTAAACTAATAAAAGAAAATGAAATAAATAAAAAACACTCAATACAAAAGGAGGACAGAAGGAGAGAAAAAGGAAACAGAACCAATAGAAAGCACTGAATAAAATGGTAGGTGTTTATCATTGATTCATCATTTAATTACATTAAATGTAGATAGACTAACTGCTCAAAGTCAAGTCAGAATTTGTCAGACTGAATTTAAAAAATAACTCAATTGTATGCCTTTTATGTGTAAGATCTAAATATGCAGAATGGTTACAAGTTAAAGGAAAGTAAAAGACACCATGAAAACACCATCCACAGGAAAGCTGATGTTAACTATATTAATGACAAACAAAGAAGACTTTAAGCCAGAAAGCACTTACTAGAGCAAAAGAGGGACACTTCATAAAGATAAAGGTTTAATTCATTGGGAAGGTATAATGAGTCACAATTTGAATATATCTAATAACATAGCCTCAACCTATATGAAGCAAAGGTTAAGAGAGCTGCAAGGAGAAATAGAAAAATCCGTAATAATGCTGGGAATTTTAATCTCTATCAGGAACTGATATGGCAAGCAGAGGAAAAAAACTAAAAAATAGAAGATTTGAGACATATAGTTAAGAAACTTCACCTGATAGACATTTATAGAATATTATACCCAACAACTCCAGGATGCAAATTATTTTCAAGCACACAGAGAACATTTGCAAAAACTGACTATATACTGTGTCATAAAGCAAGTGTCAACTATTTCAAAGTTGAAATCATGGCAAAGTGTGTTCTCTGATAAAAATGTAATGAAACTAGAAATCAATGACAAGATAATTCTAATTTGTTTGGAAATTAGGAAATTCAGGTGTAAATAATCTGTTCATCAAAGAAAATACCAGAATAGAAACTTGAAAATATTTTGAACTGAAAAATGACCAAAATGCTACATATGTATCCAACATGTAAAATGGGACTGATGTGGTGCTTAGATGGAAATTTGTAGGCTTAAAGGCATTTATTAGAAGAGAAAAGGTGTAAGTAAGACTAAGTATCCTTTTCCAGAATTTAGAAAAAGAATGGCAAATTAGATGCAAAAAAAGTAAAAGGAAGGAAACAAAAGTAACAGGAATTAATAAAACAAAATAGACATGTCTTCTGATTCTAAGTAGATACAGTAGGTAGCTTCAAGAAATAGAGAAAGTTATGGATATATTGTAAATGTAACCTTTCAGAGACAGTGAAGAGCTCTGGCAATAAAGGGGAACTTGATGAACTAAAATGGTAGAGAGGAAAGAGTCCTTCCTAAGTGATCTAAGATCACTGGCCATTTTCTTCCCTTGAGGCAATGGCCAAATCTGGTTATAAGACTTTACTAAGGGAAACAGAAACCAGCAAGACTTCTAAAAACTGTGTGAGCAAGCATGATGGACTGGAATCTGGAGGAGCCCCAGACGTAAGGCCAAATTTCCCTAGAATGTCAGCTTTAGGTTTCCGGTAGATAACCCCTTTACTAGTAGAAAGATGTTTGAATCTATCATGTGTTCTTTAGCCAGCTGTGTCAATGTGATCCTCACTCAGCCTCATGGATTTATCCACTGTTAATTCATTGTTCCATGAATTTTTTTTTTTTATCAGAAATAGCAGAATATCCTGACTTTCCCTACCACCGTGATGTTTGATGGCTTAGCAGTGGTAACATTTTTGTGTGATTTTTTGAGCTTAGAACAAGATTGAGATTTTTCTAAGAAAACTACCCTTAACCACCATCATGGAACACTGAATGACTTTGGAAATTAGCTCTTGCTGCAGACTTGGTAATATTTTTATAATGAATCCAATCTAAAATTACAAGGCAAAACAGAACCTGTATGTAGAATTTATATTATGATAAAGTCATTTCAATGGCAACTAACATTGTCTGAATCACTAGTAATAGTAAGCTGCTTTATATATTTCCCGTGCTGCCAAAGCTAAAAACACAAGGTGTCCATTCCCATGCATATTTGCAGTGAATGTATTTTCTGAGCTTAAACTATACTTCCAGG